>NC_138159.1:837700-887700 GCF_964199315.1 Orbicella franksi | reverse complement strand
CCTGAAAATTGTTAAAAATACTGTTCATTTCGCCAACGGAAATTTCCGGAAATGCAAACCGAAATGTTTGGTTGAATGGAAAGCACCCAGCGGACTTTCTGACGTGTTGTAAATAGATTTGGCTTAGAAAATCTATACAAATAATTTAAATGTTTTTTGTACAATTTATTTAATTTTGTGCACAAGTATAGCATAACGCTATTATGGTTTTCTGTTGTTTTTGAAAAGAAACGTTTATTATATTACTAGTAATTTTATGTTGCTGCTGCCGGGCCAAGTATTTTTTATAGCGTATAATATAATGTTTTAAATACTATTCAAATCCACGATAAAACCACTTCTTAGACTTAGATTCTATTATAATATCATGCGGCATCCAATGTTATAGAATTTGATGTAAATAACTTTTTTGTGTAAATAAATTGACAAACACTCCTTCACTGAAAAACTTGAATGCACAGCTCCATTTGATCTTGTGTACTCAATGCGAACTGATTATACTGCCTTCTCTGATGTATTCGGAGCCGAGGTCTCTTGTGATACATCTTGAAATTTTTCAATCCTTCAGTGTAATCTGACAGTTAAACATGGATCCAAAGCGTACGCGAGAATTGGCTTGAGGCTTTGAATATAATCTTTGGGATAAGGCATCGAAGTCCGACAAAATTTCTTAGTTGCGCCTATATAAAGCTGTAAACAGTAAACACGTACAATAAAGGAATGTACCAAGGTGGATCGTTTTTACCCCAAAAGTTCTGTTTAATAATAACTTCGTTTGTAAAGCGCTATTCCTACCTACATGGCGCTTTACAAAGCTAGAATTGCATTAAACTATAGAATCAGTAATGACATGTACATACAAAAAGAACAAGGTTTGAAAACTAAGTACAGTTCGAAAATGTTAACAATGTCTACAAAAACAGTGAGTAGCTCGCTACAAATAGTTTAGAGAGGTATGTTTGAAGGCCCCTTTTGAAGCTCTCGATCAGACTTCGACTTGCGCAAGGCAAGTGGCAGATTGTTCCATTATCTTGGGACACATACACTAGATGCCCTGTCACCACAGGTTTTTGTGAAAGACCTCGGCTGATCTAACAGTTCACTGGTCGGCAGATCTCAAAGATCAAGAGTAAGAGCGATAGTAAAGCCTGTTTGTCGTACCTTGTTCTGGGTTATTCTTGAAGCATTTCTTACATAACCAAACAAACGAGAGAGAAAACGACTGGATCAAATTCGGATTCTGATATGTTGCGAGACTTAAATCTGAACGTGACAAAATTCATGGGCCTGCGCAGTCACCTACTTAGTAACGCAATGTTAATTCTTGATTGAAGAAAGGAAAAAGAGCGATCTGGCTGGACTTCAGGCACTTTTTTGGAAAGAGAGAAAAGGATAACAAATTACAAAGGAAGAAAAAAAAAAAGAGAATATTTCGGAGTGAGGAGAAGTCAGTAACCGTCGATAAAGCTGCTTTTGTCGCTGTCTTCAATTTCGAATTCGACAGGTGATGATCCATATCAATACGACTTCGGTGAAAAATCGCGAACGTTACGCAAACGTTCTGCGAACGTTCGGCGTTACGTTTCGGCGAAGAATCGCGAAGAAACTGTAAAAGATTCGAAATAGTGCAGCGTTTCAAAACTGAAAAAGTAGCTGATTAGAAGCCTTATATGCCGCAATCCAAAGGTTCTCGAATAATGGTTCATAGAAGCAAACTTCATTACACCAAACTTTATCAAATCACAACTGGAAAAAGTAGTGCTTTATTGCAGCAAGTATTATCAGATATTTATAATCCCTTCTCTGCTGAACATTTTAGTCAGATTGCATTCCAATAAAAATAGCCTGCTCTTGAAATCACATCACGCTGATGTTACCGCGCTGATAAATATATACAAATAAATAGGGACACTCAGCTTCGAATGGTACTTTTGAGTAGAATTTTCCTTTCATCGGTAGTGTCTCAGCAATGTTCGCCGTTGAGAAGGGATTTTATTTACACAGAAACATTATATCATTATAGAATTATGCCTATAACAGCCAGCCACGTGACATGAAGTGTCCGCTATGAGACTAAGTATTGTTGTAAACTCACAAACAAGAAATGTAAACAAGACCGATTATCGTGCTCATTGACTACGGTCCGGTGGCCCAAACAGTCGCCACACCATGGAAATATAAGGTGAAACATTCGACTTAGTCTAAGGAGGGTATTTTCAAAATTCTGCTTAAACGCTATAGAAAAACATCAAAATTCAGTCTTGTTCGTATCTGATTCAACATTGATACACGTGGAAGGGCGATCTAAGTGTCATTAAGTCCTATGATCATTGCTTCGGACATGTATCGAAATAACGCGCTCCACGATTCCGATGTTTCTGTAGTCCAGTCCGACTGGAAAACGTCCTTTAAGGAAAACATGAGGGCTTCGTGTATCACCTAAAAACGAAAAAAAGGTCCAAAATTGTTAAAAAGAGGTGAAATAACATAAGACAGAAAGAGAGGGAAGAATGAGGAAATATTGGTTGTTTTCCATGTACCCAAAAATTCTTGAAATTTCGGTCAGAATGTAAATGGTAAGACACTTTTGGCTCGACCGACCGGGAAATGTTCGAAATAAACGGAACGTCTTGAAAGGTAGTAATGCAATACAGTACAATACAATACAACACAACACAACACAACACAACACAACACAACACAACACAACACAACACAACACAACACAACACAACACAATACAAACCAACACAACACAACACAACACAACCTTGAAAACAAAACGCAACGCAACGCAACGCAACGCAATGCAGTGCATTGCAATACAAGTTTATTTTGTCATACACTTAGCTTTTCAGTTGTGACATGAAATGGCACACCAGCTAATTTACAGGTATTCCACATAGATAAAAGGATAAGTCAGGATCATAAAATACAATCTAAAATAATTACACGTTATGCAAGAAGTAAAAACGTACAATCAATAAAATGATAATATGAAGTAAGTCAGGTTAAAAGGCCCAACAGGTCCATTTTCTTGATAATGTCTTAGATGGCCTAAAAAGTTCTAAAAAGTTCTGTATGAATCTGGTAGCAGGTTCCACAGCTTTGGCGCTAGGCAACGCCATGATTTCAGTCCATAAGTTGCGGTGTTGACCTCGAGGCAGTTTTAGAATGTCAGTTTTCAAACTCATTAATAATTCATCAAGTTAAAACAAAGAAAATCGCAACCGTGAAGGAGGTTTGGACACCCGGTCTTGATTAGCATAGCTTTTGACGATTTTACTTCTCCGTTTACTCACCTTAGTTTTTGTTTCGATTGAGAAGATGTACCAAACACTCGAGACGGTGTTTCATCGGCTATCAAACCACCGTCAAAAATACTCCGCTTCGCGTCGTACTTTCAACTCTCTTCTCGGTGTTTGGATATCTCGATGAAACACTGTCTGCCGTGTTTGATATGTTACTTTCCCTCATATCGTATTTATCGTCGTTGTTTCTATAGAGATAAACAGAGCGTTTAATTCACGACATGCTCTCATTACTCACTTCAAAATACGGAGCTTTAAGTGGACGGACCTGATGCCTTCTACCAAGTTCAACAAGGTAAGCAACAAAACGTTCATTATCGTCGAGTGACTTCACGGCATTTTCCAGGCAAGTCATCAGGGTTTTACTGTGTCCGAAGAGTTTTCTGGATGAATTTAGTTCCTCTATCGGATCAGCCGTCATAAATTCAGGCATCATCTTCTTTATCTGAGGGTTTAATTCGAAAACTCTACACAAAAAAGAAATTAATGTTGTTTATAACTGTAACATCAACGTCACGTATTGTCCTAAAGATAGGTTACCATAGCAAAGAAAATAACATTTCCGCTTAAAAAGGCAAATTCACTGTTACATGGCGAACCTGTTCCCATCGGGAATTACCTATCAGTTATAAATTATGCGAGTCACGGACGGCTTCTTTATCGTGAAGATGACATTATGTCGAAAACGATTGTTGTTTTACTATACGTTTTTAAACATTTTTAAACATTTTTTAGCCTTGGGAATATTTTGTCATAACATATTAAGCGAATTTTATGGATATCAAAAAGAAACTGATGTCAGTCGGGATCCTTCCCCCCCCCCCCTCCCCCCCGCCATTTTAAACAAGAAATAAACCTAAAATATGAGAGAAAACATGTGTTGCTTGTTTTTATGACGATTTCATTCCAGTAAATTGCCTTAACCTGAAAGTTGACCTCGCAAAAGTCATTAGTTTCCCTCAAAATTCGACTTAGGTGTGTAATTCAAACCGCTGTATGTGGTTCAAAATTAAACAAAATAGATCAAGACTTCCTGTTTTTAAGTGCAGATTTCATACTTGTCCGAATTTAAAGAGATATAATTGTTGTTGCTAGGCTACATCGAGTGGGAAGCAAAACAGCTTGTCAGCAATATCGAGTAGTATGGCAAAAATTCAACGATGTCTTCTGACGGCACGAATTTTGTTTCTAAAATCCCTAATCTAAGTTCAAAAACTTTCTGCCAGCCTCTTTAGTTAAATTATCGCGATCGAGACTGCATTATATTATAAACTGAAGACATGTGGCGCGCGATGGGTTGTCTTGAAAGGTAAATGAAGACGAAGGAAGTTTATCTTTCTCTAATTTATTTCAATTCATGGCAGGTTAAATATATACATAACAACAGAAAAGAAAAGAAAAGAAAAGAAAAACGCGCAAATATACAATCATGTAAATACAAAACGTGAAAACTTATCTAAAATAGAAGAAGCTATTGGAGGCCTGCAAAAGGGGTCGAGAATCCATAAGTTACATGCATCAAAAGTTATATATATAAGATATATATAAAAATAAATAAAATAAAAATAACTACAACTCCATCAACTTATTCTTGTCATTACTACATTACAATTAAAGATAACAAAACATCCTTCTTGTCGTTGTACGATTAGTCGTTGTTGCTTTACTCTTGCTTTACTTTATTCCATATTTTACTTTTGCTTTCAATTACCCAGGTATTTAATATCTCTTCAGGAATCAGCACTGAAGGCTCATTATCCGCACGACTTAGTGAGTTTCAATTCGCGAAAGAATACTCCAGAAGAAAGAGAGGATACACCATTGAGAGATGTTTGTTCTTCACTCCTTGGCTTTTATTCAGACTTTCAGAAACGTCCTCCATCTTGTTTTAGCTTTTATTCCGTTGTAGTGAGACTCAGGATTCTCGATGATAATATTTATTTTAATCAACCGAATAAAAAGACGAAAAGAAGCCTTCTTCAATCTTCTCCTCACCGGAGCACCGCCTCAATTGCTTAATGTCATATTATTATTATTAACAACCATGACAACACTCCGAGACCCGAGCCACAACTAGGTTTGTCTCGAAACTGAACGCAAGTAAAGTGTAAAAATGGTGTACTAATGTATTTTATGATTGTCTCCACTCAGCCGCAGCTCAGTGGTAAATTAAGGTACCCGAGTAAATTTGTTCCTCGATATAGGCCGTAACTGTAGAGCAAACAAAGCTTCCTCTTTCATGAAAATCTCGTACGTTGAAGAGAAAAAATGGTCTACCGCACCTAGTATCTTAAAAGAATTTGCCTTTAGCCCTGCAACGGCATGACTAACATGACCACTCTAGCAAAATTAAAATTTGTTTGGGTTTTCGTGCCTTCTGCGATGAATAAATGAATAAATGGAATTGCATTCATTAAGTTTAACTTTGATGAATAACGGGCTCTCAAGAACACAACCCCTGGAAAATAGCTAATCAATGTAACAATTCTTTACACTTTGCCCCTACCTTCCCCTTTGTAACGTAACAATATTATCCGATGTAGTCTTCTTGGTGGTTTGTTAAATCGTTCCTGAAATTCATTAATGTTGCCACACGCAGCTGACACCTTAATAATTTATGCTAAAAACTATAAGTTTTGAAAAACATTGAATGTTGATATTCTTCATTTCTTCTTTACCTTGTCCCCTAAAATGTCATCCTTATCTCATAGCCATGCAATATACAACACAGTAATCCGCACATATCTTTTACACTCTAGTTTTTTTTTTTTTTTTTTTTTTTTTTTTGCACCGTCACAACTCTCACCTGATAAAGGTTTGTTTTCCAATTTTTGTGCGGTTTTCCTCGATCGTTATCCAAGTCTTCTTGATGACATTTTTCTGATCGTCGGTGAGATTGTTCGATATATCAGGTCTCTGGAGTTTCATTCTATTTTGCATCGACGAAGAACATCCCATTATCAAGCAAGCCGTCAATGATCACGAATAGCCCCTTAGAGAATGACAACAGATAACCAGGTGAAAACCAGATGAATATTATTTGTCGGTTGCTAATTGACCAACCCTGTTTATTATTTCTTTTTTACCTATACCACAAAAACAGACACGTCACGAGGTACGCGCATTTGACAATATTTGAAGTTGTTCCTTAAATGTTCCCGATCTTTCTTAATGTTCGTAATTTTAACCATATCATTGTTATTTTGTATTTTCTTAGTTTTCTTCGATTCAAATGAAAATTTGCATGACACCGAAACATATGTCGTAACAGCGCGCTTCTAAGCATGCAGTTAAGTAGCGCATTCAAAACTATAGCTGGAAATGCTTATAACAATTTTCTTGTGGAAACCTATAACACGATACTGACTCAGAGGATCTCGAAAGATAAGGGAGTCCATCGTGGACAAATATTTAATACGACAATGCAGAGTGAAGTCCATTACTTCTTGACAACTGAATAGCTTTCCTTTTCAAAAGGAAAACAAATTGTGAGTTATAAAAGCTTTTGTCGATAGCTAGCTTTTTCCTGTCTGCGAGCCAGCTTGGCAACGAAGCCGTCATAATTGTCACGTTGTTGCCATGGTTTCAGCGACAAACCATAACAGTCGCACGCAAGTCGCCAACGTCTCGCATAACTTATCGATGACTTTAGCCTACGGAAAAGCTTCATAGAGCACAGGCAGCCCAAGCTCACAATGCGAGGAGTTTTTTTTTTTTTTTTTTTAATCTTTATGCGAACGTTCAGCGCGCGAAACGTGACACGGTTACCGTCGACATCTACTATTACATAACGACCGAGTTTGGTTACGCGAGTAAAGAGTAAAGAGTACTCTTTCTTAGTAGAGGAAAACCAAAAAGCGACAACTTGCTTAAATAGCTTCGGATCGAGCTGAGAAGCGAGATGACAATAGAAAAGACAACAAGGCATTGAGGTGAGTCATTTTTATTGCAAAAATACCGAAATTTCAGCTTTAATGTCGATTACCGTTTTTCCCCATACAAACCTTTATAAATTCAAACCGTTGTAACACAACACCACCACATACTGCAAGGCGAAGGTCACGTTTCGCGTAACCAAACTCGGTCGTTATGTAATAGTAGATGTCGGCGGTAACCGTGTCACGTTTCGCGCGCTGAACGTTCGCATAAAGATTAAAAAAAAAAAAAAAACTCCTCGCATTGTGAGCTTGGGCCGCCTGTGCATAGAGCCGTGATAGCTGTCGACTCAATTTTGGTTGTCGACAACTAATTGGAAAGTTATGACAATTAACTTTGAAGTCGTGGACTCAGATGTGAACGTGTTCAACGCCAGGACAATTATTAAAATGGCTGAATTTATCTTAGACGTCCAGTAAAGAGTTCCTGTTGTCGGTACTTATCTTGACTTATAGCACGAAGTATTTTTTCGTGTCATTGTATGTCTGCCTCTTCCGGTTTCCGTGACTTTTCGTGATCGCATTTCGCGGAAGCTTCTGTCATCGTTAATTGTAAAGAAAAATTTCTGCCAAGCTTTTGTACTAAAAAAAAGTTTGAACACGTAACATGTAATCATAGGAACCCGATTATAGTCAAACTCGGCAAAGTGATTTTGTCTCTTCACTAATTCTCCAATAAAACTATTGTTGCAGCTTTAACTTTTGGAAAGGGCCGAAAAGTTTCTTCACTTTCTTTTTCGGCCATATTTGATTAGCGCGCCAGCAGGAAAATGGCTGTTATGGCAACCTTGAAATTACACTAACTTCAACAAACACTTCATGCACTCGATTTCAAATTTACACAGGGCTATTCTGGTACTTTACTCTTAGACGGTGTAAAAATATTTTCCTATTCTCCAGTACACTGTCACTGCGTGAAATGTCTAAATTATGAATTTCAAGCAGCAGGAAATGGTTGTTACGGCAACCTTGAAATTACACTTACTTAAACTCTTCCTCCCCTCGATTTCAAATTTACACAGAGCTACTCTACTACTCTACGGTGTAAGAATATTTTCATATTCTCCAGTACACTGTCTAAATCATGTTACGAATTACAATACATAACAGAAATGTGGAAATGAAAAAATAAACTATACAAATATTACCAAATTAAGACGTGTTCAATGGCCAAAGTAACTTAGCTTACTAATAATATACCTAATTAAAACAACAAATTATTCAGAGAAGTAGACCTGGGTGTATAAATAAAGGTATAGTTTACATTGCCTGTTAAATGATTAACGCTCTTGTTCTGGCTTCCTGATGAACGAAATCTCATCGAACATGTAATCATACTTAATGAAACTAAGCAAGTGAAAATAATACAAACAAAAACAATCTTACACATAATATACACAAATATGAATATAAAAAATAGAGAAATTATTTTTCAGTACTACTTGTACCCATAGCGAGCAAAAAAAGAAAAGGAAAAAAAGAAAAAGAAAAAGAAAAAATTAATGTAAGGGTAGTTATGTAATGCACTGTAGCGTAATGTAATGTAAAGCACATGAAACATACTGCAATGTATTGTAAATTAAAAAAGCTATTTTTACATATAAGAAATAGGTACAAGGTTTCTGATTACATTTAAAGTAAATCAGCCGTGGACAAAAAGTAAAGAATACCACTATCGTAGCTGTAGTATTTTATATTAGCAAATATCTTTGTAATGCAAGTGACTTTCAATGTAATGAAGTGTAAGTGTTGATGAAATAAATAAATAGGTAAATAAAAAAAATATTGACTCTTCTGATTGGGCCTGTTCTCATGGCAAGTTCTCTTTATATGGTTTGAAAGTTTTCGTCGGAGTTTGAGAATTCCCGTCATCACTGGAAGACATATGATTCGATGACTTCTAAAATCTTGTTTCCTGAAAGCCATTAGCGATGTCCTCTTGCTTGGCTTTTGGTATCGCTCCGGCTAGCTCGAGACCGTTTCCGACCGAAGCAGTATCACCACATGATAAATTGCGCTTTGTTGTCGGCGAGTCTTTTACGGCAACAGGGAATGACGAATATCGTGCACGCCGACACTCTTTGCTCTTCGTTTGGTCCTTCTGGAGCTCTTTGGCTAGAGCGTAAACCTGCTTCATTTGGACTTCTGCGCTAACCTTTCTTTCAATCGTGCGTTGTCGAACGCTTTGCCAACGTTGCCTTCTTGGAGACACTTTTCTTGACAAATTGGAATGCCCATTGTGTTCTGGAGTGGAAACGCTACCGTATTCTGGACCCTTAATGGTGTGCAAGCCTTCATCTCCTGTGATAAGTCCTAAAGTTGATTTCCTGCGAGAGGCCTTCTCGCGGGAACAAACTGCAGGGGGTTGCTTCTCTAGAGGCTCGATTGAAATGTCTAAAGCTTCGTCCTCTTTCAAAGATGTCGATAACCTAGAATAGAAATGACAAAAAATAGGTTTTGTTATCTGTGAATTGAGAGTGGTTTTTGGGCCAAGGAAAATGAAGCACTGTTATTGGGAACACTTGTTCACTGCATAGGTGTTATCCCGTTAAACATCAGCGACAGTACCACAGCTTATATTACCAGTGGTTTATGACCCTGTGTGCATTCCCATGTGGGTAATACTCTGTTCAAATGTTCAAATGAACTTGTACCACCACCCCCCCCCCCCACCCCGCGAAGGGGCGGGGTTTACATCCAATTTCCCAACCCAATCCATGTTTTTGATTCCCAATCCAAGTGACCCGGTTTCCATTTCTCAGTAAAAAAAATAGGCAAATCCAAGTTCCCATTTCACCCATTCAGGACCTGCTCAGACCAACTCATATATATGGGTGATGACAGATATCTATTAATATCTCGTTGCTCAGTTGTAATGTGTTCGATTGTACAAGACCCTGTTCCCGCATAACCGTAAATGTTACGTTTCGCTAGGCGGCAAACATCTTACAACTTTTAAATTAATTACACGTATAGCATAGACGAGAGAAACTGAATTCCACTTACTTTTTAGTGAAGACGTTCACATTAATATACTTCATCTCCAGAAACAGCCAAGAAAGAATTAATGATAGCACGGTTACTCCGAGCATAATCTGAAATTCAGAGATTTTTTTTCCTCGTCAGTCATACGGTTTGTATCACACATTGTTCTTCCTTGTAGTTCTCTTTCTTAACTTACTAGTTGCTAGTGATGGTGGTAATGGAGGCACCTGGAGATTGTCTAAAGGTGTGATAGAAGTGATGGAAGTGTTGACGGTGATGGTGGTAGTGGTGGTGGTGGTGTTGAGGGTGGTGATGGTGGTAGTGGTGGTGGTGGTGTTGAGGGTGATGATAGAGGTGGTGATGATGGGTGTTAGGACGATGGTGATGGTGATGGTGATGGTGGGGTTGATGGCGGGTAGTGGTTGTGGAGGTGGTGATGAAGGTGGTGGAGGTAGTGATGATGCGGGTGGTGGTGGTGATGGTAGTGTTGCGGGTAATGGTAGTGGTGCTAGTAGCGATGGTGGTGTTGAGGGTGGTGATGGTGATAATGGTGGTGGAGGTAGTGTGGTGGTGCTAGTAGTGATGGTAGTGTTGATGGTGATGATGATGATGCTGGTAGTGATTGTGGTGTGTGGTGTTGAGGGCGATGGTGGTGATGGTGGTGGTCACGGTAGTGTTGATGGTCATGATCGGGGTGCTAGTAGTGATAGTGGTGTTGAGGGTGGAGGCGGTGGAGGTGGTGATGATGGTGGTGATGGTGATGATGGTGGTGCTAGTGGTGAGGTGGTGTTGAGGGTGATGATGGGGTGGTAAGGGTAGTGTTGATGGCGATGATGGTGGTGCTAGTGGTGAGGTGGTGTTGAGGGTGATGATGGGGTGGTAAGGGTAGTGTTGATGGCGATGATGGTGGTGCTAGTGGTGAGGTGGTGTTGAGTGTGATGATGGGGTGGTAAGGGTAGTGTTGATGGCGATGATGGTGGTGCTAGTGGTGAGGTGGTGTTGAGGGTGATGATGGGGTGGTAAGGGTAGTGTTGATGGCGATGATGGTGGTGCTAGTGGTGAGGTGGTGTTGAGTGTGATGATGGGGTGGTAAGGGTAGTGTTGATGGCGATGATGGTGGTGCTAGTGGTGAGGTGGTGTTGAGTGTGATGATGGGGTGGTAAGGGTAGTGTTGATGGCGATGATGGTGGTGCTAGCAGTGATGGTGCCGGTTGAGGGTGGTGATGGTGATGGCGGCGGTGGTGGTGATGGTGATGGTGATGTTGGGGTGGAGGGGGGGGGGGTAACAATCCATAGTTATGGTGGCTTTAGTAGTGATGAAGAAGAAATCAAACTTTGGATTAAGGCGGTCATATTATTGACTACTAAGTTTCCTTTCTTCAGCTACCCCTTTACGAATATTGTTTTGAGACAAATATTATCGCAGTTTTTGATCTACATAAACTTACCAACAAATTTTCATAGATGTTGACTGTGTCGAATCCAAATCTGGTCAGAACAGCATTTCCATCTGTACTGATGCAGTTCAATATGGAGTCGTTTTCACATTTCAGTCGGACATCTTGTAATAAGACTTTAGTGATAGCGGAGAAGCCATAAAACACTGGATTGATGTAGAATAATAGATTGTACCTAAAAGTAAAACACAGCAGACATGTCGGCTTTTGAAACTGTGCAAGGGATTAATATGACAATTTGACGGATGGTCTACCTCGAGAACATCCTGGATTGCATGCAACGCTATTTTAATCCTTTAATTTGTATCTGCAGAGGGGCACAATCTAGTTAAGTAGCATGAGAGTAAATTTCGGGATAAGAGCAAAAGAAATTTTCCGCCTAGCGCGAAAGCATATTTTCAAGTTTTGCTGGATATGGGAAGGGGTCTCCCTGTAAGTTCCGAAAGAAATCACAACAAGAGACAAATGTAAACTATTCATTCTTTTTGTCCTTATTCTATTCAACTAGATCATACGTTCCCTCTGGTATCTGCATAGAATGAGATTCAGAATTATAGCAAGCCGTATGAAAACTAAAGCTTCACCACAGGGAGCACACAATCTTGCTGAGTAGGAAGAGCGCAAATAGAGGAATGAAAAGAATAAATAGTTTAAATTTGTCTCTTTTTGTGATCTCTCACGCGACCTTACAGGGAAAACCGCTACCTACATGTCCTGCGTAACACTGTAGCGCTAAACTCGTACCTAGGACTTTTCGCACTGTGCAAAAGCTTTTTTTGGTTTACATAACATTCGCCCAAACCGACTGACATTATAAGCCATGACAACAAAGCCGCAGAGCTGTGCAGACGTTTCTCTGGCTTGGGTAGAACAAACCTTACAAGTTGATTTTTCAACATGTCCCTCGTACTCACCCAGGTGGCATTTGAGGCCTCGGAATAATAAATCCTCCCGCAAAGCCTCCAATGGCGGATACCATCGGACAAATACGATGAGCGATCCCCGGATGTGCACAAATCACCATCATATAGACTGCAATCCAGGTTTGGTTTAAAACAAGTGAAATGATTGTCACCAGCAAGAATTTCCACAAATCGTATGACGTCATCACCTGACAAATAAAGAAATGGAAATGTTAATCAACCACCAACTTCGACATGAACTGCGTACATTCTTTCGAGTGAGAAAAATGCCGACAAAACGCTAGCAATACAACAGCAACAACAACAACAACAACAACAAAGTTTATTTGAAATGTTGTTTGTACAATGGTATTTCATGTCATGCAGAGTGGAAAATGTCACGACTAAGCAGAGCTAGCATATTGTTAATCACTTACGAAAATGTACAGGTCTGGTAATGGCAGAGAAAGTGCAGAATGGTCTCAAGCCACCGTAGGAAAAAAGATGGCGGCTGTACATTTTACCACAATACCTTGCGAACCTAACACAGCCTATGAGGCACAAGAAAAGCCAAATTTTTACAGTATTTGTCCCTGAACTAAGGACATTGTGTAGCCTAGGTTTGAAGATTTTATAACTTTTCTTGTGAACGTTGTTAAGGTTTTCGTTCGCTGAGAACTATGGGTAAATGTACCAGTCGCCATCTTTTTTCCTACGGGGGATTGAGCTTGCTTGCACTTGTTTTTTGTTACATCACTGTCTTTGCTTACGTTATATACTGTAATGTAAAACTCAGCCATCTCCGAGCAGAAGATACGGCTTTTGTGAGATCGACCTTTCTAATAGATGTAGTTAATAGATTTTGTCTGCTTGTTTAACTGCCCTTGGGAAAAACCTTGGGAAGTTTGGACACTCAGGAAGCCTCTCTCGTGCTTTCCAAACTTAACGCTTGCATCCATAAGATAACTTGATATACGCACACTAAGCACGAACCAATTCTTGAACAATAGGAATCACGCACACATGTAAAGCTGGAGCACGCACTTGCTCGTACCGTAGTATGTTTTATGACTTTTATCTTTATAGGATTTGTGGGACTTACCATGAAGTATGTCATGACAGAACACACTATAACAGGAATCACGCACAATGAAGCAGTGCGGACGAAAGTTTGAATCACATTCTCAAGTGGCCGGCCACACCTATCTGCACGCTCAAGGTTGAGTATCTGCGAGAACAAAGACAACTTACAAGATTAAACGGCAACAAAATTAGGAAGCATGAAGGTGGCTGAGAAAACATTGACTTTTAAACTTTGACGAAGCTCCATGGATTTTCCCAAGCGCTCTATCAAAGACTGTGTAGTAGGCGTGGTAAGAGAGGGACGGGGAGGAACGAGGAGGAACGGGCAGGGGAGGGGCGAAACGAAGGCTTTTCTCTCCATTCAGTTTTTCTTTACCCTCATGTTTCGAACGTGCGTTTTGGTACTGTACTCCAAGGCAGACAGTTCCCTTACATGCTCTCAATGGCCGTTTTCACACTAGAGACGGATAATCCGTCTATTTATATCCGTCCGATCATCCGTCTATATAGACGGATAATCGGACGGATAAAAATAGACGGATTATCCGTCTAAAATGAGCACCGTTCCGTTTTCACACTAAGACAAATTATCCGTAATGGACGGATAACCCGTCGTAGACGGATTATCCATCTCTAGTGTGAAAACGGCCATTACTGAATATATAAGTGACCACTAGCTGATGTTGTTTTCGGAAGCCCCTAGTTCAACTTTGCCTCCACGCTTGTAAATATTCGACCGGTCTACATCCTGCCAGTTAGGATTTTTAAACATGCTATGTCGATTTGCGTTATATTTGTTTCATCGAGTGGCTTGATTAAAATACCTTCTCATTCTTACTCATTTACTCTTTAACTAAACCATGCATAACGCAAAATTAAGATTTCAAACTTCGCCAGCTACTCACATTCAGAGCTTTGTTTAGGTGCGCCATTAAAATTGCGCTCAGAAACAGAGGACTGGAAACAGTATTAATACAATATGCTGACATCAGCAAAAGTCCACCTTTCCCCTCTGCTTGCCAGTAAACAGTTCCTGTAAAATAATTTATAAGGCAAAAAGTTTAGGGAAGTGGTATAGCATACAACCAGTGTGTAAAAGGACAGTTCACGCCGGATCGAACTTCGAGCTATTTCACTCATCATCGCTTATCAAATCACACATACAAAAGGGATGCTGGTTTCACGTCGGTTCTACAAGCTCTGTTTGTTATACACGATCTAAGTTATCTTTATTATCACATGACTGAGAAAATTACTTCATTGTGATTGGCTGAGAACAGGCCAATTTATCGTTAACTCCTAATTTGTGCTGCAGTGTAAATTAACGCGCGCGCACGTTCGCAATGTTTTCAGACATCTATAAATAAACGAGTAATCGTATGAAGGCTCCAGCAATTAAGCATTTACACTACTCGTGATATTTGAAAATCGTCTTAAGGCTCGTGCAATTTTGAGAGAAGTTTTAAATACTCGCATTCATACGTAAAATATATTTCAGTGGGCCACGACGAATTGATAATGTTTTAACTTAAAAGAAATACATATTAATTATTATTCTAAATTTTATTACCCACTAATAATCCAAATGTAAAGAATATCAGAGGAAAGTAAGTGATCTGTCCAAGTGTTTGTCGCTTGGAAGTTCTTCCTTCCAGCACAAAGAGTCTGTTGAATGGCCCCGCATCATTCGCACTAAAAAAACAAAAATGAAGTTCCGTCATTTTAGGAACTGAACATAATAAATACACGCACTACGCACTGATTAGGACCACGCATCAGCCAACTGAAAACTCACTTCTACTCAAAGTATAAAACTTATAAAGAAAAATGACTGAGTGGCTGACCAGCTGATTGGTTGGTTAGAATCTAGCAGAAGATCCTAAGGAGGGGGGGTACTCCCTTATATGGGATATAAAGGTATGTGTGACCCTAAAGGGTATAGTTTTAAAGCCGTTTTGGTCAAAAGTAGGGTATGATCTTTGCACTCTAGTCTTGAATTGGGTTTGTTTTTTATAAGAAGCTATCCTACCTAATAGAAGCATATAAACATTGCCTTTAACATTGGTCTGAACTGGGGAACTAATTATAAGGCAGGTCTGAAACATGGTATTGATTCAGGTTTTAAATAGGGTATCGAAATTTTTGTCAGGTCATAAATAGGGTAGGGAAAACCGGAGCCGAACACCCCCTCCTAATTTTCTGGGAGTACCCCCGCCCGGGCAGAAGATACACTTCGGAGCACGTGGAGTACACATGGGACGCAAACTGTAAAATTTAAGGCACCGGGCAATATAGAAGAAATATGACAAAAAGACGATTTAATGCTCAGAACTATAGTGCGTATACAGTTACGCAGCTTCTTCAATGATTACGTAAAAACACGGCAGTTTATCCCAGAAAACTCAGGCTGAAAGATTGAAGTAAGGAAAGTATAAATTTTGAAATGAAGAGAGCAGGTTATTGAGATTAAATGCGACAAGTTATGATTAATAAAGATTTATAGTTCAATGCTCGTGACAAAATGAATATATTTACTTCAGACTCATTTCAGTCATGTTATTGGCATCGAGCAGATCTTGCTTAGCGTTTATTTTATGTGTGTACCCCGTTGGGGACTCCGATATGAAAAAGTCGGAGACGCTCGTCGTCTCGATTAGGGATATAAATCAAGGATTCTGGTCTCACTTAGGATGTTCATTTCGACACGCTACTATTTAGGGTGCACTCGAAGAAATGATAATTAAAAAAGCGCTCATTTTTTCCGTTTTTTCGCTCGATTTCCCGCGTTCTCCCAAGTCTGGTTTACTAGCGCGGGCTCCTTTCTTGAACAGCGGCTGGTAATTGAGCTTATTCCGTTTTAAGTGGTATCTTTTAGAGGTCAAATAAAGCTTGAGCTACGCCCAGACTGATCTCCTTCGGGGGTTTAATTTGAAGTTTCCGACGAGCATCAGCTAACTTTTCATATGACAGCCTCCCCACGGAGGTATTTACGAACCCTGTCTTCTCGCGTTTCATTCTCTCCAAAGTGAATTGACGCATGGCCTGTCTTGCTGACACCTTGATGGCTTCCTGGACTGCTTGTGGTTCACCACTCGCTTGATAATAATCCAGAATAGCCTGGCGAGCTTGCCTGTTGCTAAGTAAATCCATGATGGTGTCTGCAGTACGTAAAAGAACAGGTGTTGTGTGCTTAAGAACTCACTGAGAGGGTGGGATTAAGTGTTACAAGAAAAATAATTAGTCTGCGTAAATATGATTTTTTTAAGCTTTTAATGATTAACACCACGACGGCAATTTTCGGCTGAACGATAAACGTTTCCCACAACTAATGCTGAATAGCCAATGTTTTAATTAATAGTTCGTCTTGTGTGATCGTCCGTGTGAGGGAAGTTCTGAATCGAATTGTTGTTATGATTCTTCAGATTCAAGAGAATGACCATTGACTGACAAACACTACTCACTTGACTCTGAAGATGACTTCCGCTCAGGTTGTTGAAATGTCAGTCACCAACAACAGTTCTTTTCAGAACTACCCTCAACTGGACGATCACACTATACGAACTACTGATACTCCTGGGTCCAAACCATTTACTGAGCCAATATCTGGAAAGAAACCAAATAGCTTACCAGCAGGATTTGTAGTGTCAATGTTTGGTGCATCCTCTCTGCGCCTATATTCTTCAGTTGTTGACTGGAAATAAGCTTTAAGAAAAATAGAAGGAGCCACGGCCGGATCGCCATAATACGCAACCTGTTGTGACGTGAAAAGAGTATTAGTGGCAAAGTATTGAATTCATGTTACTGTTATAATCATGCTCCGTCCACTACGCCGAAGGAATTTGAAAACGCGTCAAATGTTTTTCGTCCACACTACGCCGAAGGAGTTTGAAAACGGAGTTTTCACTTTAAAAACGCGTCAAATGTTTTCCGTCCACACTACGCCGAATGAATTTAAAAACGCAACAATCACCGGTCATTTTGGATTTGTTTTTGAGGAAAACTCGGGCAGGGAAATCACACGATTATCGTGATGCCATTGTTTTCGAAAAGCTCTTTTTTCAAAATATTTTCCGCCCACACTAAAATGGAAAGCCGGCGTTTTCAAATTCCTCCGGTTTGCAGAGCGTTTTCGAAAAGCTCCGTTTTCGTGACGGATTAGTGTGGACGGTAGACCTAACCGTAGAAATACAGCTGCGTTATCAAATTCCTCCGGCGTAGCGTGGACGCTAGCTCTCAGAATGTATTAAAAGAACCATGCAAAATCGAGATTTTGTAGGAATGCAACGCGCGGCGACCAGAATGCATTGCCCAGCAACCAGAATGCATTGCGCTCTGATGGTGCCTCGCTTTGAGGAAATAGACAAAACACAAAGGGCAAACTGTCATTGGCCTTCTTTTCGGTGATCTTCGAAATTCAGGACGTGCAGGACCATTGGGTGAGTGGAAATCTTTTCTTTGTGCATGATGACAACTTGTGCCGTGAATGTTAAGACAGCAAATTGATTGATGAACTCAATCAAGTTACACTGTAAGCCGAAAGTGCGTTTTCCGGTAGTCTTGTCATTTTATGTATTCTTGTGCAGCAGCTGCCATGTGCTTCTCGCACCTCAAACAAGTTAAATCGTAAATATTTTGTGCGTCATGACAGGAAATAAATTGATAAATTCGAATTAACCGTGAACAAGCTAGCCTACAAGTGCTTTCTCTGATTCTTTTTGTTGTTTCCTTCTGGTGCAGTGGGCTGCCATGTGCTTCTTGCTGCATAATATTCTCCCACTTCGGTGGCTGTACGGCTTTGACAAGTTTTAACGTATTCGCACTAAAATTCTACAAGCCATTTTGAAAATTTAAATCGTACGGGCTTTCAAACATTTGCACTTAAATCCTACACGCATTCTGAGAACTTGAATCGTAAATATGTTAGATCTTGCATCGTAATGAAATTTAACCCCATTCATGTGTGCAGCAGCTGAGGTGAGAAAAGTTATTCAGCAAAAAGCACATGGCGGCGGCGGCGGCGGCGGCGGCGGCGGCGGCTTTGACAGGCTTTCACGTATTCGCACTAAAACTCTAGAAGTATTTTGAGAATTTAAATCGTACAGGCTTAGAAAACAAGTTCCTACCCTTAAACCGCACGCAATACAAAGTTCACAGACACGCAAAACAGACCAAAATAACCGCAGCAATTTCATATTCTTGGGCTACACTAGTACTAACTGTTATTGCTGGTTTTCATCAAAAATAAAAATTGTAACCATCAAATAAATTAAGTCATAACTCTGAGATATGATAGATGATTAGTATATAAACGCCCTCCACAAGGGTTACATCTGTGCGGTTTTTCATTCGCGCGTTATTCGAAGAAGTGTTTCGCCCAGATTTATAGAGCTTTGTACGGAAACGCCATGTTGGTGCATGTTGGTACAATCATGCGTATTTCACTGGTTTATTTACCTGCCCTTCATACAAGAGAATAATCTTGTGAAAAAGATGAAAGATTTCCAGTCTCGGCTGATGAATGGTGAGAATAATAAGTCTGCCTGACTCAGCTACAAGATTCAGATGATTTAACAGCTCAAGTGAAGACGACGCGTCCAGACCTGAAAACATTTAATGAACTGTTGCGTTAAAATAGGCGTGGACCTTCAGCAAGATTTTAAGAAGCTTAGTAACATACCAAGTCGTATGATACTTAACAAGTGGATTTCATGCTGCCGTGTGTCTGTGCAGCATTAGTAATCTACTAGTGTTCTATCACGAATGCCGTTCTCTGATTGGCTACACTACTTACTATCTATTCTGTTGTAGATAGTGAGCAGCGTAGCAGCGTGCGCTGGGAGCCGCTTGTTTGCGTTTTCGAAGTGTATGCGAAGAAGATTTAGTCAAAGTTTGAACGACTAGTAGATTTATATTAAAAACAATTAGATTATTCGCTCTCGATTTCTATCTATGATAGCTGACTCGGGCTGCGTCCTCGTCAACTATCGCACGATAGAAATCTCGATCTCACAATCTAATTGAAAGAGATCACAGGTGACGTCAAAATGCTTTAAGAACAGCCTGAGAAAATTTGGTAAAGGAAAAAATAATGTTTTTAAAATTCCACAACAAGTCCTATGTGTATATCATATATCTTTAACTAAGCTTGAGTTCGGATCCAACACGAGGTCCCAATCTCGTTCTTCGAGTCTTCGTTCTTTACTGCGCAAGCTTGACGAAACAAGTGACTCTCGAGAGTTCCGTTAAAGGCTAGGTTTTGATTGGTTTTAAAAACATTGGAAATGAGCGGAAGTAAAACAACGTCTCGATTGAGTCACGTGTTTATCAGTTAGGCGTGCGTAATTCAGACGGAAGTTCGATATTTTCGTACTTCCAAACAGGACTTTCCAGGGTCGCTAGTTTCCCGACTGCTGGTCAAGGGGAACAAAGATTCTGGGTTGCACCATAAAACTACTGTCGGGCGTGCGCAGTACAAACAATACCGCAAATGTGATCAGTGACTTAACTCTCGTGAAAAAGTGTTACCTGAAGTTGGTTCATCGAGGAACAGCACAGATGGCAAGTTGATCATCTGAAAAGCAACACATAATCGACGTTTTTGTCCTCCACTGAGTCCTTGACCAACAGATCCACCAACAACCACATCTGCTATGGACGTCAGGCCGGTCTGTCTCAGGTCAAAAGAGATAGTGATGGTCAACATTGAGGTTGCAAAGAGACCAGAGATAACAGAAACAATTCCTTACAAAGCAAACACACTGATGATTGAAAGCAGGCGACAAAACGTCATTCAATTGTATTAGGGTGGATTACATTAAAGGAGCTACGCCACGGTTTACGCATCTTGACAAGTTTACCCTAAATTTTTCAAGTTCGTTCTTTGCCGAATCCGCGTTAATCTTCTCCATCCTCATCCATCCTTGTTCCTGTATGGTTTATTATTATCTCTTTGGTGTTCTTCTATCTTAGTAAACTACTATTTTCAGGTTTCCTTCAGTTCAAAGGTAATTTTACACGCGGCCAAAATAACTCAAAATGCCGCGACTGAGCTCCTTTAAAAGCTCTACTGACCTCCCCAAGAGCAAATTTCTTTTCAAGATTTTTTTAGCAGGTAGGGCGATGACTTCTTACTGAACTGGACTAAGCACAGGAAGAGAAAGGGACGTAATAAAACTTTTATGGCAAAGAAAGCTACCTTTTGCTAGATACCTACAGCACAACACTAAACCGCTTCATTCCCAGCTATGAATTGAAGTACTAATTGCCCCTCAGAATAGGCCGATATGTTTATACTACACTTCTGTTAATTTTGTCATACATCATAACGGACATCTTTTTATTCTCAATACAGTCGACCTCTTCACCAACTTTGCTTTTTATCCACTGATGAAGAGGCAGCAGCCTCGAAACGTATAGACGTTTACGTAGTTTTCGCGCAATAATGAATATTAATTTTACTAAATTTCTTTATCTCTTCACTAACTGCCACCTCTCTACAATGGTCGCTTTTTGGTCACGGCGGACGGTCCATACATTCACTCTTATTTTAACCTCGCTACAACGGCCACCTCGCCACAACGGCCACTAAAGCGCGTCCCAACGGCCAAAATAACCTCTCGATAACGACCAGTTAATCAACGACTGACAATTTTTTTTATTATAACAGGTTACGAAACTTGATCTATACTACTCGTCGCTGGTCTCTGTTTCTGTATGTTTCTATATTACTGATATCTTTTGATTGTGTTACGTATTTATGTGCTACATTGTGTATTTTTCAAAGATAAGAATGTTGCATCCCTGAAAAAAACAGGTGTCATATTATACCCATACCAACCCTAGTGGCCGCCTCTCTACAACGTGGAGAGGTTCGACCGTACTTTAAACTCCGCGTAATTAAAGAGTTTGAATACCTCAGCCAGTATTTGTTCAACTCGTTCAAACTTCCTTATGTGACTCATTGATTTCGGCAGTCTCATGTGCGCAGCAAAGAAGAGGTTCTGTCGAACAGTAAGTTCTTCATAGTAAGGCACAGCGAGCTGTAACACATAACCAATCTTATGCGCGTACCAGTCTTGTACAATGGCATCAGTCATGGCAATTCCATTGATGTAGACTTGACCCTGTGATTGTATAAAAGGTAAATTTTGAAACTGATAAGCAACTGTACCCTTCGGTGACTTATCAGGCGAGTTTCGTCAAGCCATGGTTCGTATTTTGGCGTGACGTAGTCCAGCCAAAATACCCATGGCGAGACCAAACGAGTCGAGTGTATACCGTGCCCAAATATGGTCAATTGACCAGATATCGCCACGGTAACCATATCAGGTCAGCGACTTGATATCGCAGGATATCAGGACAGTAGACACGATTTCTGATTGGCTAACTGCAAATTTGGGTATGGTAAACTAACAGATCATTACCCTCTGAAACGTTTGTATTTTTATCCAGACTATAGTAAGAATACTCGCCTTGTTGTGGTAACAGAATCAACATGAGGGTTTTTTAAGAGCTTTTTTCCTTATGATAAACAAGTGGGCAAGCTGTTCGGATAATCATGGTACCTTTCTTTCTTTCTTTTTTTTTTATTAAGCTGTGCAAATATTTCACAGTGGCACCGTGGCCAAAAACAAAAACGTATAAGCTCACACTTTTACAATCACAAAATGTCATAGCTATCCTCAACTTTTACTGATGTTATACATTCATAAATACATACATAAACTTTATTTAAGTTTCAATAAGTATTTAGCTCTAAGCTAAGATCTAATTGTATGATAATCTCCCAGGGTGAATCCAATGTGAATAGTTGGAAGAAAATCACGATTTTTTGTCTCAATTAGGGTGTTTGGAACGAAACGCCACAACCTATAGGCGTCAAGGTATCTTTAGGGTTGCGCTCGAAGAAATTGTAAGGAAATCACTGGCATGTGTGTTACAGTAGTATCTTTTAGGGTGAAATAAAACTCAAGCCAGGCTCAGATTGGTTTCGTTTAAGACCCTTTAGGGGTTTAATTCAAATTTGTCGAAGGGCATCACCGACCTTTCCACATGGGAATCCTTCCACAGGGGTATGGTATATTATCAGTGACACACACCTTGCGGTATCCTTGTTTTCGCCTGCCTGTTAATAAATCAAGTAGTGTTGTCTTTCCACAACCTGAGGGTCCCATGATGGCCACCAGTTCACTAGTATTGAAATACACTGACACGTTCTTTAGAATTTGCTTGCTCTTTGGTTTTTTATGTTTTATATGATGATCAGTACGCAGGGATTCTTTTGGCTGGTTGGAATATTTTGCCTTTCCTGCCTCTCTGTCTTCGTTGATATCAACAAAATGCACCTTTCCGTATTTCCGTGATGGTACGGGAGTCTTTTCGGGGGAGGGATGAAAGACCGAGTCATCCCACGTAGCAGATTTGGATAGTCTGCGCTTCTCTTGGTCCGATGTTCCCGGGTCAGAGCTGTCACTCTCTTCAGCAATAACATCCTCCATAACCGATGGATTAGTCCTGTGGCCACGGCTGGGAGCGACTACTTCTCGATCTGTTGTGCCAGTCACTTTACCCTTAAAAGCCGGGTCTCCTGTGTACAATTAGATGGCAATTTTCTTAAAATGTTTGTGCACGAGTGAAGAAAGGAAGGAAGGAAGGAAGGGAGAAACAAAGAAACAAAGAAGGACTGACTAACTGACACTAACTGAGTAAGTGACTGCCTGCCTGCCTACTCTCTGACTGTCTGACTGACTGTCTGTCTGTCTGTCTGACTGACTGACTGACTAGTACTGACTGTCTGCCAACCTGCCCACTTGCCTTCCTGCCTACCTGCCTACCTGCCCACCTGCCTACCAGGGCGACTGATTGAGCGACTAATTGGCTGACTGGTACGCTGGAAACGATTCTGTCTGCCCGTCTGTTTGTGTCGGTCTGTCTATCGGTCTGGCGAACTGTAGTCTGTCAGTCCGTCGGTTTGTCTGTCTGTTGGTTGGTTGGTCTGTCTGTCTGTCTGTCTGTCTGCCTGTAATAATCGAGGCAGTTTTTCCCTCTCCTACATTTATTCTTACCAAGTTATAGAATGTAGACAACCTTTAGTTGCGCTTTACTTTCTCAGTAGCTTAATGATGAGCACGCAATTCATAAGACCTTTCGAACTGCATTTTATAATGTTTGGATTTAGTATCATGTACACAGTTTCAGTCTCGCCCTCCTTTTCTTCGTAGTAGCTTAATCAGACCAGTAGACAATTCTCAAGGACCTCAAGAATCCCTTTAGACTACTATTAAATAATGCACTGACACTGCACCTTTATCTTCTTTCGTCTTCTTCTTGCTAGCATCAACTGAGTAGCTTAGTGACGAGCAGGCAATACTGATCATATCATTTGGGGGGCACGGTGGCAGCTGGAGTGAAAAAAAGAAAACAACAATGATATTGATTTCTTGTGTACTGTGAAGGTTCACAAAAGGTTATATACATATAGTATTGCTGCAAAGACTTGTTGAGCCTCAGCAACATACGCACGAAGTAACACGTGGTGGGGGGGGGGGGAGCTGTTATCCTAGAGGGGACGGGTTTGTCACTTAGAAGTAGTAAGTGAAGTCTACAGCTGTAGCTGCAGTTGTGTGACGATTGGGGTAGTCACGCGTGACAGGGGTATGTAAAAAAAGTACAAGAAATATATAGATAAATGAATGATATACAAATAATCCATCAGTGAATATTAACAGACAAACAATTTTTTTTACCTCACTTTCTGTAAAGGAAGTATCAGGGTCATTCAAATACTGTTTTTGTTTCCTGGCCAAGTAATACTGATATAGCATGAATATGGACTTTAACCCAACGCACGTGACAGTAACAACCAATGACAATACAATTATGATAGTTTGAACAGTCTCGCCCCAGATCACCGCAGGATCTGTAAACAATACTTGACGGGGACAAGTAGGGTTGCACTGGGCTGAAATACAACTGTCTGTCAGTCTCACAGCAGAGCTGGATGATTTTTTCCACGTGGCCATAAAATCCCGGATGCTGGTACTATTAACTCCCGTTACGATTTGTGTTGATTCCCAGGTCCCACTCTTCACTTTATTCCTGTTGGAGACAGAGCTTTTGTCACTGGCTGTAAACAATTCCCCGTTGGAAAAAAGATGGCGACTGGTACACTCAGCACTAACCCATAATTCTTAACGTACGAAGACTTTAATAACGCTCATAAAAACGTAAAAGAGACCTCTAAAACCTTGAAACCTAGCATATACAACATCGTTAGCACAGGTACAAATATTGCAAAAATATGGCTTTCTCTGTAGGCCTTGTACTGTATGGGTCGCGTGAGGTTTGCATGGTATTGTGGTAGAATATACGGCCGCCATCTTTTTTTTTTTCCCCAAGAGGGATTATATCTGTAAGCAACAGCTGGAATTTTCTATGAACTGACGCACAGTTCAGTCAATGAGAATATCGTTCATAAGACTCGGGTTCGTAGTGTAACTCTTTTTTATATTAAACTTATAAGATTATCTGTTAAAAACCTATACAACTTTCGATATTGTTCAGCGAGAGTCGTACAGGGCACGGTTCACGAATGGGAAAAATAGCGAATCACGATCACTGATATGAAAATTTCATTTTCGCAAATCGCGAAAATAAGTGAGTAAGGTACTCTTTTTAAACAACCTGCTCTTAAGCTAGAAAGAGTGTTTGAAGAAAGCAAAATCGTGAAAGGCTAAGTAAAGGCTCAATATTGCAAGTCGCAAACCTAAATCTCTCTCGATAGGTAGTTAATAGTTGCTGATGCCTTACGAGACGTTACGATCATACAGAGCTCATATTCGGATGTTTTCAGTCTTAATAAATCTTCGGGAGGACCCGCGTCTCAAAATCACGTAGAACAGAGTGGTGAATTCACGAATATTCGTTAGTAGTTCAAGTTCTTCACGGGTCACGCAAAACCTTCAAGTCATAGATCACGAAGAATAATTTCCTAAATTAACGTTTCACGGAAAATAAAATCAGCTAATCACGCATCACGAGAATACCCCTGTACGACCCTCTTCAGTTACTAGTCGAATGCAAGACGAATTGACCTCCTTCAAGTTAGGGGCATTAAGCACGCCATTATCATCTGTCATCGATCAACAAGCACTAACATCATAATGAATGAGTTGCCAGTAATCGGATACCCGTGTTTGCGCAAAGAACTCTGGGATCGTCAGGGGGCAAACATTGCAAGTCGCTAGAAGGAAATGTATGGCGAAATGTTGTTTCGACGCCCCAAAAAACATGGTTTTGGGGAGAGATCAACGCTTTTTCGCTGTTGTTTTATCGCGAATGGATTTTGGCAATGTTGATACATGGAAAATGTAAGTTTTTGTTTGAATAACCGTGAAATAAGTGATAAAATTTACCGATAAACTCCCTTTTGCTTGCGTGAGGTTTATTGTGAAATACATTGAAGAGAATATTGAAAATTTCAATACACGCCTGATCTCGAGAGGCTACCCGGAGCAAATGGTAGAAAAGACCCTCCGAGAAGTTAAATATAAAGACAGAAAAGAAGCTCTACAACAGAAATCGAAAATTGTAGAAGGAATTACTACCCTTTGTGTCGGGCAATTTCACTCAACCGTCAATACCAAACTTTGGAAAGCATAATCACGCGCAAATGGCACTTTTTAATACAAATACTCAGAGATATATTAGAGGAGCCACCCTTGATCTGTTATAGAAAAGGAAAATCACTGAAATACGTGCTTGTAAAAGCAAAACAAAGGCTTTGAGCAACACAGTAGCCACACAGTACGAGTCTCGCGGACTCATTTGTCATGAAATCAACCCCAGACAGTACAATGATCGCCACCGGGCTTATTTCCAGTATTATTTGTATGACTGAGCTTTCAAATAACCCAAGTAGCCTGTACACAACTTAAAAGGCCTTACTGGGTTGTTTCCTCTCGATTTATACCTAATTAATTTTGTAATATTTTCAGACCATTACGCGATGTAAATTTCACAATAAACCTCACGCAAGCAACGGAGTTTATCGGTAGATTTTGTCGCATATTTCACGGTTATTCAAACAAAAACTTACATATTCCACATATCAACATTGACCAAATCCATTCGCGATAAAAACGACGGCGAAAAAGCATTGATCTCTCTCAAAAATCGTTTTCTTGTACCTCAAAACAACTTTTCGCCATACATTTCCTTCTAGCGACTAGCAATGTTTGCCCCCTGACGATCCCAGAGTTCTTCGCGCAGACACGGGTATCCGATTACTGGCAACTCATTCATTTAATGTCAGTCTAACAAGTTGTCTTTTTGCTGATAGATCACGATCGCAAGCACCTTGCCATTGAAACGAAAAACCGTTCTTCCCTTGCGTGCACTAAATAAATTAGACAACTCCATTTGGTTTTCCGTGACTCGGCTCTGCCTGGCTCACTCGGTAGTCTCTACACAGTGTTTTTACATGACCTCATGGTCGCCATATTGGTGCCCCAAAACAATGAAATGGCGGCCATGTTGATCCAGATTGATCCTCTGGGAGTTGAACTCTTTTCTTTTGTAAACGATTCCTTTTGTTCCGGTAAGTTTAAGTGGCTGAGTGGAAAAGCTCTATTCGTTCATTGAAAACTTGGGCGGACAGCTGGCCATCGGAACAGGGTCACGTAGTCGCATGGAGAGGTCATTTTGTAACCTATACATTAGCGGTTATTGACTTACCTGAATGTCGCAGATCCTACTGAAATTTCAAAGGAAGGTGGTAAAACACCATCCTCTTCCCACAAGCTTGACGTAACAAGATAAACGTGTTGAAAACAGGCGGGGACGAAAAAACTCACATTTGAGGCTTGGTTTTCCGTTGAGGTAATAGATCCATTCACTTCACCACCGTACAGGTTTACAACAGACAAAAAATCTCCAAAGTTGTCTTCCGCTGTCTTTCCTTCGTTTTCTAGTCTCTTGAAAACGTTTCTAAGCATGAAAGAATCGAACATGCTAGAAACAAGCAGTAACGGGATACTCGAGGGATAATACCCGCGGGATATCATGCATGAAGCTGAAGGACAACAAGTGTGACCATGCGAAAAATCCGCACACGCAAGCAATGAAATATTCGCGAACGATAAAAATTCAGGGTTCACTTGGGCTCTTAAACTACCCTGAAAGTCGATGAACCATCCTGAATCAACGATTGTAAAGAGCTCAGCGTTTAAACCACGTGATTTTATAACATGATTCAAGACCCACTGTGCATGATTCAAAACTCCGATTCCACCGGCACTGCTTCCAGCAAGAATTATTTCTTTAGCTTCGCTCAAGTTGTAGTGCTGCAGCAGGTCCAGGAAAACAGAACGAAAAATTGTCTGTCCTCTAAAACTGAAGTTATCTACTGACGAATCGTCGACAAAATGGAAAGGTTTTTTAGGGTTTGTTCTTAATCCAAGCCATAAGTCACTGCTACAGTACGGTACAAGGACATGCGTGTAGTCAGAGAATGTTGGGTTTTCTTCTTTCGATGCAGACAACAGATCTTTACCAGTAACTCTATCAGGCAAGCCATTCGATGTCATAAACGCTGTTGAATTCTGATTACGATAACGTTCGTTGCAGTCTTCCAGTGACGAGCAGAAACCACCGCTTTCAAAGAACACGATCCATTTCTGTTTTGACTGAGGTCCAAAATAGAACGCGGCTTTGGTGTTGTCATTACAAATCGCTTCAGTATCACTGATGTATCTTTTCTGTAATTCACTCGATGTCTTCGTTCTGGAGATGAAATTGAGAAAGATGACTACTAGAAAGTGGTATTTAGTCCCTCGTGCCATCGGTCACGCTAATTTTGTACAGATGTTTTCTACCGAGACTACTGAGTTCAGATATCAGCAACCCACTCGTCACGCTTGCGTAATGGTCTGTGAAATATTTTTCAATTTTGTTTCAACAGGCCTTCGTCCAGTATATATTATTCAAAAAGGACATTGTTCTTATTTGTTACGTGTATAGCTAATGCCCTCGCCCCATATAACTAAAAGTATACAGGTATATTTTTAGTTACAACACCGACAGTGTGACCCTGAATCGCGCTTTGATCTGCTAAGGGGAGTAAGGAAGTGACGAATGCTTCCGGACACCTCTAACGATTTTATGTCGAGTCACCTACAGTAATTGTCTAATTTCTTAATATTATATAATATATATATTATATAATTTTTTGTGAACAATATTCTATTCATCATCATTAGCATAAGCGATCTAGTTTGGGATGAAGCTAAAACACTGTCAGTTTTGAATATTGAAAGCGCATTGCACAATTATCAAACCCAAGTAATTTAAACCCGATTTAATACTTTTTGAGTGACGAGAGCCTGATTAGCAAGCGTGCCAGTACGAAGAACTTTTCCGCATTCTGACCGCGCGTAAATTGCCTGCTTCGTCGAGTTTCTGCTCTTGCTCCAATTTACTCGCGACCAGAATGCGGAGAAGCTTGCTACGCAGGCTAGAGTGACGAAAGCCAATGTCTCCTTAAACTGATTACGCCCAAAGAGAGAAACAATGACCCAAATTACGTTAATCAGTCAGTTAAGTTTCACAAGCTCTTTAATTAAATGTTAGACGTCAAAGTCGCAAAGGAAAAGGAAAAAGGAAAATGCAAGCACTTCACACGGAGTTCCTAGGGCTCTGCTATGAAAATTGTGTTTCACCCTGGCGCGTCAGTTATGTTACTCAGCACGAAAAACAGCGTTAATCGTTCTTTGTTTTGTTACAAAGTACTCAAGAAGTCTGAGAAAACAATGACTTCCTTCAGCTGAGGTTTCCCTAACCTCTTAACCTGCTGTCATCACTTCCTAGCAACACAACACACGGTTGCGAAACGTTATTTTTTCCAGTGATAAGAGCCCTCGCATTTAGAATCGCGCCTATGCCGTGACATCACGTATACGTACGAGGGAATAATCGAGTGAGTGAATGACATCACGTGGATTGAGTGACGTCTTCTTAATCATCTCAGTTGCTCCTAGAATTACCTTTCTGTTGTTCAACCGCGTGAGACGAAGTTTTGAAATTTTTGCGATCAAAAAAAAAAATGGGCACGTTCTTAAGTACTGGGCCACACAGCCAAACTGACCTTGGAGGATAAAACATCCTTTTAGAATACTAACCCAAACACTTTTACGCGACTTCTAAAATCGAAATAGAAATTTCTTGAGACAAACAATAGAAGCTACAGTTCAGTGAACTAGAAACCTGAATAGGATCATATCTTACGTGGGAGATCCAGACGAAGCATAGTACACGAACCCAAACACTCCATCGATAGGGTATTGTTCGGAGCTAAATACTCTCGATAAACTAAGATAAACAACTTGAAGTTATAAGACTAACTTGTGGGCAGTCGGGCCCTAGAATCACAAGACTAACGTGCTAGCTACACAATGATAAACAGTTGATGATCTCAAGCCAAAATACTAAATTCTATACAAGTTATTGAGCTTTATAACAAAAGTTTACGTAGAACGTTGTCTGTAAATGATTTTTTTTTAAACTTTGGGACTCGCAGTATCTCTTACGGTGCAGTCGAAGAAATAATAATGAAAAAGTGCTGCATTTCTTGTTTAAGTGGTATCTATATGAAGGTTTAATTCAAATTTTCTGTCGAGCATCCCTGGACTAGTTATATAGGAGTCGCCCCGGGTCCCCCGATTTACACCGTACCTTCGGGTGGTGTACATCGAGCGTAATAGGATTACTAGATACCTGGCGACATAACTTTCTCAACGCCTCCTAATAGGTATCCCCGAGGGAAGTTACTCCCCGAAATGCTTGTTAGGGGTCTGTGGCCTGTTTTCGTCAACCCTCATCCTGTTTTTAAGACCAAAATATGTGATTTTTGATATTTTATTTCAGATTCGACTTAACCTGCCATCATACCCGCCCTCCAATGTTCAACAGCGGGGAAATTAGTGGGCGGTTGGCGACTGGTTAAAGAAATGTATCTTGCGTACTTTTTTTCCTTCCCTCTTTCAAGCAAAAAATAGCAACTTAGACTTGCTTAAATTAAATATAGTGGAACCCTGCCTCATGGTCGTCTCGTTACTACGCTCACTTTTTTTGTCCCAGCGAAACGTCCATACATCTTCTTATAAGAAAACCCCGTAAATGAGGCCACCCATACGGTCAACGGCCACATTCTAAAATCCCAACCTGTGGTATATGGTGATGTTACTCAATTTAGATCAAACATGAATTTTGATCTTACCCTGTTAATGCGGCCACCCCTTTTAATACAGTCAAATTTTCATGGCCCGTTAGTGACCGCGTAAACGGGGTTCCAATGTACCCCTATTTCATACCGTAAACATTATTACAAGTCTATAACAAATTACCTTAGTTCACGGGGAATTAAATTGTTTCTGTTGTTTCTAGAACACTATGAATTCTGTTATGCATATGTTACTGGGGGAAAGAAAATGTTTTTGTCTAAATAACATCAGCAAATTACAGGTGGGAGGATGAAGCATAACTTACTTCAGACCAAAACACAGTGGCTGAAATACCACCGGGTATAGTGCTCACATACCTCTATAGTTATCAAGTGCTGCTCTCTATGAACAAAGAAAGCTAATGGATTTTCGAACCCACAAAGCAGACAGAAGTGCCTAAATGTCCGCATGCTACGATGTTTTCAAATGAACCACAACATTAACGCTTGAAAGAACACGGCGATCCATTTGTTATTTCTAATTCGTCTTTTGTTTTCACTGTAGTGTACAGCTGTACGTGCACGTTTTAGTTTCCCACATAATTATCTGTTATAAGGGAACTATAAAAGAAATTTTTACCACAATTGGTACTAATTTCGCAATCTGATTGGAGTCCAGACAACGCTGGTAGCGTCAATGTGTCGCGCAATACCTTTTTCAGCTCTGAAACATTTTCTTTGACGTTGATATTGTGGTAAAAAACAAATCGAAATGTGGTTTAGCGTGGTCTATAAAAGAATTAGTTCGTGCTTTTCGCTGTGCGTATATCGAGTTATGGATGCACTTGGGAAGTTTGGAGAGCACTCAAGAAACTAGAGTTGTTTCTTTCGTGCTCTCCAAAGTTCCCGAGCGTGAACCAATTATTTAATCGACAACGATACAATTGGTACTAATTTCGCAATCTGATTGGAGTCCAGACAACGCTGGTAGCGTCAATGTGTCGCGCAATACCTTTTTCAGCTCTGAAACATTTTCTTTGACGTTGATATTGTGGTAAAAAACAAATCGAAATGTGGTTTAGCGTGGTCTATAAAAGAATTAGTTCGTGCTTTTCGCTGTGCGTATATCGAGTTATGGATGCACTTGGGAAGTTTGGAGAGCACTCAAGAAACTAGAGTTGTTTCTTTCGTGCTCTCCAAAGTTCCCGAGCGTGAACCAATTATTTAATCGACAACGATACACGTCATCACAGTGGTCAAAATTTGTTGTGCGTCTCGTGAGTCCACAACATTTTGACCACTGTGATGACGTGTATCGTTGTCGATAAGAGTACAGACTCCGCTAAACCACATTTGATTTGTTAAGTTGAGTGAAATAACCGGCTCGGGTAAAATCCAAACGTAATAACTTGCCTTTCAACACTCAAAGCAAGCTCCTTTGACACTGAATAACTTATACAGCGGAACCTCGATTTAACGAACCTCTGTTTAACGAAGTCCTCGATATAACGAACGCTATTCCATGTCCCGGCCAAAGTTACAATAAAATGTATGGAATAGAACCTCGATATAACGAATTCTTCGATATAACGAACATAATCCGGAAGCCCAAACGCAAAATCTACCTCGATATAACGAATTACAATGTCAACATGCGACTGAAGATAAACGCTGGACAGATCAACAGTCAACAAATCTTTGTAATCCCTATGGTAAAGAGACAGCAACCTTTCAGTCAACGGCTTATTATACGTCATAGACATTGGCACTACAGCATTTCGACATCAATTAACTTCTGCTCTATCTTCTTTGAAAACCGGAAATGTTGGGTAGTGCAACATAACAACACTAAAGCCCGTTTCCTTGTTTACATAGACAATTTTCTGTATAACCTCTATGTTGCAACATTTTTAAATCGCTACTCTGAAAGTGTCGTTCTTTTGTAAACAAAAGCTGCGCGTCTCCTCAAAAGTGAAAATAATTGATACTGAAAGCCACCATGCTTAATGAAATGCATCTCAAAACGCGGCACTTCTGGGTGACGAAAATTGCATTGAATTGCGTGACAGAAGTCACCCGTGTTACAAATCAATCATTAACTATGACCTCCTTATAACGAACATTTTGGTCACTTCCCCTCAAATTCGTTATATCGAGGTTTTCGATATAACGAACCCTCGATTTTACGAACAAATTTGGCCGGTCCCCAGCGACTTCGTTAAATCGAGGTTCCACTGAAGCAAAGATCAAAGAATGCCAGTTATTCATCGGACAAACGTTTTGGTTTCCCCCTGTGATAGACAATGATTTGCACAATTTGTTGCTGTTAAAGGAACTAGGTCACAGTGTGCGCATCTTGAAAAGCTGCTCAAGTTCGTCGTTTGCAATCCACATCAATCTTCTCCATCCTTAACCAGCCTTTCTCCTTTAAGGTTTATTATTATTTCTTTGTTGTTTTGCCATCTTACCAATCTAGTATTTTTAGGTTTACTTAAAATTTCAAGGTTATTTGACTGAGTTATTTAAACAGGCGATCTGGCTGCTGCGCTGCGGGATAACGGACTGTTGCGCAAAACCCACTACTTTACGATGAACAGACGAAGGTTTATTGTCAGTCACTAAACCAATATGAACCAACTTGTTTGTTAACTGTCTACGGATGACAGATCACCCAAAACACTTAATGAGTTTAAAAGGCGCATTCGTGGCAAAGATCTAAGTTCACAGAAGTCGACTGTAAGGGTTGTATCCTCTGCTCAACGTGACACTCTTAAATCTTAAAATTAATAGATTAAAATTAAAAAATTAATAGATTTTTTTACATTAGGTCAGCTATCGACACATTACCTATAACGTTCAGCTTTATCTTTAAAACATTTTAGACTGCACTTTGTATTATTCATATTTTAGTGTAGATGTAGATATCTTAGTCCTCTCAGTTTTGTATTTTGTCTTAGTCTGTGTCCCCTTATTAGTATGGGTTTAACGAAGGCTATCGTGTGAGTTATGCTAATACAACTAGATGTCCAGAACATAAACACGTGCCTGCTGGCCCGTTAGGAAAAAGCTTCATTTATGGGGAAACCTGAACCCTCCCGAATGCACTGAGAACTAGACATTAAAACCTCGAGAGAGATATATTACCAATAAAAAAAAGAACTTTATTACTATCATTATTTTTACGAAGCAAACTTAAATAGCTCGGTATGCTTTTTACACTACAATATTATTATTGTAATGAGTGTCCATACTATGAAATATACGCCACAACATTCATGCATAAAGTGCTTATTTTATGCACGATGTAATCAGTCACCAGTGCAGTGATAACCAGGCAGAAATGTTCTTCTCGTTAAACTCAATTGCGCTAATCATGCCATGAATTTGAATACTTTTCCATGACACTGTAGCAAAGTTACCAGTTCATACTATACAAACATTTCTTTCAAAAATACAGTAAAACTCCGCATGTAAGAACCTAGTGGTTTAAGAACCTGCTGGCAGACATTTGCGACTGCAAAACCCCAAAATATAAGAACCTGTTTAGCCAAGCAAGATCAAGCAGGTTCTAATATGCCAGTCACAGTTTTAAATTATGATAAATATTTCAACCTAGGAGTGTGACTCTGAGATTGCAAATTTAGATTACCAGAAAATACGTGGTACAGTTGTGAATAAATGCTGTGTGTTCAAGAACCACACTTATGTTTATTTATTTTTCCAGTAATCAACAAGTATATCTCCTTCGTAAAAATTAAGAACCTAATTAAGAACCTACTTAGCCTAAATTTCCGATAACTACCCCAAAATACAAAAACCTATTTTTTCTTACAATCGGGTTTTTACTGAACTGAACAAGAATGACTTTGTGCTCCAGTTACACATCCAGAACATCTGTGACATCCATTAGGGAGACTCTCTTTACTCGCTTTCCTTTATCTTTCACTTCAACTTGTTGGGAATCATTGCCTTCACTTGCCGCTTGCTGTTGGTCCTTGGATTCACTATGTTCCTCCTGCTTTCTCTCTAATATTATCCCCTTAACAGATGCGACACCAGAGCCACTCGTACTTGTTCTTTCGTCATCTTTAAGCTGTTGCGCCTTCTCAGATTCAGAGGCTTCTCCTCGATGGGCATATTTCCCATCAACAGAGTCTTCAACTTCACCTGTTGTAAACTCACTTCCTTCCTCATTTCCTTCATCTTCTGTCAACTCTTCTACTTCTTGTCGGGAAAGCTCCTTCCTACACTCTTCCTGCACGCAACCATTACGCTTCAAAACTAATTCCTGCTTCATAGCTTCGTGTGCCGCCGAAGAAGCCATGGTGCTTCTGCGAGGAATGGCCGCCTTCCCCTTGGCTCTCCTTCGCATGGATTGCGAATGCTTTATCGTGTAACGTCTGGCGATGTTTTGAACCTGAGACATTCGCTTGTCAAAGTAAATCTTTCTTTCCTCCACATGTTGTCGCGTGCATTTCCACAGTTCCTTCCCTGAAACGCTGGCCATCCGTTTGCGGGGGATAGCCTGCAGATTACGTCTGTTCGCGCCATCTATGACTTGCTCCGTGTTAAAAAGGTCTTCCGATGTGCTGGTACGCCGCCTTTGAGAAGGAAGCTTAACAGAATGAAATCCTTGGTTCCCACTTATCAGCCCAAGCCTGGATTTTGCAGAACTTCGGTTACGACTGAATGGCTTGACGGGAATGGATTCTGGCGTCTCCATCTCTATTTCCTCCTCCTCGTCATCTTTGGTGGGGATTTCATCAGGTGGTTTAACAGAAACTTCCTCAACTCTCTCCATTTTAGGCTCAGCGGACAATGCTGGCGGACTGAAATTCAAATAAACAATTTCAAGCTTCGATTTTTTCATCCCGTAAGAGTGAATGCAATATCAGCATGATTGAGAAGATTTCAAAAACATATTTAGGCCACGAGATTTATTGTGATAAATAATCTGATTTGATGTCATGCGATGTCTGATCTCAAAACGCATAGATTTCTTTCCCTAGCTTCTGTTTCGATTGAGAAGATATATCAAGCACGCGAGACACTGCTTGACCACATTTCTATACTCCTCGAAGTAGGAGAATTTTCCACTGCGTGTCTTATTTTAAACTGTCTTCTCCATCAGTGTTTGGAAACGTGTTTTCTCAAACTCGTTAACAATTCATTTAGATAATTATGACTGTCCCGGTGTTTGGATATCTGATCTAAATCAGTATAGACTTCTACGATTTTATTTCTCCGTTTTCTCAATAGTTTAAGTTTCGATTGAGAAGATATATCAAACACTCAAGACAGTGTTTCACCACATTTCCAAACACCTCGAAGTTCGTCAACTCTCTTCTCGGTGTTTGAAAATGCGGTGAAACACGGTCTTTCGTGTTTGATTTATTACGTAACACACTCGCTCGTGTTTGACGCCTTACCCGTTTCTCAAGTGGTTTATGTCCCTGACTCTATACACTACTTTTGCATCGAGTAAAGTACTGGGTACGATATTCTAAAGCTGAGAAGTTACTGGATTTCTGACATACTTAAACATAACTTTAACGTGAAGAACCTTAACTGAGTAAAAACTGAAAGCAACTTACGCTTTAGTGAAGCAACTCAAGTTGAAGTACTTTGCTTCTAGAAACAACCAAGAGAGTAACAAAGATAACACTGTCATCCCCAACATAATCTGAAATAAAGGAATGAAACAACAACATTAAGAAAAAAAACGAACCTTTGTTACTTTCAATAAGTGATTTAGCACAAGTGCTGTTGGGGCTGAGCATTTACAGTAGAAACAAATTCTTCAAAGTAAACATAACCTCTGACATCTCTCAAACGGTGGAAAAATTTTTCGGTGGAAAAATTTAGCGCGCGAAGAAAAATGTCTTCTCGCACAGACTAATTTTGTAAGATTTCCCATTATTGTGGCTTTCTGTCGTCTCCATCATGTCATCTGGTCTCCATGGAATACTTACCACCAAGTGTTCATAAGGGTTAACTGTTTCCAGTCCAAATCTGGCCAGCACAGCGTTGCCATCTGTACTGATACAGTTCAATGTCGACTCGTATTCGCAGTTCAGACGAACGTTCAGTAACAAGATCTTTGTGATAGCTGCGTAGCCATAGAACTGTGGATTGATGTAGAATAATAAATTGTACCTGAAAGCAGGAAGAAAACCTGATTTTAATAGACTCAGCAGAGCACAGTCCAGAGCCTTAATGATACATTTTCTTACACTTTTTAACGCCAACTAATTTCAGTTCTAGGCTGTAATACGTTTCTTTCAAAATACTATTAAGCCCTGGCCAAACGGAGTCGCAAGTAGACGCAAGTTCTCAACTTGCGTCTACTTGCGACTCCGTTTGGCCAGCGCTTGCGTTCACATGCGTTGACTTGCGATGACTTGCGCTCACTTTGGTCGAGATCAAATTTGCACGCAAGTCGACGCAAGTTTTTCACCGTTTGGCCACCGAACCCAAGTCAACGCAAGTTGAGTGATGTCCATTAACCTATTATTAGCCAATGAAATACAGGATATGTCTCCCTTGAAATGAGTTTTTTGCGACATGCGTGTACTTGCGAGGAAACTTGCGAGTCCGTTTGGCCACCCAACGCAAGTCTCTACGCAAGTTCAACTTCTGGCTACTTGCGACTACTTGCGAGTCTGTTTGACCAGGGCTTTAAAGTGCTGAGAAGAATTCGAGCCATCTAGAGCACCCACACACCACCCGGATTCCGTATTTCGCATTGCAAAGATATTTCTGGTATGTCTGTTCTGCTATTTAGGATGTATAGAATCTAACTTTTAGATTTCTTTTGGCTCATATTATCAAAGAAATTACTACTTATTTTATTACAAGTTAGGAACTAAACACTCCAAAAACTGAAGACTTACACCACTGGCATTTGAGGCCTAGGCACTAGAAAACCTCCCGCAAAGCCTCCAATGGCGGACACCATTGGACAAATACGATGAGCGATCCCCGGATGTGCACAAATCACCATCATATAGACTGATATCCAGGTTTGGTTTAAAACCAATGAAATGATTGTCACCAGCAAGAATTTCCACAAGTTGTATGACGTCATCACCTGAAAAAGAAGTTGATAGTTGAAACAGTTAGAAATATGCCTCCAAATATGTACTCTTGTTACAATATAGAACATAAAACCAGCACTTTCAAATGCTTCCATCCAATTTCTGTTCCATTTATTTTGTTCTAGCTCGAAGACGGCTAAAAAAGGATATTCTCAAAATATGTCCATTTTGTAGATAATCTTGTCACATTTGACTTATTTACAAGTCTTTTCTTAACTTTTTACAACATCTTGAGGACATAACCCAGGAATAGATATCACAAACGTCATTTGTCGCTGGTTATCTGTCTTTAGCTAAGAGAACATTTATAAACAGGATGAAACTCGAACATGTGGTGGGAAAAAAAAGTAGTGGTTAAAATCAGACAATTTTAGAACGCACATCTACCCTAGTAAATGACCAATGACTGCTGACGAACTTTACACGAGTCTTTCAACCAATACCATCATGGCCAAACTGACCAATTACTTTCAATGGACCAGACTTATAACATCATCGACTGACTAACACTATTCACGTGACTTTGAAGATGACTTCCGCTCACCAACAACAGTTCTTTTCAGAACTATCCTCACCCGGACGATCACACTACACCAACTATCACATTCATCTTTCTTATTAGCTAGGGAAAATATAACCCCCGTAGCTTCAAGTGCCTATGAAGTAAAAAATAATTGCTGCTGATTTGAAAGGCTTTTCAAAGTAAAGAAAAATGGCGTTTTCCGTTTTGGAATATCTTTTTTTGTTTTAGAGATATTCACGCTTTTGTATTATAAGTGATGACGTCATAGGTGGTTCTACTAAAGCAGTTCAACACTCAATCAAGAATATCTCTAGAAATATTAAAGCAGTGTTCTTTAAACTTGGCACCAGAAATGTACATCACAAAAGAAACAAAATGACACCTGTCGTGCCGTCGCCATGACAACAGTTATGCCGCTGGTCCTGTTTTAATTAAAACGAACATTACCAGATTTTATCTTAAACAAGGATCATCCACTCCCAACAATCTAACGGGGAGAGTTAAGACAATATGGGAATCGTGTGTGTTCCCAGCAAAACCCTCTGTCCCTTTTCGAAGGGTTGCAAATTGGCATATTTGGTTTTTCACAGAAAGAGACTGGAGCCAAAAGTGTTGCCATGGCAACAACACAGAAGGTGTCATTCTGTTTCTTTTGTGATGCACATTTGTGGTGCCAAGTTTGAAGAACACTGCTCCAATATTTCTAGAGATATTCTTGATTCAGTGTTTTACTGTTCAAGTGGAACCACCTATGACATCATCACTTTCCTCATTTGCGTAATACAAAACCATAAATATCTCTAGAACGAAAAAAGATATTCTAAAAAGGGAAACGCCATTATTCTTTACTTTGATAAGCCTTTCAAAGAAGCAGCAATTATTTTTTACTTCATAGGCACTTTAAGCGAACTTACCATGAAATATGACATGGCTGAACACAATATCACTGGTAACACGCAAACTGCAGTCGTTCGAACAAATGTTTGGATGACATTCTCGTAAGATCTACCACAGCCATCTTGGCGCTCCAGGTGAAATATCTGATAACAAAAGACGCTACAGTCGGTTGAACAAAACAATGAAAGTCTATCCGACAAGGAAGAACATCAGATACTTACCTCTGTGGCTGTTAGCGTTGTTGTGGTGTGTTTGTCGTGTAAGAAAGTATTTTTGCTCAAGCAAACAGACAATGAGAAAAAAGTGATTCAAAAGAAAGGTATGAGTGTAAGTTAAAGTCTGCATACGAGCCAAGTGGCCCATCAGGCCGGAACTTATCAGAAGTATTTCTACTACTCCCTGTATGGGATGCTAGTTCATCAAAGGGTTTCCCCCAGCATTAAATTCGCCGATACCCATTTATACATTTGGGTGGAGAGAGGCACTGTGAGAGTAAAGTGTCTTGCCCAAGAACACAACACAATGTCCACGGCCAGGACTCGAACCCGAACCGCTCGATCTGGAGTCTAGCGCATTAACCATGAGGCCACCGCGCCGTGACTGTCAGTACGGGAACTCCTATTTTCAAGTGCAATAGTTATTAAACTGCAATTGTGTCCCCAGGCGCCCGTTCTGTTTCGTCGGGCGAAGAGCCGGAAAAAAAGGGGCACAGTACTTCATTGTTATAGGCCCATAATACCATGGGCACCGCGCTCAAACCAAAGAGGGACGCCTGGGGACGAGTCAGTACTTACACCCAAAGCTTTGTTGAGGTGCGCCATCAAAACGGAGCTGAGAAACAAAGGACTTGCACAGCAGTAAACACAATATGCTGACATCAACAGAACGCCGTCTCTATCCTCCGCTTGCCAATAGACAGTCCCTGCAAATACGGGCATAAACAATACCTTTTAGCTCATATTTAAAAAAAAATTGCTATTGCAAGGTTTTAAACCCATTTATCTAACAGAGATAAACATGAATAATCCAAGCTATCGTAACCTAAGCCCTGACCCCTATCCTTTGTTTTGGCTTGACACTAAGGTGACCTAGTCGCTTAACATGGCTTGGTCACAGCGTGATCTAGTCCCCTAAACATGGCGCAATATTAGCGTGACCTAGTCGTTTTAAAATGGCGTGACACTAACATGACCTCGCCTCCTTAACACTGGGTGACAATGACGCACTTCCTCTTTAATTTACGTACCAACAATAATTCCAAAGGCGAAAAAAATCAGCGGGAAATACAAGATTTGTCCAAGTGTTTGCTTCTCAGAAGCTCTGCTCTCCAGCACAAAAATTCTGTTCAACGACCCAGCTCCATCCACGCTGTCATCAACAAAAACCAGCAGCAAGTTAAACAGTATAAAATTCTACAGAAAACATAAATTAAAATACTTGTTGTGGAAATCGACACGAAAGGGATGCTATCTTTTCGACTAAGACCCAGTCCACAACACGCCCGAGGAATTTGACAACGCAGCTAATCCGCCACGAAAATTTCTCCGGCCTTGTGTGGACGGAAAACATTTGATGCGTTTTCAGAGTGAAACCTCCATTTTCAAATTCCTCTGGCAGAGTGTGGACAGGGCCTAAAAGCCTGGAAATATCGGGTGGAAAAATCACGTGACAGTGAAACGTCGGGTCAGACATTTCCGGAAAGTTTGTAACATCACGATAACCAAATAGACCGTTACAAAGGGGTACTACCTGAACGTTCTTTATAACTAGCCAAACGTAACAATGGATAAAGAATACAAACAACGCCCCTAGTCCGGTGCAGATTAACCGAGAAGGACGAAGTAGAGGTTTTAAAATGAAGCAGATCAAAGGGTTACACTTACATCCTACTCATTGTCTCCATGGTAACCGTTTTACTGGCATGTTCCTGTGACGTCGTGATGGCTTCTTGGACTGCCTGTGGTTCACCACTTGTTTGATAATAATCCAGAATAGCGCGGCGAGCTTGACTGCAGTTCAGTAAATCCATGATGGTGTCTACATTTTCAAATTTAGGAAAGAGAATATTCAGAAAGATCTCCGCTGCTTCTGTAATTCGCTGCTAAGGAAACGAGACAAAAATCTGAGGCGAGTCTCATCTCGCAGTGGCTAGTGGGACCATTACTGGGGGCAAAACAAAAGATGAGAGGCAGTAGCAGTCCCACAAAGTACTGCGAGACGAGACTCGTCCTAGATTTCTTCGCGTTGCCAAAAAGGCTAATATTTGGAGGAAAAATATAAGTGCATCTCTTTCGAGCTTAAGCGTATCTTCAAGATTTATACGAGCGCGTGCCATTAATCGTTGACAATAACACAAGTAGCTTGTTTCTTCAACATGTAACGTTTTTTCTAACGCTAACCCTAAAGGTAATTTTAGTACCTGCGGGATTTTTGGCGTCGATTTTCGGTGCTTCCTCACTCAGCTGATATTCTTCAGAAGTTGCACTAGCGTAAGCTTTGATGAATATTTCCGGTGCCATGGAAGGCTCCCCATAGTATGCAACCTGCAAATAAACAAAAGAATAAATTAACAAAGGGAATAAATTAGTAAACGAAGGAATAAATTAGCCAACAAAGCAATAAATTAGCAAACAAAGCAATAAATTAGCAAACAAAGCAATAAATTAGCAAAGAAAGAAACAAATAAGCAAACAAAGCAATAAATTAGCAAACAAATGAACAAATTGATGATACACTGCTCTCGTCCCATTATACGCAAAAACTGGGCGAGGAAAAAAAACACAAAGACAAAAAACTAAGCGACGTGTATAACAACAAAGGAAGGACGAGATGTTGAGTCAAACACTATATTCTGCTATAATATTTTGATTTGAGTTAACGAACTCGTAACCTCGCAAACGACACTGAAATGTTTCAATGACAATGGGCCTTTGACAGTTCCCGAAGATATCCCGAAGTTTACCGAATATATCACGACAACCAAAGGTAACAGGGCCCTGAGAGCCTCAGGGAGGGTTTTCTTATTAATTAAAGTAATCGTCTAGAGTACCTGTCCATCGCACAAGAAAAGAATCTTGTGAAAAAGATGAAAGATTTCCAGTCTTGGTTGATGAATAGTGAGAATAACAAGTCTGCCTGACTCAGCTACAAGATTCAGATGATTTAACAGCTCAAGCGAAGATGACGCGTCCAGACCTGAATTCAAAATCAGAAGCAAATTAACGAATTGCCTTCTTGATGTCAAGATAAATTTTCGTGTTTTTCTACCTCAGTGAACTACTATTTTCGGGAAAATGCACTAACCATGACTTGGTATCTCGGGGATGGGAGGAACTCCCTTATATAAGTTCTTTAGGTATGCGCGGCCGTAAAGGCATGGTTTTTGTAGCCGCTTTGGTCTTAAATAGGAGATAGATTTAAACGTTAATTTCTGGTCTGTTTTATAGTCTGGCTAGGAATTGCGCATATTCCTCTACGAAACTAATAACATTGGAGCCCCGACCACCCTCCGCCAAAAATTTTGTATAGTGCCCCTTCCTCTCGGACTTGGCATCTCCTGACAGTTTCTTTGTAATTGACAATTCTGAGTTTTGTCGATGATGAGAGAATATAAATAGACAAAAACCCAAACCTGAAGTTGGCTCATCGAGAAATAGCACAGATGGCATGTTAATCAGTTGAAGAGCAACACACAGTCGACGTTTCTGCAACATAAATCATTTGAGTAAGAAAATAGGAGACAATAAGCCTCATCTACAAGTAGAAGAACTTCATGGCAAAAGCAGTATTTAATTTTTGAATCGACTTTTAGTTTGAACGGTTTCACACAGACATGGCTACTACAAGTGTCATACTGCTCACAAATATCTGTGCTTCACTGAAGCCTGAAGAACGGTACTTTAACAGAACAATTTCCGACTCTAGTTTTTATTTGGAAAATAATGGTTAAACTTTGGGTTGGTAGGGTAGTTTACATGTATGACATACAGTCTTTCGAGCGAGTGATATCAATCTGCTAGCGCTGAACAACTCACTTGTCCTCCACTCAAACCCAGGCCCGTTGATCCACCAACCACAGTGTCGGCCATTTGCGTAAGTCCAGTCTGATATCGAGAAAGACAAGATCCGTTATCACCAATTGCTCATTTCCAAGTTACCTCAAGCCTCTCTGTCAAAGCGAGGCCTGGTGAACAACCATTCACATGAAAATGAGTTTAATTTGCATGTGAATGAAATCTCATTTTCATATGATGGGATGGGCACCAAGACTCGCTTTGAGAAAGAGGCTAAAGGTAATTCCGAAATGGTCTATTAAGGTAACGTCATTGGTGCACGATTTCTGTTTAAAGCTGGTGCTGTAAAGGGCAGATAACGGGAAATATCTGGATTGTAACTCGTTTATTGAACTTTGTATCAGTTGTCCTAACTACAGGCTATGCGATAGGTTTTGCACTAAAGAAAGCTTATAACGAAGTTTAACTGCAAGGTATTCCTTACAAGGTATGGTTGACAGAAGGAATTCCTTGCCTATCCACGCTGCTTACTTAGCTCAGTTCTTTAAAGTACAATTCGCGTCATAAACCTTAGCCCTGACTGTCCATAGTATAACAGGAATCTCCTGTTTACGTTACGCCACTGAACCAGACAAAGCAAAGCTTGGAGGAGGTCTCGATGATTTGGTTGAACAAAGGAAGTTGTCTCAAAATCTCAATTGTTCTTAAAAATACCCATTGGTGTCTGTCTTATGACAAGCACGGTCAAGGTCACTTAATTTGCGACGTGTATTCTGCGAGGAGGCTCCCCTTCGAGTCACACGCGCGAGACAACGCGAGAAACCACGCGCGAGTGAAGAGCGAAGCGATCCGGCGGGGAGGAGTCTGATGCGGAAGTGCAAGTGCTCGCTAAACGTAAGCCTGCTCATTGGTTGGCCATTTAGCACAACAATCGTCCAAGTGCGACTGGAATTGCGAAACACCAAAATAGCAGAAATTTCATTTCGTGGCATTCGAAGTTCGAGTGATTGATTGATTTACTGATTTGCCAAGTGGCGGGTAGCAAGACAAAAGGACATAAGTCCTTTACAAGGCCTGACTACCTAACCCATCCTAAATTAACGGACCCAAACCACCAAAGAATTTTAATTCCAGTTAAAAGTTCCAATGTAAGTACGTGACAAAAATAGTTCAAATTTACCCAATTTTAGGACTATCAAAAACACTAGCTTCTGCCATAATCGAATGAGTGTTTGATAGCCTTGTTTATGGCCAGAATATTCTTGGACGATTAAAGGAAAAGAAACAAGACAGTTTAATTTTAAAGGGTCGTTCCAGCTACATCTTTCCAACCACAGAGTTACTTGAATACATTTAAAACAAAACAAATAAGTTTACCTGAGCGATAATCTGCTCAACACGTTCGTATTTCTCTGAGGCGCTCGTCTCCTTTGGAAGCCTCATGTGAGCAGCGAAGAAGAGATTCTGTCGAACAGTAAGTTCTTCATAGTAAGGCACAGCGAGCTGTAACACATAACCAATCTTACGCGCGTACCAGCCTTGCACCTGCCCCAGACCAACCCCGTTGATGTACACTTGACCCTGAAATACATGAATGATAGACGTCAGTTTGTTAGGCATATGCTACAATTTGTATTAAAATTAACAAGAATGGATACTTCGAAACAGGCAGCGTTACGAAAATAGAGGGAAAATAAACCAAACCAGGAAAAGGTTCAACAGCTCGGCACATGCGTTTACAATCTCGGTACATTTCTTAGCCGTTCTCTGCTCTGCAGGCAGCGTGGCCGAGTGGTTAGGGCGTTGAACTTGAAATCTGGAGGTCGCGGGTTCAAGTCCCGCTCTCGGTAGACCCTAGTTCAACTCCTCGGCAACGTTTGTCATTTTACTAGGCGCTGATCTTGGTGTTGTTGTCGTCATTGCTTAAGCTCCCTATTATGCGGTATTTTTCCCTCTACACAAATAATACTGAGAAGTTTGTTTGCATTCGTTTGTTCATATTTAGTGTCTTAAATGGCTGGTGATACAAATTTTGTTTCTTCATCTCGTATTTTTTTTTTACATACGTTATTTTGTCCAGTTAGTGTCCTTGAAATCACAGCTAGTTATATCGGGGTTGGTTACACATCAAATTCTACCCAGTCATGGTGGTTTGTGCCCTATATCATGGAAGTAAGTTCTACAAACCTTGGAGTGACCATGTCGCCTTCTACCTGTAAACAAATCAAGTAGAGTTGTCTTTCCACAGCCCGAGGGACCCATGATCGCCACCAGTTCACCTGTGTTGAAATACGCCGACACTCCTTTAAGAATTTGCTTTTTGTTGGAACTCTCGCCCCTCTGACCGAAAGCATCAACCGAGTCCTTGGAGACTGGTGCCAGGAAGCTTCGTGACCCACTGTCTCCGTTACCATGGTTACCTTGTAAGAGCGGCAAATCACTTCCGGCAAAGGATCCACTAATGGAGCGACCGTCTTTGCTTTCTGTAGCAGGGTCTATTTGAATTTCTTGAAGAATTTCCACTGTGTCGGTTTCTTTATCCTTGCCATTTGACAACATACGACGTATTTTCCAGCCGCCATCCGCTTCATCTTTTTTATTTTCTTGATCCTCTTCTTGTAAGTCACTGCCAGAGTCTTCATCGGTGGTTGAATCTGGAACCACCAGTGATGACGTTTTACTGTCCCTGTCTCCTTTGGACGCGCTGCTGTTTTCATCAGAGCCAGGATCTGATAAAGAAACCAAGAGTTAGTAATTTCCAACCAAGAAAGCACAACTAAGGAAAATCTAACTATAGAACCTTTTTTAGCTTGGGCGGTTTGTTGCCCCATTCAGACTATGTAATGATACTCTTGAGAAGTTTTTCCAACAGATTTTCAAATACTCGCGCGCACATGAATGAAAAATCTTTAGGTGGATAAAAGATCAATTTTCTAGGAATATCCCGTTATCTTTAATGTGAAAACAAACCACAAGAGCTAAGAAAGTCTTTTAATAAATAATTCTCACCATTGTCACTTTTCTTCACTTTCTTCTTGGTCACATCTACTGTGTAAGTCAATGATAGGCAGGCAATGCTAACAGTTTCATCGGACTTGCAGAGTGGAAGCTAGAACACAAATACACGTACAATACACTTTATAAGTATGCATAATTAGCATTTGTAAAATATCTGAGCTACTACGCGAGCTCTCATTGGTCGATAGGTGTGTTAAGATGAGAGTATGTAAAAACGGTCGTGACGTTTAAGATTCGCGCGTATTTTTGAGAATCATTTTATAAAAGCAATAGAGCACTTTTTTTCCGTGTGTACATAGCCTCATCTAAAACCTCGGGGGACTGGGAGAATTCTCGAAAGTTATGCAAACCCTCGACTACGTCACGGGTTTGCATAACTGTCTCGAACTCTCCCAACCCTAGGAGAAAACACGGGAAAAGTTCTCTATTGCTCAAAAATCTACTAGCCTTCTATCACGACTGCCGTTATCTGATTGAGTACGCTACTCACTTTCTATTCTGTTGTAGATAGTGAGTAGCCTAATAGTGTGCGCTTGTTAACAAAATGGTGGCTGCTTCTCTGCGTTTTGGAGGTGTCTGTGAAGAGGATTTAGATACAGTTTTGAACGACTAGTGTGTTTACACCAAAACAATTAGATTATTCCTTTCATTTATTTCTATGCGTGATAGTTGACGAGGGCGCAGTAGAAATCTCGAGCTCATAATCTATTATGTAGATCGAGATAACTACTACGAGGGGAGGAGTGGGTGGAGGGGTAATTATGTTTCCAATCTAAATTTTCCTCTGTCGTAATTTCGAAAGATCCGCATCACTCAGCTCGCCTTCAGAATTTCATTAATTAACTGCCTGTCAGTTACTTTGAAGTTTCTGTTTACTGAAAAAAAAAAAAAAAAAAACCCGAGCAGGAGTTTCGTGGGCATTTTGATTTAAGGTGCTTGAAACTGTTTGATTTTGTATAAATTCTTGGCTTGTGCTGACAAAAAAAAAAACCACTCAATTGGTTACTGTAACACTTTTGGTTACTGTAACACTTCTGGCGTGGTGAAAATGTCTTGAGCTAGGTTTCTCAGGCCGGCATTTCAATAAGACAGTTAAATGTGTCAATTAATTTCTCGACTCCGATTAATAACGATTGACTAAGACAAAGTACACAAAGAAAGCAAGCAAAATCGTGAAAGGCTAAGTAAAGGCTCCTTATTGAAAACGCATTCTTAAATCACTTTCGATAGACGACTCTAACCATTCGGAGGACTCGCGTCTCAAACTCACGAAGAATAGAGTGTTGAAATCACGAATATCGGTCAGTAATTCAAGTACTTCATGGATCACGCAAAACCTTCAGGTCACGGATCACGAAGAATAATTTACCAAATTGACGTTTCACGGAAAATAAAATCAGCTAATCACGCTAATATCCTGTATACGAAGCTTCTCAGGCATCATGCGAATAGCGCAATCAAAACCGTTTTAATTTCCTTTGCTCGACAAGCAAACACATAATCGATTCACTTCTTACTCTCCAAGATGATGTAAGGGATTTATCGATACAAGGACATATGAATACAACAGTTGCTGTCAAATATTTAATAACAAACGACTTGCTACTTTTTTCTTTTTCCTTCCTTGGTTGTCATAAATTCAAAAAATATTGTTTTTTGTCATTTCACTCTCTTTATGACATTGCTTTAAAGCAAAAAACCTGAAAAATGTTATTTTACGAAAGCTGGGAAAAAATGTACTGTATGATGGGCCACTCATTGTTATTATGGACACATTAGAGCTAATAGACATGACGTAAGAATAGAAACTAAAAGAAGGTGGAAATTAAGTCAGGTATAGTTGAGGCTGGGGTGGAAAAGGAGGGGGGTTGGGCACACATTAAAATGGGTGTGGCAAGATTTGGAAGAGGGTGCTCTTTGAACAACAGTTTCCTACCTCCTTTCTAGCTTGAGAAGTTTCACTGTCATTCAAGTATCTTGTCTGTCTTTTCATCAAGTAATGGTAATAGCACACAAAGCCTGCTTTTAATGCAAAACAAACTACGGTGATCACTAGGGATAATGCAATGATCACCGCCTTCACAATCTCACGCCAGACCTCGCCTATATCCTGAAAAACCACTTTGTCGGGGCAGGTGGGATTACAGTGAGCACCAATACAGCTGTCAATATGTTTGATGGAACTTGTGTTGCTCGACTTGACCCATTTCGAAAGGAAATCTTGAATGCTGATGCTAGTATCCCCTTGCTGGATTTTTGTAGAAGACCACGTTCCACTCTTAATTCTATGACTAAAGGGAAGGGTCACAAACTACACTAAGAAAGACACTTCTATACTAGACATCTAACGTGAACAAGACCTCTCCAATGTGTAGTTCCAGAAAATATTTATACTCCCCCCATAGAAGGGATTGGAATTTCCTTGGGGGGGGGGGGGGGTCTGTAAGATCAAAACATTTAATTAAATGAATGAGGCTTAATTGGAATTTCCAGAGGTGTGCGGGGGAGGAGGGGTTAGAAAAAAATCCCTTCCATGGGTGAGATATAGATATTTTCTGGAACTACACAAAAGATGTTGAACATGGTGTTCGAGTTGGATATCTATACGGAAGAACACGATTGCTTTAAAATATACTTACGTTAGATTTCACGTGTAGTGTCACGTGACTTATGATGTAAACAAACCGGGAAAGTTCGGGCATTCTAGTCAACCACACGAGTTCGATAAGTAGTGTTCTAACAGAATGGTCACGACTAGAAGATGTGCTTTTGTTACGTGTAAAAACGATTCCCGATACCCTGAATCGTGGAAAAGAAACCCAAACGGCGATCCAGCGAAGTTCTTCTATTTTCCTGGCGCAGTTAGACAAAACGAGAGAAGGCAAAAAGTGGTTAAAAGCATGTCACCGCGGTGACTCGCTCGTGTGCACGAAAGACAGTTACATTTGTAGTTTACATTTTGTCGGTGGAAATGGTCAGACAAAAGAGGATCCTGATCCTATATCTGCCGTTGCCAGTAAAGAAAGGGTGCGTTTATCAATATGTGTTTTCATAACATTTTTTGTCGTTTGAATTAATAGTTTTATACCGTGCCTAGGTGTCGTGACTGAATCGTAAACGAAAGGCATCTTGTGAACGGGAGGCAGACAAAGCGAGAAGCAAGAAATTTGTCTTGAACGATCAGTGGCTAAAACCCTACTGATGCTTAATCGCCATACTGGCAAATCTAAAGAAGAACGTGCCGCCGCCATGACTCTTTTAGATCTGAGCTCAGAACCAGTGGCGAGTTCAGGAGAGCCTGACGAGAAAAGCATGCAGAAATCAGGGGCACCCAACGGATCGTTTCGGAAAATTATCTGTTCGGAAGGCCTTTAATCCCCTCTAATTTTCTGAAGAGAATTGTCGCCTCGAACATTCGTGATATGAGAAATTCAATGTCTGTTGTTTTCGGATTGTTAATAATGTCGTTTTGGGTACCGAAAAAAGGTCAGCTATCATTTTCGGAAAGGTGATAACACCTAAGGTTTTCGGGGAATGGACAAAAAAGCCCTAAACAATTCGAGA
>NC_138159.1:765200-832700 GCF_964199315.1 Orbicella franksi | reverse complement strand
TCACGTATAGTATATCTACATACAGAAGTAGCAATAATGTTTGCCTGTTTCTTGTTTGTATCAACTGATATCTCCGTACACGTATGTACATGTGTTTACACCAGCGCAAGTTTTGCATCTACTCTGATGGATCTACCTCTTTTATGTGAAGGATTTAGATTTAAAAGTTGGTTAAACTGCAGAGCACTGTGATTGTGAAGAAACATATGTGTACTGGAGAATTCATTCCATGTTTAATTTGTGCCAGTTTATTCCACTCACATACAGTACTCATTTCAAAGTGGGTCTTCTGCACACCAGCTTATAAATGCTTTTATTACATAGCTAGGTCCGTGAGCGGGTAAGATGAACCAAATTAATCCTGCATTGTGATTGGTATTTTGACTGATTTATTGTAACTAATTTTGTTTGTTTGTTTTTTCTAGGCACTTGAAGCTTCAAAGAGAGAGCACTCACTGACTTTAAGGATGGTCAAGGAAAAGATAATTTCAACAGAGTGTGTATAGTTTTCACAATATCTTGATCACAATAATTTTTTATTGAAGAAGTATCATCTGTCCTCATTGCACCATGGGATGCAGAAGGCCTTATGGAAGGAGTATACATGTAGGTTACTTACTTGTGCGTGATGGTTTTTTTTGTTTCCTTTTTTAGTGAGTTGATAAAGAAGTACCAGCAGAAATGCCATGGTATCCTTTTATTGATTGATAATTGATAAATGCTCATTATAAACATGATGACGAAAGCTGATTTTCATCTGAGATAATACTTTATGCAGATATGAGATTTCTATTCATGCATGTTCATGAATGTACATGTGCATGTACATGTAGTCTTTAAACTAGAATTTGGGATTCAATATTTACTTTCTACTATTATAATTGTTAAAAATCAATTTATTACAGTAAAAGCAGAGAGTTTTGTAAGAAATTGTTAGCTCAGGCATTCTTTTCTTGAGAATATTGGGGAAAGACAACAAAGATTTAAAAGATTAATGTACAATGTACTTTATTTCCATAGGTTTTTGCTACAAAAGTTGAAGATAATTATGTTTTGCTTCAGTTATAACAAGTTATTGGGAAGATTAAGATTTACGTGTTGGGTATACATTAGATCTTGGTGATACACATCTTGTTTCATTGATAATTAAGGTATCATGGTAGGTGGATTGACAGTGTTTGGAAATTGCGATCTTACGCTGGCGCTTTGAAAGAAAACCCCATCAACCTATACATTTTCTGAAAGCTTAATAGTTATAGAATACAATCATATCTTTGAAATTTTCTAAAAAGTTATTGTCACAGTGATATTAAAAGAAATACCCAGAAACACTGCTTCTCTTAAACTGGTTCACTTCCGTGCGTGAATTATCGGAGTGGCGCGATTTACAGATGTGGTTTGTTTTTTTTTCTACACCGTCCTAAACTTTGATATTTTTAATGCGGACGTTTCCTTCTACAAAAGAGGCCATAACTTTGAAACAGAAGCGAAATTAAACAAAGCCCGACATGGTTTTTCGAAGGAGGTATCCTAGAACATACCTGCCGATTTTCGACCAATTCCATCGGAAGACGCGCGTAAACGAACTAAAAATGTTCATCCTTATATGCAGTTTTATTTTATCGAGAAAAACACGAAAAACCTTTTATGAGATTTGTATGAATAGGTGTTAAAAATCCCCTCCGCACTGACAGATGTCGGCATGGGTCAGTTTACCACAACAATGGGTTATGACAACTTGAAATAAACAGACGACTAATATTCTGGTGCGGAAACCCACGTCGCAGTGAAGTTGTCCAAGAAGGGACAAACTACAAGTTAAACTGCCGTGATCTTTTACTTAAAAGATTTCGTCGGCAGCATTGGTATTATGTTGCTTAAGTTTAGGCTCCTTCGTTCTCCAGGCATTTTTTGAAACCATGCCTCGTGAAGCCAAAAAACATGAAAAAGAGGAAATCTCGAGGTCTACATAGTCAACATCTACATCTGCGCTTGACTCTCTCGTTGTGGAAATTTCGGAATCGCGTCCATTCTACAACAATTTCGTGCGACTAGCACTTGTTGTATTTTGTCCTTTAGCCTCATTAGCGGGACTAGTGTCCTCGAGTTCCTTCAACCATTCTTCTTGGTTACAGTGCGACCCACGGTCGCTCAGAGCCAAAGATCTTGTTTGACGCTGAACCTGTGGGTTCCACCAGATTTTCGCCTCTTCGGCCTCTTCGAAGATGAAAATGGGCAAGAACTTTTCGTCCTGACATAAAGAAAATTTGACAAGAACAAAAGCCAACTTGTGATGAAACAACCAGATCAAGAAAAGTTTGCGTGCGCAAATGAAATATCACACCACAATTTGCGTTACTTGTGACAACTGGCAGTGAATTTTAATTAGAGGTGTCAACGTGCTGTAAGGGCTTAATAATATTCAAAAATAGTTTTTTTGCTTTAACTTAAAATTAAAAAAGCCCTTTCTCCCATTCTTTTTGCAAAATATTTATCTCAGTCTTCTTAATTTGAACAGCCAAAAAAAGATTTTTCGCATTTTTCGGAAAAGTCCACCTACCACGATACCTTAAAGTGTGAATATTATTGATAATTAAAAGAAGTAACAATAATCAGAACCCTCCTTGACATTCTGTAGAATCTGACAAACATCAGCAGCAGTCCACTGACAGTGCATTAAAGTTGGAGGCAGCTCAAATGTGAGACACTTTTCTTGATTAAAAGGAATGTTAGGCAAATTAATGGTAGTAACTAGTACACACTGTCTGCAGGCTAGCTGTTTAGGGCTAGCCAGAATATGCCATCTGTTATTTCCCAGAATTGTGTAACTTTGAATGCTGAAATTATTGGATTTGGGCACTCAATATTCCTTGCATTTTCTTATTAAGGAAGTTGAGAACTTTCTTTGGAAGAGTATCGTTAAATCAGAGGTTTCATTAACATTTTCAACAGGAGGGCAACCTGTTTTCACTTGCAGGTGAAGCATTTTAAACTGAACTTCGTTATAAGAAAAACTTTCCTCTAGATGGTCAAACCAGGCGGGCAAAATTGTTCTCACAGCTGGTCAATTTGCCTGGTGTCCAGCCCTTGATAAAATCCCTGTAGGAATGCACAGGCATTGCGGGATAATGTTTATAATATTAACTGATTGGTAGTATTAGTATTGAGAAGAGGGGATTTACTGGTATGTGAGGGAAGAGTCTCAGTGATTTTAACTGTCTAACACACATGCAGTGTGTTATTTGTATGCACGACCTTTCCCTTGATCTTCTGGTCAAGTAAAATACAGTAATCGATAAAAGTGCTGTTTTTGTCACTGACTTGTATATTTTAGCAAGACATGGCACACAAGTCAGTGACAAAAAACGGCACTTTTATTGACTATGTCATCTCCTGACTACATTTACTCAATGATTAAAATACAGTTAAGTCAGTTGTTTTTATGTTTAATTGAATTACAGGAAAATAGAATCATTGCAAAGTCAGCTGGATAGGACATTGCATTCCAGTGAACCTTTAAGAAAGGTACTAAGCCAGTGTACTAATAAATTCACCAAGAACTACTACATACGTTTGCTCTAAATGATGACGTGTTTGCTCCATTTGAAGTTGTACTTGACTGTATAAAGGTTGTAGTAGTGGTCTGTAATTTTTCATGCCTGGAGGTGTAGCTTGTTGGGAAAGGGGTGAAGTTTCTATGGTGCCTGTAACCACTCCTTATTACAGTCCAAAAAATTGATTGCAGTAACAAGAGATTCTACTCTATGTGTAGGTCGAGTGACTTGATTCTTTGAAAATCAGAGTTACAGTAGGACATAATATTATTAGCAGTCTTAGTTAGAGGTTCATAATATACAATAGCATTACTTTTTCTTTGTCATTATGCCACATTTTAATTGCACAGCAAGTGCTGCCAGTTCCATGAACATTTTTTGCATGTACTTGTACCACACAAGTTAATAAGCAATATCACAATCTAGGAAGTGGAAACAATTCTTCATGTTTAATTCCTGTTTGTTTACTTCCAGAATGTAGCAAGACTACATAGGGAAAAATCTTTAGCTGATTCAACCATTTCAGAATTAAGAGAAAAGCTGCAGAATTTTGAGGTACTGTACTGTGCATCAATGAAGGCATTACTCAGCAAGTTGTTTTTCATATATTAATTTTCAGGTAAAAATATTTCAATTATTTTAACAATACTTACAATTACAGACATGAACCTGCACATGTGATAACTCTAGGTTAGTAGGCCACTTCCGAGTTGCCTTTTGCCTCGGCGTCAAAAAGAGTCTTTGTATGAAACCATTCATGTGGAAAAGTGTTCTGCCGTCTGTTCTAACTACAGGTTCATTTTCATGCAAATCAAACTCATTTTCATATGAAAGGTTTTGCACAAAGACTCGTTTTGAAACAGTGGCTCAATTAAGGTAACTTGGAAATGACCTATTGTAAAGTTTGCATTAGAGTTTCTTACACTAGTGGGGATTCAGGTCATTGAACATTTAACTGGAGTGAAAATGTCTTTTTATACAGAAAATAAACTCTGAGTTGCTAAGCACAGCTAAAATCAAGGAAGAGCAGGAGTGTGCATGGAGACTGGAGAAACAAGTTCAAGCACATGAGATGCAAAAACAAAAGAAAAGGTTATTAATAGCTACTAACTGTACATGAGAATTCCCATACAATCCATTTGTCTTGCTGTTGTGGTATGAGGCACATCCATGTCCAACTGTGTTGTACATCTAAGCTCATCTAAACGTACATCTAAGTATTTATACCATACCATAGAAGAAACAGCCAATAAGAATACAGGAAAGCCATCGTATATTTGATGGTATTCCATCCAACCTTCCCATCATGCTCCATGCACATGTCACATTGATTGTGTTGATCTCTGTATTTTCAATGGCATGGTATAAAATAGTTATGCCAACACTTTCTCCTGGTATACTATGGAATACCATGTAATATCCCACCACCAGAAAATTTCAAGTGCCATTTGTGATATTCCATGTTATACCTCTTGAAAGCGTTAAAAAACTAGTATTTACATACTGTACTGTATACCTTTATTTATTTAAGCCAGGGTAACCCATTTGGAGCCAAAGCTGACTCTGTTATCAAAAGGAACCTTAGATTGAAGTTCCATAAGGACATCCCACCAACTAAATAAATAGTAAGGTAACTCTCTAACTGGTAGTTTTCAAGAACGTTGTTGCTGCTTGTAATCATGATACATTTTTGACAGTTTGCAGAAAAGTGAGGGTACCATTGCCAAGCTTCAGGAAGAAATCAAGAAAGCAAAAGGTTTTTTGTTATTTCTTGTTTTCATTTTTTACATACATGTAAACTGAACCCCTCATTATGTATGTTTTTTTTTTTGGTATTTTGAGCTGTTGTTCTTTTCTCTCCATAGAGAAAAACAAAGAATTGAACAAATTGCTGGGTCAAGCCAACAGAAAGGCTGCAAAAATGGAGCAACAGCTTCAGAAATCCATGGTAAGTAGTTGCTGCTGTTACTTTCCCAGCACAGAGAAGAGAGTGATCGCCACTGCATCTTTACAAAAGCTTTGAGTGTGTGGTGTAAGGCCCTAACATCTGTACAGTCTTAAGATAGATATTGAATGCCAGTAACTGATTTTTTTCTTTTAAAACAGGAGGAGATTCAAAGTGTCAAGCTAGAGGCAGAGTTTGGTCAGTGTAAATTTATTTTGTACATGTGCACATAGCCTCTTATGATTTGCTTTTTTTGGTTTGATTGCTTTTAAACCAGTTTGCCTTTCAATTTTCTTGGACTGTTATCGTTACCATGTCTTTTGAATTGTAAAGTGGCTTTACTGCCTGCTTACTGTAGGACCATACGGTTACATGTACTTCTTTTGTTTCAAAATTAATAACTGAATTGTATGTAATTCAATATTTTTGTTTTCCTTCTTTTGCGTAGCTTTCACTCACTTTTGGTTTCAACCAACTGTATGTAGTCGAATGGCTTACTTTCGAAGAATACTACATTCTCTGTTCTTTCCTTGTTTGTTTGCTTACCTGATCCTTGATTTTCACAGCAAAAGTTCTTGGGGAAGATTTGACAAAGAAAACCTCTAAACCAAGGTAGGATTGAACGGTGATAATGAAAAAAAGTTTCCATCTCGGTGCTTGGATCGGACTGACATCATGTTTACAGTGGTCACATGTTTTCTGCAGACATCAGAAATGAGGTCACAAATAACTTGCAACTCTGTCGGCAGCAAAGAGTTTGTTGTCTCCAATCAAAATCGAGATTCTTATAGCGGGAATATATCTAGTTTCCCGGTACATGTAAATTAGTTAGACATGTTTAATAGTGTCAGTTGTTAAAAATTGCCTTTACAAGAGCTGTTTCACATTTTTCACGAAATCTTAACGTTATGCTTTTATGTTGTTTCTTGTAGGCAGCGACAAAAAGCCCGTCAGCCACCTCGACAGCCGCCCGTGGAAACGAAACAGACCTCGCCTTCAGCCTCGCATCCAAGTCAACAGCTGGCGCACGTTATAGAGGAATTCTCTATGCTATCCGATATGGAGCCCGCTCTCAGTCCCCTGCCGCCCAGTCCTGACAGAGAAGCACTGGGAGACAGTAGCAGCTCCGAGGAAGAGAGTGGCAGTGGAAGCGGCAGCGAGGATGATGGGAGCGGGAATGAAGATGAAGACAGTGATTACAGCCTGGGTGATCTAGCAGACATGCTGATTGGCGATCATGACGAGGGTGAAAACTTAGCAGCGAGTCCTATGAAAACTAGAAGCAGTGATCAAGATTTTCAGGAAGATGTTGAAAACAGCACTGGACAGGAAACGACGACAAAGAACGATGCTGATTGTGCAAAAACTGAAAATGAATCTTCAGTGAGACAGTCACCAAATGAAGCGAGTGCCTCTGATATTGAAGTTTCTGAAAACCTTTCTCACGAAAACTGCAATGTTGCTAATCCAAGAGGTGAGACTTCAAAATGCTTATCAATGACTCAAGAAGGTACATGTAGTATCGAAGCTGAAATGAATGAAAATTCACATATTACAGAAAGCGATGGTTCTGATCGTAAGAAAACAGACGAGGAGTCTGCTAAGACTAAAGAACCCTCCAACATCGAGAAATGCACAGTGGTCACGCCCAGTCCCCAACGAAAGGCAAAGCCGAGGATGGCATCATCGAAACCCCGTGTTATGACTCGATCCAGAGCTAAAGCAATGAAACTCAGTTCCTCGTCTGATGCTGAAAGCTCGTCAGAAAGAGAAACAGGAATGGAGGTTAATTCAACTCAAGAAAATTCTTCAGAGGTGTCAGATACGGACTTAAAGCGTGATTCTAATGCGAGTGATATCGGAAAATCTAACGATGGTGGTAGTGGCAACAATGAAAACGTTTCTTCCGTTGCGTTGGTGGATAACATGAAGGAATTCACTGAAAGCTCACAAGCAAACGAAAGCGTAGAACATGCTAAAGGAAACTTCCAGGATATCGTGCCTGATTCTTCGAATACCGATGCTGATGATGCTGCTCATCACCATGGAAACCTTTGCGAACCCGTCTGCTTGGTAGCCTCTTTTTCAGACTTGAAGGACCAAGAACCTACTGAAGACAATTCAGCTGTATTACTAGTAGGAGTGGAAGCGGATGTCATCCATTCCCAGACAAACGATGGTGAGCGTAGTTGTTCGGGAGCATTAGGTACAGACTCAGAGGAACAAGCAGGTAATGAAGGCAATTCAAATGTATTATTGATAGGAATGGATACAGATGCCGTCCAACACCAGAAAAACGACGGTCAGCTTAGTCGTTCAAGAGCCTTACTTTCAGGTTCAGAGAAACAAGAAGAAAATGAAAGCAATTCAAATGTATTATCAGTAGGAGTGGATAAAGATGTCAGCCATCAACAGAAAAACGACGGTCAGCTTAGTTGTTCAAGCGCCTTACTTACAGACTCAGAGGAACAAGCAGGTAATGAAGACAGTTCAAATGTATTTACGGGAGGACAGGAAGTGGATGGTAGTAAACTTAGTCATTCAACAGCCTTGCTTTCAGAGCAAGTCGCCTATGACGACGACTCGGATGTATCTCCAGCGCCTACTTCAGAGGCTGCTGCGAACGTACCCACTGAAGTTGGGATCGAAATTGATCAGGAGATTTCTACAACTTCTGAATGTGGATCTAGAACTAAAGGTGATGCTCCACTTAACATGACTAGGGAGCAAAATGCTGACATCAATGAAATTCCTTCACTCGAACTCAACAATGACAATGCTGACAGCATTTTGGCTAATAAAATCATCAGCGAGATAAATACCGAAGAAAGCCAAACTTCACAGGACAGCAAAATCACCGCAGATGTTAACGGGAACACTGTGTTGTCGCAGTTAGAGGCCAAAGAGAATGCATTTGAACGAAGAGAGGACACCCTTGAAGAGAATAACAACAACATATCTGAAGATTTTGAATCCGCTCCTGAGCAGTTGGAGGTTGGTTCTGCTCTTGTAGTTGACACTGATTCGTCCGACCAAACTCAGCCCTTTGTGCGTAAGACTCAAAACCGCCCCATTTGTACGACGAAAAGAAAAAGCTCGGATGTATCTGAGCTATCTACAACTTTTGATGGCACCAAAAATGAAGACAGATCAACGGAGCAAGTGTATGTCCCATCAGACGAAGAGACTGATGCAGCTTCTTTTCCATGTGTAGTGCCTGGCAAAGCAACAACAAATAAGTTCGTTGAAACTTCAAAAGGTGAACCGGTTTATGTTAGTAGTTCGACTGTCGAAGTAGATTTGAATCTATCTACTCTGACTTGTGAAAAGGAGACAACGATGACAACAGCATCAACAACAGAGACAACAGAATGCTCCTCAACCACAAGCCACGAAGTTGAAACTTCTGAAGACTGCAAGTTAGCTTTAGAAGAAGACGACCATTCACATGTCTCTGACGAGGCAATGCAAAGTTGCTCAATTGACGAGCGCGAAGGAAAAGACTCAAAAGGGCAAGATTCCAGTATACAAGAAAATATCCCTGTCTTAACTTCTGAGTCTTCTGGAAAGAATTCAGAATTGGAGAAAGGTGAGTCCCTTTCTAGTGATGGAGAGGAGTTCTCGACCTGTAATGAGGGAGGAAAGTATTCTGATTGCGTAAAAGGTGTACCTGCTTCTAAAACTGCAATTGAAGAAGCTAGTAAACCTTCGACTTCCAATGAGGGAAGAAAGAATTCTGATTGCGTAAAAGATGTACCAGCTTCTAAAACAGTGATTGAGGATGCTAGTGAACCTTCGACTTCCAAGGAGGGTAGAAAGAATTCTGATTGCGTTAAAGATGTACCCTCTTTTAGAACGGTAATTGAAGAAGCTAGTAAACCTTCCACTTCCAGTGAGGGAAGAAATGAATCTGATTCAGAAAGAGATATGTCTTCTAGAGCAATGACTAGAAAACGTTCCTCCACTTCTAATGACGAAAACCGGCATTTTGATACGAAAAAAGATTTGTCTTCAAGAGTTACGGGTAAAGAGAGATCCTCGCTTGTTAATGAGGGGAGAAAACATTCTGCTATGGGAAGAGTTGTGTCTTCTATTGGTACGAGGAATGAAAGTTGCTTAACTTTTGATGAGGGAAAAAATAATTCTCCTTTGGGAAGAGATGTGTCTTCTAGAGCTGATTTGACTTCTATTCAGAGAAAAAAGGATTCTGCTTTGGAAAATTTGTCGTCTAGGGCAATGAATAAAGAAAGTTCTTCGACTTTTAATGAGGGAAGAAAGCATGCTGATGTGGGAAGAGTTGTGCCTTCTACAGGTACGAAGAGAGAAAGGAATTCTGCTTTGGAAAGAAATGTATCATCTAGAGAACTGGGTAATGAAAGTCCTTCGACCTTTAATATGAGAAAGAGAAATTCTGATTTGGGAAGAGAGGTGTCTCCTAGAATTATAAGTAAAGAAGGATCCTCTTCGAATGAGAAGGAAATACCCTCTAATCTAGATGTTAGGGAGCCATCGACATTTGACGAGACAAGAAAACGTTATGCGATCAAGAGGGATGTTTCGTCCCCTAGAACTTTAACTGAAAAAGCTGGGGAAAGAAAACGTCCGTCATCATCTCAATTAGATGCAGAAGAGAGTAAACTTGGAGAAAGAGGACAATCTTTGGAATTGCCTTGGTCTCCGAACGACGCAGGACCTTCTGATGACTCCCCAGCTCTATGTGACCCGGAAGACGATTCTCCAATTCAAGCCTTGTTTAATAATCTTGAATGTCTCTTGGAGGAATTTCCTTCACTTTCTCCTCTTCCACCTTCACCTTGTCCCTCGGACGATGAAGAATGTTTAGCTTCCCAAATTTCATCCAGTAACTTGAACAAAGAAAAGTCAAACCGTGTCACCGACTTAACTTTTGCAAAAAAGACTTTTGATGTACGTGGAAAGCCTGAATTTAAACGTGACCAGGAATTGAATTACACTGAAGTCGCATCAAGGAGCGTTAAAAGAACTTCGCTAAGAAATAGCGCGACTATGTGTATAACAGAATCAAACAAACTGAACATTTCAGTAACGCCACGGAATTGTCTTGCAAAGGACAAAACAAGCAAATCAGCGTCTACGTCCTGTTCGGGAGGAAGTGCCTCAACCAAACCTCCCTTACAACGGTCGGCATCCGCACCTCCTCGCGCAGAAGAAAAAGTCTCACTAAAGCGTTCTTATCAACAATCAGTTTCTGAACCAGTTAACAACAAGATCGCTGTCGCGCAGAAAAGCAAGAAGATGAAAACGCAACCTAAAATTCCTCACAAAGAAGAAACCTCAAGCTTGGAAAATCGGTTAGGTATTTCTAGAGTTCCGGTTGAAAAAGCCACATTCAGTCAACCATCGAAGAAAAATGGTGTTACTAAAGGGCCGGTACTTGTCAACAGGAAAGGACCAGTACTCGCTGACAGTAAGGAGCCAAAACTGGCTGGCAATAAGGGACCAATACTGCCTGGCACTAAGGTGCCAATACTGGCTGGCAAAAAGGAACCAAAAGTGGCTGACAAAAAGGAGCCAAAACTGGCTGGCAATAAGGGACCAATACTGGCCGGCAGTAAGGAGACAGTACTGGTTGGCGATGATGGGCCATTACTGGAGTTCAATGAAGGGCCAGTCCTAGAAGAAGAGTCCAAAACTACAAACAATTCAGCGAAATCAACTGGCAACAAACAGAGCAAATATCGACCGTTGTCAGTCCGTCCAGGTTATATGCCTGAAGTGAAGTATGTGTTCAAATGTCTGAGTCGTGTGTACGAAGACAATGTAGATATACATATTGTAGTCGAGAGACTAACAACTAAGCGATGTATTTCATCCAGTACGCCCGTAGTTTCGGCCATAATTCAGTTTTTAAAAGAACGAGAAGACGACCTCGTCCCTCAGATCCTCGATCAACTTGAACACTTTCAGACTGATGCGAGTCCAAACAACTGGCAGCCTGTTATTTCCAGTTTCGAGTCTCGACTGCTGGAAGTGATATCTTTCTTATCCAATGATACTTTGTTCGGGAACCTTATTCCTAGATTGGTTTCTCTGTGTTCTCGGAGTTTGACTGAAGCACGTTGCAGCTCAAACGACGAGGAAGTTATGAGGGGGGATCTGTCGCTTTGGTAAGTTCTAGTGTAGGTTATTCTTATGGTAAACTACTTCATGTAAGTGTCACGGAGCATGGGTATAAATCTTCATTATACATGAATGCTAAGCTTGGTATAAATGCTGGAAATGTTTATCAGTCAGTGCTGCACGGAAAAAAATATGATTTTTCTTAAGTTAACATTACCTTCCTGTAGCCTATTGGTTGAGAGTTCGACGGGAGTTCAGAAAGTCATACAATACTTGAGGTTCGATTCTTGTCTTGTCGAGAAGTCGGAATTTTTTTACCAGTAGCTTGTGTCTCTGAGGCCCCATCCACACTACGCAGGAGGAAGTTGAAAGCTGAAAGCTCCGTTTTCGTGACGGATTAGTGTGGACGGTAGGCCTAACCGTGAGGATAAAGCTACGTTTTCAAGTTCCTTCGGCGTCTGTACGCTGCCTGAGTGACTACACTCTTCTTATACACTTCTCTTTTGTCTTTAGTCGTGTCTTGACTGCCTTGTGCCAGCTCAAAGAGAATCTTGGCTGTGTTCGAACGGTGTGTTATGACGTCATACGTTCCCTGTACCGTTCCCAGAACGCTGCTCTACAGCTTGCAGTTACCATGGTTACCGTTTGGCCGAAAGTTCTGACAACGTCTTCCGATTATTCGAGAGGCAAACAATCGCCTCTTGCTCACACTCTGAAGTTAGTGTTATCGGATGGGGTTCAGAGGTTTCCGTCGGCCGATCTTGGCAACATCTTACGAGTTCTGTGCTGCTGGGAAGATGATTCGGTAACAGAGGAAGACCTGAAACGCTTTGGATTGCAGCTTATTCAACCGTTGCGTGAGGAGGGATTGGGGGCTAACGTCGGTCTTGGTAAAGGTAAGACGAGGGATTGAGTCCATTAATAGATTCCATCTTAGAATTTTTTCGATGTACATAACCCTGTACAATCTAATGAACAATACAACAAAATACTGTTCAGTAGCTATTGTTTAAATGAACGTTAGGGTTTAACTGAAGGATTTATTTTGGGACTTACCTTGTCCGTTATAATAAACAGTATTAAATGAAACTACTGCTCGACAGCTGTTATTTGAATGGTCACACACTCCACCTTGTACAGCATAGTAAACAGTACCACATGAAAGTACTGCTCAATAGCTTTCATTTGAATGGTCACACGCTAGGGTTTCATCCACAGACTTAAACTTTAGAACCACCTTGTACAGCATAATAAACAGTACCACATGAAAGTACTGCTCAATAGCTTTCATTTGAATGGTCACACGCTAGGGTTTCATCCACAGACTTAAAAGTTAGAACCACCTAGTACAGCATAATAAACAGTACCACATGAAAGGACTGCTCAATAGCTTTCATTTGAATGGTCACACACTAGGGTTTTATCCACAGACTTAAAAGTTAGAACTACCTTGTACAGCATAATAAACAGTACCACATGAAAGGACTGCTCAATAGCTTTCATTTGAATGGTCACACACTAGGGTTTTATCCACAGATTTAAAAGTTAGAACCACCTTGTACAGCATAATAAACAGTACCACATGAAAGTACTGCTCAATAGCTTTCATTTGAATGGTCACACGCTAGGGTTTCATCCACAGACTTAAAAGTTAGAACCACCTAGTACAGCATAATAAACAGTACCACATGAAAGGACTGCTCAATAGCTTTCATTTGAATGGTCACACACTAGGGTTTTATCCACAGACTTAAAAGTTAGAACTACCTTGTACAGCATAATAAACAGTACCACATGAAAGGACTGCTCAATAGCTTTCATTTGAATGGTCACACACTAGGGTTTTATCCACAGATTTAAAAGTTAGAACCACCTTGTACAGCATAATAAACAGTACCACATGAAAGTACTGCTCAATAGCTTTCATTTGAATGGTCACACACTAGGGTTTCATCCACAGACTTAAAAGTTAGAACCACCTTGTACAGCATAATAAACAGTACCACATGAAAGTACTGCTCGATATCTTTTATTTGAATGGTCACACACTACGGTCTTATGCAAGAGACTCAAAAATTAGAGCAACCGGTACCACTACAAAATACTGCTCATTAGCTTTCGTTCGAATAGTGTTAGAAGGCAATGAAGTTAATAGAAACAACGATTATTCCGGTGTAGCAACTATTTATTCTTTTCCTTTAAGATGGCAGCCTGGTCCTCGACAGACATTCGTTTGAAGTAGTCAAGTCTCTCGAGTTATTGTCATGTGTTCTTGGTTGGCAGTGGACTCTAAATGAACTCATTGTCAACAACATTTGGCAAATATTAAAGTCATGGGCTGACAAGGAAACAAGGGATGAACCAACAACGAATGGATCGCACCCACAAGCGGCCTACATCAGCGAGGAGAACAATGTGTCAGCTTGCTGTTGCCGTAATCTCAATGTTTCTAGCGCGGTTTCAAGTGTTGCCGTTTTAACAGAAAAGGGAACAAGTGAAAGAAGCGGCTTTACAACTGCGGCAGAAACAAAAGAAAAAGGGAATTCGGTGGGAGGTGAAGAGGTACCAGAGATTTGCTCCAAGTGTGGTAAACTGACGGCAAGCGGGCTCCCAGAATCTCAGGCTGTTCTGTGCATTCAACTCTTAGGTACGTTTACATAACCCGCCGTCTGCGAGTGCGAGTGCGAGATCGAGTGCGAGTGCGAGTGTAAGTGCGAGTGCGAGTGCGAGTGCAAGTGCGAGTGTGAGTGCGAGTGTGAGACTGAGTGCGAGTGCGAGTGTGAGTGTGAAACTGCGTGCGAGTGCGAGTGCAAGTATGAGTGCGAGCGCGAGGGTTGAAAGTAGAAAGCGACAAAGGTCTTGCACGTAGTCGAGTTAACATGATCGATATACATTGATGTTTCAAGTAAGAAATATTGACTTGCTATATCATCAACAAGAAATGTGTGGCATTCCGTTTATTTAGAGAAATCTTTTCGATCATCGATGTAACATACTGATACTGTACATTTTAAGTCGTAACTGGGTGTTAATAGCACTATATTTTCAGGTGTTTTGTGTAGGATTGCCATTGATAATGGACAGACCCCAGTACGTGAAATAACCGACATGGTTTGTGGGCTGATGGAAGATTCCTCTCCAACCTCCAAAACTAAAGGTACGCAAACTTTTACGTTTAATCAAGAAAGTGTCCTAAAGTTCTCCTTCATTTGAAGTGGTTTATGATAAAGATTACACTCTTATTTTGTTTTTCTTTTCGCCTCTAGTGACCCACGCCATTCAGCTGGCTTCAGCAGTTTCTCTTCTTGACATGTCACCATGGCAACCAGAAAGAGTAGCCGCGGTTCTCGGCAAGTGGGTCGCAGCTTTGAAGGAGTCAGGCTCTCTGCTGGCTCCCGCGTACGTGGCGCAAGGCCTGGTCTGTCTAAAGAGCTTTTTGAGGTTAAATCAAACTTAGAATGGCAAAAAACGCCTTTAGGATTGGTTCGTGACCCGCGAGGGTGATTGTTGCAGTTATAGGCATTTCGAATTGTCTGAACGTGTAGTCGGGCGTTGAGCGCGAAGTCCGTTACTGACGTTGTTCTGCAGTACCACATACATGTATTCTAACCTTGATCAAACTCAGTCGCGAATCTTGGGCTCTACGTTTTTTTTTTTATTTTTTTTCATTTTTATTTTTTGAAGCACTAATGATCTTGGAGGACGTTTTCGAGATCAAGCTAATTACAAACTTAAGTTGATACAGTAGTGGACTTGAAAAGGTCATCTACCTTTGTCAGCTAGGAATTAATAATTAGCTAAGTATTTCACGAGTCCGCCGACGCAACAAAACAGTTTCCGGTTGTAGAAGCTAATAGCTTTGTTCATTTGTTGATGGTAACTTCAAGTTTTGTCCGAAACCTTCTATCATTGAGCTTCCTGCGAAGAAGCCACGAAATTATGTTCCATTATTTCATGAAACGCTATATCTGGATCGCTCTTGAAATGAGATGCGTTGTAGTAAGATGCGTGGAACGGAACTACAATGTAGCTGCGCAGCGTGCAGCGTGCAGTAGGTGTATCGAATGTTTCTGATTAGTTAGGTTTGTCGATATTTAGCAACGTGTCAAAATAATTAAACTAAATAAATCTAAATACAAATGATAAACCCTTGTCGTTGCTTGCATAACAGTTTGTCAGCAAACATGCGTCAAGGGAGCTTATTAACCCTTTGAATACCAAACTTTCGCCAAAAAATACCGTTTTTAGTGCAGAGTGCACTATTGGGATGGTTATGGGGGTTGCCTGCCGCTAAGGAACTAAGGCACTATGGCGCTATGGCGCTATGGCGCTATGGCACTATGGCGCTATGGCACTATGGCCCTATGGCGCTAAGGTGTAAACTTTAATGTTTGTTTAATTAATTAATTTCAATTAATTAATTAGTCTAGAGGCAGGGAAGTAGTGGGAGTAGGGTGGGAAAGGTACATGTGTACTCTACGTAAAACACATTCCATCGCCGTCGCTTAACTTTGAACATCGCAAAGCTATATATTTGTTTCAGGTAACCCCTTGCTCTCCTTGTGGTACCATTCTCCTTAGAACAAAACTAATTTGCCCTAAACGCATGCGTAGATTAGTTAGGGTTCGTGGCCTCTATATTAGGTGAAGGATACATTGCATACGGAATCACGCACAAATGTTGAGTGGTTTTCCTTATGGTAGAGCTCAACATGTAAGACGCATGCGTTCTAGCATTGTTAGTGTTATACACTATCTTTACACGCAGTATTTTATATATCGTGTCATGTGACCAAGGACGGCAGTTATTTTTCAGGTAGCGCCAGTTGTCCCTTTTTATTGCAAAAGTGAAACGTTACTGTGGCTGCGTAGCTTTTAGAATTACAAACAGGTCGGTTCAACAGATATCATCTGCTGTTTTCAATCTACAATAGTGTGCTTGTCAGAGTTCAAATATATTGCTTCTCCTTAGCGACTTGTTTATTTCTTGCCTTAATTGTGTCTGTAAGAGAGACCAAAAAGTTCTCAAGTTAGTGGCGTTAATACTCCGCAAATTGTGAATTTGTAACAAAAGAAACCAGGAAAATGCTCAAATATTGCTGCAGACGCCGTGGCACCTAATGAAAGCGCAAATTAATTTAATCAGTCTGTGAGGAGACTCATTCATATCGGCCAAGTAGCGCTGTTTATCTTCAATACTTTTCGTTGAAAAGCTTCTCAGCCATCAATATCGTTGTGTGTTAATTTTGAATTGTTTTATTGTTAACAACAAAGGTGGCAACAGAAAAAGAAAGTGGTATTTCGTGACTATCTGATAATTAAATTAGTTCTTGTTCATCGGTAAAAATTTGCATTTTTAGTAAAACATCGTCTCTGTTCCGTTTCTTCATCACTACATCAGATATTTAACTTTCTTTCATTTATCTCCAAAAAACAAGGACATCTTCCGTATGTTTTGGAGAAAACAGGGGTTTCATATTACATGGCTTTGCGAGGAAAACAAAAGTATCAAGTTACAAAGTTGGCGTGAAGAGCTAAATTGTCACGTTTGCTGCTTCAGCGTATTGTTGAATTTAAAATGAACGAAAATCAACTTAAAGCACCAGTAGTAATTAATTTGTGCGTAATGTTTGGACCTTGAATGAAAATACAACCTTGAAACATACACACTGCAAAGGGGAAAAGCCGTAGCAGACTACCAAGATAGACACAAACCGGAAGTGAATCGAGTAGGGGTGAGTACTTATGGGACTACTGTACCAGAGCTATCAATTGCGCTCTGCACTATCTGAGATTGTCTCACTAGTTAACCGTTTAGTCAGGTTTTTTAGCTGCCATGACGCTAAATAAGCGGAGAGAGAAAGGAGAGATTTTTCGAGGATTAGGTACAAAATTGAGCAAAACTTCAATTACGGGCACGCGCATAAGCCAAAATTTGGACTTCTTTTTTTTTTTTTTTTTTTGCCATTAACCGTTCTCAATTTCGTTTGTTGGCCCTCTCCTTTCTGTTTTTCTCTGCCCTTTTACGCGGGCTACCTTTTGCATTGTATGTTCTTTCTGGCTGCAATGAAAAGTTGGATGTTAATTACGGGCGAAGCCTAGAAATGGACCTTGATCAATCATAGGCGTTGTGGACCATTTTACCACCGTTTTTGCACCAAAACTGATAACCTTGTTTTTCGATTTGCGACGTCGGAATGTCGTCGATATCTAAACCTGACCATTGTGCGGAAAGGGCTAGCCTAGCACTACTATCAGCTTATCAAGAATATCTGATGGCATTTAAATTGATGACGCCACAAGTGGTACAAAGAGCACGACCATTAATTACGCATATATGCGTAGTTGGTATTCAAAGGGTTAATCGCTCTAGGAAGTCTTGCAGTAGTTGTAACAGTGGGTACAGATCGAGGTGTTTATATGAATTACTCGAACGATGGGGGACTGCGGTAAAGTGATAACTAAACCAATAGTGTGCATTATTAACAGCAATGATTTATTCAGCAATCAAATATCCTTTGAGGCGCTTAACTAGCTACATACTTAATACTGCGTTCAAAGAGTTTTTGTGTCGAGTTATGACATTCTCAAATACGGAGTTATCTACTTACTATTCTAGCACCCAGATCTCTTCTTGGCGCCGTAATGGGGTCAAAAGAAAAAAAAAGGTCTGAGTGCGAGTCAAATTATGTCACTACTTGCTACCAAGTTCTTTTTACACAGTGACCCAATCGTTATTACAAAGTCTACTTTGTTGAACTTTCAGTGTGAGAAGTTACTTATCCCCACCCACCCCTCTCCCGGTCCCCACTTGTGTGACCTCGTTCCAGGCCGCCCTTACAATTTTTTAAGGTAAAGGGAAAACGCCCCTGGAACGATGTTGTCACCTCTGACTTACAAGTCAGTAGTCTAAGAACACATCTGAAAAACCTAGTAAATAAAGAACGAATAATATACAGAAAAACGTTTTAGTTTACTATTAAGAAATCCTTCTCAATTATAGACTGGAAAAACACACTTTCTCCCAGTCTTACAAAACACCAGACGTCGCAAATCACTGACGTATCGAGAGCGAGAAAAAGCTAGACACTGACGCCTTTTCAGATAACGAATCCTTTCTGACAACAAAAAGTAACATTACTTGTCATTTAAGGGGTAAGCACAGGTTCACAAGATCAGCGCAATTATTTGGATCAGGTGGCAGCTCTCGCAAGGTCCCACATCAATGGCTTGATACCCTTTGATAGAACAATGGAACAAACAACAGAAACAATGCCCCTAGCCCAAAAACAGTAACAGCTGCTATAGTATGAAGACAAAGAGAATTGCAAGCCTACGACAGCTGCTACACTTCCGAACCTTTTATTAAATTTCATGGATTAATGTCCGGTTTCGAGCCAAAAACGCCTCAAAAGTGCGTCTCTCTTCAACCCACTCCCACACACGCGCTAAAACAGTGGGACTGTTAAAAGTCTACCACAAGGATAATGCTGGCAAGCCGTCTGAACCACCAAACAAGCTCTTACAGAAATTCTAATTTATATATATCGTACCCAGTCACCCAGTCCTACACGCCATGCGAAGTCGATGGCTAACTCAATCTCTTAACAGTCAGAATTAATTCGCAGCTGGAAGAACTGTAAACATGATCAGGAGACTAACCCCCAAAAATGCAACCTTCAAACAGACAAACAAAAATTCCTTAGGCAATCGAGTACAAGTATTTTTTTGCGAAAAAAACTTTCCCACGCAACTCACGACTGCTATGAAACCAACTTTCTAAAATTCAGAACCGGGAAGCGAGAGAATGAAACTAATATATTTTTTTTATCGTTTTGGGGTCTTTCAAAGAGCCATGGGCCATGGGTGACAAATTTAAAAAAAAGAACATTATAGTTAATCTTTGATTTTTTTGTGACGTGTCTGTTGTCGTGTAACTTTCTATTTAAAACTGGGTACGAGTTGATTAATTCTAGTTTGAAAATTCTAGTATCTTTCTTTCTTATTGAATATTAAACTTTGGAAACATGAGTTCAATCCACTCATCTTTGTCAATTTTGCCATCCATATTGCCATCTACCAGAGCAATATCTTTCGCTGCTCTCTCCAAGGTTATATCCCGGCCAATATCTTCACAGAAATCTCTCAGCTCGGCTGCACCGATCAAACCATCTTTATCCAGGTCGAGCTCAGTGAATAGCTCAGACAGGGTCTGCTCTTTCGTCCTCATGGCTTCGAATTCCGCCAGGTTAGGAATGAAAGTGAACTGGTGCAAATCCTCATTTGCCCAATCTAGTAATAACAGGGAAATTTATTTAAGCAAGCAATAGATCCAAAAAGAGAACGCGCGCATAATCTTGTTCCCACAGGAGATCTGAGAACAAGATTAAACGCGGGCATTGTCTCTGGCAATTTCTTGACTTAGGAAATCTTCAAAGAATAATTAAGCGCTTTTTCCTCTGTGAATAGTCGAGTGAAAGATTGACAAAATAAACGAATAAACGAGTGAATCAGACTTGATGCAATCTCGCCAGAGATTGGTCAGTTATTGGACTCCTTAAAATACCGTTATGACGTAGCTCTTCTCTGATTGGTTGCTCAACTAGAGGCACAACATCTAGTTCGCAGGAGCTTATGGGATATAGCTTGCTGCTTAGCAGCCGGGCTTCTAACTCAAACTGGCGGACGATTTCAAACAAATTACATGAACTGAGAGAACTGACGACTGAATATATAATTTGCATCGAATTCCCCGTCAACCTGGATAATTGATGAAGCACCGTAAACGAAAACAGTAAGTGTTTAACTATTTACTTTTTTTAGTTTCTATTTCCTTGATACCAAACGTACATTTTCAGGAATTTCTGGTGCACTGAATTTGAGCAGATCGATCTGTTAAAACAAGCGCTCGCTAATTAATGACTTTTAATTTATTTAATTAGATGTTAAAAGAAATTCAACATCATATGTTGTCCAGATGTGCAAAGTCCTTGAACTAGAGTGACCCATAATCCTTAAGGAAAACTTTGACTTTTTTGATCAGCTTCTTTGTAAAAAGGTTACCGAAATACTTGACCCAGTGTGCAGTTGGATTTTATAACTCTTAGTTTACGGAACTATGAGCCAGATAACCAGGTGAAATAACCGTTTTTATTAAAAACTATCAATTTCACATGGAAATTATTTTACAGCAGAGATCCTGCTTATTCTATTAAATTAACTGGTGTACGTGATCATTGCAACAGACTATGTGATTGCGTTCCTGTCATGAAACATCTTGAACACTCGTGGAAACTTTCAAGAGCTTTCAAACTCGATAATAACAAAAAAAAAAAACCCACTCAACTAAACCTTCATAGATACTTTTTTTAAATTCTACAACTTCACCGCCGGGCTTATACAAAATTCGCGTAAAATAAGCTATAGAAGTTGCACAAAATTAGCTTAGTTAACTGAAGAATAACTGCAGAGGGAGTTTTCAATTGCTAGTTTACCACAGAATTACCACAAGAGATTGTCCCTAAACCTATTAGAAAGTTTAAATATTCCTAAAATGAATTTTACTTTTAATATAGATCAGCACAAAGCGTTTACACTTTTTTAAATTTAAATACTTAAATGTAATAGAATCTCCATGATAATACTGTCAAAAAATAGTCACGGTCGGAATTTATAGACAGCCTTCTTATCTACAGATGTTACTGATGCAATCTGCACATTCTTGAAATTCTCTGAAGTTATTAGTAACGCTTTATCCGTATACAGGGCCCTCACAGGATCAGAATGATATTTATTCAAAGTGATCTCCCACTGTGCTTTTCCTTTAGTGTAAGTTTGACCAGCGTTTGGTGGTGTGCCAAGGGACGTGTCATGTGTAGATGATTTTCGTTATTCTCATTACATGTCTGCTTGACAACTATGGATATTGCAAGGAGAAATTGGCTGTTAATCACACATGCGTTATTCTTGATCCTATTAACATCCTCTTGCACTCTCTTGTTTCTAATCGCTTCCTAATAGCCTTTGTTGCATATTACTTCCTTTGTACGGCCGAAGCTTTAAGCCATAAATACAAACTCTGTTTTTCATAAGCTTCTCTTCTTTCCAAACGCTGGTCTGATTACAAACACTGTAAAGTTTCTTCACTTTCGTAATGAATTTGTAAGGGTCGGACAGCAATTTAAACCTCAATGTTCGGCAGAGAACGTGTGTTTTAGCTCTCTTATTGTAACGTATTTTCCCCAAAATTACACCGCAATTAGTGATAAAGAACTTTACAGACACCCAGACGCCTTTAAAATCAGAAAGCGACCACACAAAACTCTGGGGTTTACATTGAAGTTTGTTTTTTAAGCGCAAATATTAAACCGAATTGTCAGCTCCTTAAGCCTTGTGCCACCTGTAATTCACTTAACAAACACAATGCTTTCACTTTTTCCTCATTAAAAAAGAGTATTTCTTGTCCGCAAGGCACGATGTGCCCGAGTTTGACTTTGTTCTTTTGTATTGGCACAAATGTAACTCGATATTGCTCGATCAATTAACTTGCACTTCTAATTACTTGCAAATTATTGAGTCAATCGAGACGGTGAAAGAACTGTAACTCTGTCTATGGTTGGCAGTGAAGGTTTTTTCTTTTCCCGTGTTGTGTTTCGTACTTTTACCATATCAGTTTTCTCATTTAAGGCCAAAACAAACAAGTTAACAGCCGGACTGAGAGAGTTTACGGTTTCTTTGAACAACTCACTGTGAGCGATATGACTAATTACCTTTCGGAAGGCAGTATTCAAGCGATGACAATATAATCAATATATGCACAAAGCGTCCATAAAGAAGCGAGAGGTGAAAGAATTAGAGACCACTATTTTAGAACGTTTTCAAACGAACTATCTTAATACTACCTACTGACAGAAATTGTTCACGAAGATCGTTCAGACATTCTGCCACAAAAAATAAGTAGTGGTGTGTGTGTTTTAATTTAAGTGACTTGTTTACATGACACAAGAAAAAGAGCTTATGTAAATTTTGATAATAGGCAACCACATGTGAAGTCTCTGAGAAAATTACGATAACAACCTCGTGTCGATAAAACTTGGAATGTTGGCGAGGGTAACCTTTGATATTTTTTTTTACATCAAACACGCGATGAAACCGACAACTTGTGATCCAGGATTTAGCTGTCTCGTTATTCTTCAGCAAAAGTGGCCACAAATGTTTTCTTTTGAGAGCTTATTTGCCCATTACAAGAACCCTTATTTAACCTTAAGGCAATCTCTTCAGCGGCTTGGGGTCAAAACAGTTTGGTGCGCGCATATGAAAATGATTATACAACCCATGCGAAAATAAATTTTAATTATATATTAGGGATTCAATTTTTCGCTTTGTTGATCGAAATTTATCAAGCCCCGGAAGGAAGGCTTGCCACGGTTAGAAAATTACATCCGATGGAGTCTTTTAGCGTTGTGCGAATTTTAAATAAACGGTTCGATGTCCTGAGTAAAATGTTAACGTTTTGTACATTTTTAGGATGCCATTTCAAACGTCCAAGCGTTCAGAAATGAACCAGTTCGCGTGGCTTAGAACATTTAATCGCAGTTCTATTTATTTCCGAACTGTCCATTACTTTTGCCTCGCCTTAAAGCTTCTGAATTAATCGTCAAAGCAATTTTGATCGTTGCTATTTTTTCACGCAGCCAATACCGCAAGAAAATATTTCACACTCTTACCTTGAGCTTCGCCATCGGGTGAATTTTTGACCCTGTCTATTGCCTCTTGTCTGACATCTTCCGGGATAGCCTTGTCTTCGAACAAGGATAACAGTTCTTTTTTGTCCTTGACATTTTCAATCAACCAGTCCAATGAATTGTAGCGCAAGTTCGACTTGGATTTGTACATGAATTTGAGCACAAAGGGGGTATCGTTAGGGTGTTTCAGGTGCTCGGCTAGTGACATGAAAGCGCGCAGGGCAACCATGCCGTTTTGTAACGTTGAAATATTCTTCAGTAATTCCACAATCTCCTCGGAATCTTTCCCTTGTAATTTTAAACCTGCAACGCCTGTAGCCGCTGCAAGAATGTAATATGACTGCTTCTCTTCTCTTAATCCTTTTAAAAGCCATTTTAATCGCTTATCTTCGGGCATGATGTGTGGAAAGTGCAGTAAATTCGACACCATTTGGTGTTCGGAATCCCAGTTGTATTCCAAAATGTTCCTAATCATGTCCTTCTGATACTCCTCCAGTTGTACGAAGTCGATTTTTTTGGACAGCCTGTTCGCTTCATCAAGATCGTCCTCGTTCAGAAAAAGCCCTAAAGAGAAATCCACAGCAGTGGTGTTTAATCAATTAGTGTGCGATAATTGAATCAATGTAATGGTAAAATGGGATAGAGTATTATTTCACTCCGAACCTTACCTAATGAACTCGCCATGTTTGGAAAATGACTCCAGACGTCTTCTTTTTGTGCAATGATATTCAAAGCACCTTTTCTTAAGGTTGTTGTTGATGCGGTCTTGTCCAATATAAGCTACAAACACTCACATATCTAACACTCAATTGAGCGTGGACGGCTAAAGCTGTAAAATTACACACGTGAATTGTTTGGCCAGAGGTCTGGCTGTGTCGAGTTGACTTTTCGTTGCAATGCACTTCACCTTTCCTCAGGATCTTTTGATGCGATTTTCACGCATCGATCGCGAGTAGCTCTGCGTGATCCAAGCACAGATTTGAGTACAGTAGTAAACACCCAAAAACAACCCGCTCCTCGACAAGATCGCGAAACGTGAGCCGGTTGAATGTTTGTGTTGACTGTCGTCTGCTCTTACCGGGGGGTCTGGGCCACAAGCTGTCGAGACCATCCGGGAACTTAACCCCTTGTCTGTCACACTCCACTACAGTTTAGTCTAGTACTAGTGGTGGCGATTATCCTGTCTATACAGCATGCGCGGTGGATAACTACCGATATCCGGTCTTTATTTCGATGAAATATCGATATATCTACTTTAAAAAAAAGTACAGTATTCCCAAAACTCTTCAAAACTAGTATTACTAGGTGGAAAATATCACATCAGGGGTGCACAGAATTTTCTAATTGTTTTGCCATGGCCAATGGACATGGCGCATGAATTTGCAATTTTAATTTTGATCGTCTAGACAAAACGTGATTGAAAAACAGATTGCAGATGGTTTTGTTCAGTTTCGATCCCTGGACTTAAATTTTGAATAAACTATTATTATGACGAACAATACCTGTATCTTTGAAGGAAACAAAAAATGGAGTTAAGGATAGCACCTGAAACCCATGAGGGCTGAAATTAGACAATGTCAGGATTTGTAGTACGGCAAAAAATGAAAAAAAATATATATGCATCTCTACATGAAAGTGTCAGGGAATAATTTATTTCTTCTCCTTCTCATTAAAATAGGGGCTAATTTATCTGTGGGTTGGTTCATATTTTTGTGATGGATTCGAGATACAATCCACTTTTTCTACTTGAGTCGCTTAAAACTTGGCTGTGATGTTTGAATGAATTTTAGTTGCGATGTTCTTGCAAAAATTATAAAAATTTGCCTTGTTTTCGAGGAATCGTCTGTGTTACTAGCTTGAAATATTCGAGTAACTCCTCATTTATGAATTAATTGGCAAGTTTTACTTTCTCTTTGTAGATTATCTTTTTCCGGAATTTCCAGTTGTCAAATATTAGCATTGGCTAGAAAAACAAATCATGGAAATTGAAGGAGTGTCCTTTAATAGTTCCCTTTGTAGAAAAACAAACTCCCCGCTGTTAGCGTGACCATGGGGAAGAGTTAAATAGTATTGCTGTTAACTCCACTTTGCCAGCATTTATTTCCAATAACTTTAAGCCTCTGTCTTCGAGGAATTAATTGTTTATTGCGGGTAATTTTAGTGGGCCGTTCAATGATAGGTAGTTACTGTAGACGAAAACACCATTAGTTGGAGCCAAAAGAAAAAAAAAAGATTTAAATTAAATCCAAAACCCTAAAGAACTCAGTCAGATTACAGGCCAAATATAATTTATAATTTGCCATGGCTAAAAGGAAACTGAAATATTTTTTTTCATCATTACTAGTATCCTCTAAAAATACTATTTAAGCACTATAAATTTAACCTCAATATACCATCGCGGGAAAAATTACTCACCACCCCCCCCCCCCTCCCTCCCGTGAAGCATGAGCCCACGATGAGCCTTGTAGGCTAGGCCGAATCATGCTGGTCGGCTCGTCGTCCGAGCTTAGTTCTCCCTTATACCCTCTGAGAGGAGCGGTGACTGGTAAGCGAATCAGAATTCGGACCGGAAGGGCTCAAGCCTCTTCACGGCTGTGTTCTTGACGATTGTGCGGGAGGACATTCCCTGCACATGCGTAATGGCAAAGCTGTTATGTCATTCTTAAAAAAACACGTTGATTGGCAGCATTTAGTCACCGCAATCATGGCTCATATATATGTTACCTAAATTCGGAAGTTTTAAAACAGTGGATGGCTCTGTGGATTGTGTAACTTAGTGTTCAATACGAGTGGAACCGTACAAAAAAGAGCTTGTAAAAATAACAAACAAACAAACAAATCAAAACAAAAACCCCGATAAATTGTCTTCCTCAGTCATTGGCTTACCTTCTCTCTTATATCTTTCGAAACCCCTGGTGGATCAGTTTTATTTTGTTACGTTGAAGCGCTCTGCCTTTCCTGGTGAATGTAACCAAAATTAGTATGCAGTGTATACATTAAATATATAAATTTAGATAGTTTTAATTTTCATACTATAGCCACTCGTCCCTTGTGGAAATCAGCTTTCTTTCTTTTAATTGTGAAGTACTTGTTAAATGAAGTGTATCTACCTACTGTATTCAATGTCTGCAATACAGTAGTGTTCTTGGTCGTATTCTCGAATGGCGTTTTCGGAGAATGTCGGGAACATCTCGGGTTTTTCTACTTCTGACGAAAGCAATCGAAGCTATAAGATCTATTTTTGCCAGGCTGTTTTATTGTGCAGTAGCGCTGCTTTCGCTGTGTTTTGGCCACCCCCCGTAGGGAGAGTCAAAATAAAGATATGTATCAAACTGGTATCAAACGATAATTCTTATTTTGAACTTTCTGAAAATTTCTTGATATCAGTTGAACTCGTTTCGCGCGTTCTTTCACTGCAGAGTTAAAGAATAAGGCTTCTTTACAGATACTTTTCTCGGCTTTCAATTGATCGTATTCAAGACACAATAAGCCGGCACACCTGCAGATATTGCTTGGCGCGGAAACAAAGAAAGCTAACGAACACTTTCAGTGATTTGTTTACAATTCCCTGAGTTTAATCTAACAGTCGGCTAAGATTCAAGTTTAATCTTCCGTTTTCAAAAAAAGAAAAAAAAAAAAAAACGTTCTTGAAACAGCAGACAACTTAGTAAAGATCGCAGAAGCAATCTACTAAATATATTTTCCGTCTTCGCAGTATTATCTAATGTATTTTTACCACCTCGAATAGGAACTCCAAATCCCTCACGGGGGGGGGGGGGGAGATCTGCCTTATATGGGCTACACAGTGGAATCCCGATTTTGCGAACCTCCAAGGGAAACGAGAATTGGTTCGAAAAATCGGAGAGTTCCAGAACTCGGGGGAAAAATTACAGCGTTTGACTGAGGAGAGGGAGACGACTTTTGGTTCGAGTTATTGGGAGGTTCGAAAAACTGAGGGTTCGAGAATCGGGATCCCACCGTATTCGCGGCCTCAAAGGTATGGTTTTTTTAGCTGTTTTGGTCCGAAAAAGAATATAGAATTTCACCATTTTGGCCTGAAATATGGCATATTTTTCACTCTGACTTGGCATTGGGTATTCTGTTTACAAGGAACTAAGTTTTTCCGCATCAACATTAGCAAATTTGTAGCCCTCCTCAAATGTTTACGCAAATGAGCCGCGGTCATAGATTACAGCCGTGTACTCATTTAAAAGGTCTGAAATGGGATATGGAGTTTTGGTTGTCCGTAATAGGGTATGGACAATCACAGATTTTGGTCTGAAATAGGGTAAGGGTTTCAAGGTTAGAGTCGCAACCCTCCCCCCCCGCTCCCCCCCCCAAGAAAACATTCGAAGTATAACCCCCCGGGACCAAAACATGCCTCGAGGCCTTTTAGCTTTGAATGATTTGACAGAAGTGTCTCGCTGGTTTTAGTTGAGATGGATTGGTAATCAATCTCTGTTGGATATTTTTAAGCTAGTAAATACAACACTGTATCCTTTCATAAATTATCTGTTCGCGCAACAGCCGCCAACTCTTAAAAAGAGCGGGCTGTTTGTGAAGAACTGGGCCTTGAAAATGGATTAAGGGCAGATTGCGTCTTTATTTTGTCCTCGTTGTTTTTCTTCGTATGAGTTTTTGACATTTGTTTACATTGCATTACCGCGAAACTGTACGTATTGTTTAACAAAACACCTGTCTGGTTCAACCCTATTGGTCGATCTTGTAGTTGTATAAATTTCTAATAGTTTTTGCCTTGAGGTGCTGGAAAGATTCTTAGACATGTTGTTCGTTGCCTTTAACTTTATGCCGTCTAGTTTTTCAGGGTAAAAAAAAAATAAAGTTTCGAGATTTTTTAACAAGGATTACTTGTGCAGTCAATTGAGCAGCTGCCTGAAAACTCAATTTTCTTTATTGGTTTTTTGTAAATTTATCGCAAAAATAACACTTTTGCGAATGTTACTTTGATCGGGAAGCAGATATTTGCCAGAGCGATCAATATACATGTTATTTATCTCGGTGTCATATCGCTTTCTATATCGATATATAAACGAAGCTTTTAAGATGTTGAATTTTTTTTTTTTTCACGTACAATTCTTTTTCTCGCTCTTGATTTTCGCTAAAGCTCGTATATTTTCTCATTAAATCGGTTGTTTTCTCATTGGCTGATATTTCTCAATGAATCTTACCTTTTATTTCATCCCGCATTTGTGTTGAATGCCGCAAATCCAAAAAAATTGATACTTGAGTTCGACATTGTCACGTTCATCACGCCACGCAGAAAACATCACGCACATTTCACGCTTCACTAAACCCGCAACCCAGGGAGTCACTCGGGTCCTGTCTGTTCTAGGACGAGTGATTTGTAAACTGCTCTCCTGTTTGTTGGTAGACAAGCCGACTTTCTCTCTGTTGTTGTGCTCTGTGCGCCCCTCAACGTAATGACAATACACTCATGGGTGACAAAATGTGATGGTACTTCCCGTAGATGACATAAAGGTTTTGAAAAGCAGGATTATATTGTGGATGTGATTAAAGTGGAGCATTCATACAGTGGAGGAAATGGCTACAAGGAGGCGGGATTTGTCGTTTGGTAGGTCGAAAGTTTTTCGCCCTTTCTTTTCAGCCTTTAAATTAAAATTACTCAGATCTATAAAACCACTAATGGAAACGTTAGAATTGGCGGCAATGGACACTTCAATTTAGCTAAAAGAAAATGGCTAACTCGTTAAGTGGATCATTTGAGTTTATCGGCTCGTTCTTCGATACGATTGGCAAAATTAAGTTGACGATTTCACCAGCCTGCTCTTCTTATCCTGTAACATGGTCATGTTCATGCTTGCAATCTTCTCTTCTTCCTGTTACTGACAGAAAGTCGTAATGTACAACCGTTTGGAGTTTCAGCGGTTAGTTTGAGGCTGCAATTTCACCTGGAAGATAAGCTATCTAGTTGATCCCGACTTGAAACACTCTCGTTCACAAGCCGCTAATGACCTTAGAACCTTGCTAACTTGTTGCAGATTTTCTGCGGAGTTTCGGTTTAGCGAAGGAGAATGCTATCAACTTAACTTTCATTATTTTTACAACTGATTTATTCATGTAAGTCACTCCGTCGATAAGAAAGAAACAAATAAGCTTGACACGGATGCACTATTATTAGGTTCGTACACTTACTTCTTGAAGAAATCTTTTACTGTTTGGCCAAACATTTTATCGAAGGTTATATTTTAGAATCATGACCGTATGTAAAATTAATGCACCAGAGTTCATAATGTCGAAAGTAAAAATCGCGAAAAACGTTTTTTGAATTTATACACTGTTTGAAAATAATTATGATGCAATTAATTATTTAACAGTTATACCACGGGTTTAAAGACCAGTCTAAGCCAGCTCTAGTTGAATTCCTTGTTTTGTTCGGTCCTGTACGTAGGATGAAGTACGAACTGAGATAACAACTCAACACTGTATGTTGTTTACAGTGGGTGTAATAGCTCAACTATTGTTAAACATTTCAAAAGGAAATAAAATAGGAAAATATGCTAACTAGATTCGAGCACTGTTAATGATCTGTCAAATTCCCACTGTCAAAATATTGTGTTTGGGTATCTTGAATAGAGTCAGTAAAATTCTTAATTTCTGGCAGTAAAATTCAAAGAAATTACCACAATGGATTTGGCTATTGTTTTTGGCTTGATTATGTTTCTGTGATGAAAATACATTAGTTACTGCTCTATTGTTTTCTTGCTGTACTGAATAAGAAATGTGCATTTATTTCTTAAATGAATCAGTCAGGGGACTAATTAATGCTGTGTTTATCTGTTATTGATTCAATGAGGTAATTTTTCTTCAAAAAAACAAAAAAGGGGAAATTATAAATGAATACAAACAGGGGTGGCAAAGATTACAGAAGGTTGATATGGATTATAAATGATCAATTTAGACAGTTTAAATTTTTCAAGGTTAAGAAAAGAATTGAACATTGTGGTCCATTAGGAAATTATCTTAAAATGAAATGTGCTTCTATTGTATATTTTATGGTCAAATTTATTTGTAGTCAGGGATTTAAATTGGTTTTCTAGAATCAAAACATCAAGGTCTGTTTTGATTGCTGACTAAATGGAAACTTCTGTGTCAGTTATCAGATTTCCAGGGTGTGTGTTTACAGACTTGCCCCAGATTGATAATTTTTTGTGTTTTCAAAAATTATTTTTAACATCAGTCTTATTATTGGGAAAAAAAACAAAAAACAAAAAAAAAACTTTTGGCCTTTAGGAAGTTTAAGCTGTTTACATGTAGGGCAACATATGAACTCAATGAAAATGTTAAGTTACAGAATATGACGTTAAATGACTAGTTTTGCCACACTACTTTAAATGAAGCTATTTGGACATATCAGCTTCCAGGCTATGTCAGCTGGTGTTGATTTCTCCATTTAGTAATTTTTGTAATCTTTTGTAAACAACACAACATTTTCCAGTGCAAATAAAGATATTTTAAGTCAAAGGCATTTTCTTGTTCCTTTTGACATGTGCTAAATACATTTTGTCTTCAACGTGCAGTCTTTATTACCTTGAATAGTTGCCAGGGACAAAAGCTTGTAGTTTTTGCTATTTGCTCTTTAAAGACCCCTGATTATTGGAAGGAGGGGATTTGTAGGGGATATTTAATATTAATGGAAACTTTTAAATTATTTAGACCTCTATGTCAGCAGCTGATGTTTGTTTGCTACTGTTAGGCACGTTCTCATCAGTTATACATGTGGGCCTCTGCCATGTATTAAGTTACAGTTATGCAATTTTGTGTGAAAAAAACGATCTTTCAATGATACATTAGATGTCATATTAATAATAATGTTTTGCAAAGCCACATATATTCTGCAAAGTTTCATCAGTAAAGTAACTGATGAAAGATGCTGCACCAAAACATTGCATAATCTACACATACATAACTGTATCATTTCCGAATCAATTTCACCATGCTTGCCCTTCTATCAAAGTGATTAGTCCATCCAAGAAGTTCAGCTCTTGTAAGAAGATCTACTTTCCCCAGCTAGTCCATGCATGTAAGAGTGAAGTTTCAGAATTTCAGATAAGAGAGAAAGGTCTGAGGTCAAAAAACTAACAAAAAGAGGCACCTAATCTGTCAAACTAAGAGAAAATTACTGAAGATTTGTTAACGCTTATCTCCATTGACCTGCTGGAATTTGTTAATTACACTTATTACAAGTTACGCACCTTGTCAATCATTTATGCATGGCTGCTCATGATTCTCAAAAATAATTTTCTGAAAAAATCTGTGGGTCAAAAGTCTTATTGAGGGACATGTACATTTTGTAGAGAGACTGCTTACTGCAAATTTTGCAGTATGTAAGTGACTATTTTAGTTTATAGTGTTTTGGGGAGTCAATTTGATTTTCTATTTCTAGTCTCTTGAGGTAAGTAGAGTGATTTTTGTTTTGAGTGGAGTGAGGAGGGTAATACAAAGTTGAAGTATTTTGGGGTCAATAGATCTTCAGCATGCATTTATCATTAATTAACAGGCATTTTCTTTTGGGAGGAGTCCAAATTATGCCTCTGTTGTCACCTTCATCCAGTGTTAGCCCCCAAGTATTGCCTAAGCTGACTGCATGCCACTGTCTTCTGTAGCTGCTTGCTTCCCAATGAATATGGTTTAAAATGGTATGCAGGCTTAGCAGGGCAACTAAATGCACCTAGACAGGAGCAGGGTTGGCACATTGGTGAGAGCGCTTGCCTCCCACCAATGTGGCCTGGGTTGGATTCCAGCCCAGTGCCATATATGTGGGTTGAGTTTGTCATTGGTTCTCGCCTTGCTCCGTGGGTTTTTCTCTGGATACTCAGGTTTTTCTTCCTTATGAAAAACCAACATTTCCAAATTCCAGTTTGATCAGGATAGAGGACCTGCAATTACCAGCCATTGCTGATGTGGTTTTCTCTCTAAATAATTTATTGCCTTTTTTTTAGAAATTATTTGATCATTAATCTCCAATAGTCTTGTAGATCATTTCCTTCACATGCTTATGTTGTTTATTTACATCTACCAGTATTTCAGCCAGTTATCCATGAGCCTCTCTCCAAGCCAGATCATCTAGTACATCAGAATGGCATCAATGGAGATTTAGTAGAAAGTGTAGGCACTTCACAAGAGGCACCTGCTCACACTAGGGAAAGCCAAGGTAAAAACACAAGATGAAAATAGATATTGAAGTAACTGGCACCTTACAAACAACTTATTCATGACATAAACAAAATCGACAAAGGGACCTCAAACAGACCAACTTAATTTGACCAACAATAGATGGATCAAAACTTACTGGACCCGACCAATGACTGCTGACAAACTTTACACGTTGAGTCTCTCAGCAAATACCATCATGGCTAAACTGACTTATTACAGTCAGTGCACCAGACTTATAACACCATCGACTGACTAACATTATTAAATTCACTCTGAAGATCACTTCCACTTGGGTTGTTGAAATGTCAGTCACCAACAACAGTTCTTTTCAGAACTACAGTCAAACCCCTATTGAGCGGCCACGTATTAAATGGCCACCCCTGTTAGGTGGCCAGTAATCAAAGTCCCGATGAGGGTTTTTCTACTATTTTTACCTCTATTTAAAACAGCCAACCCCTTTCAGGCGGCCACTATCCATTTCCCCGAGGGTGGCCATTTAATAAGGGTTGAACTGTCCTCACCTGGACAATCACAGAAGACGGACTAATGAAAAAAGACACTGTAGTTAGTAAAAACTGTTTACAGTATTGTTGAGTGCAGTATATAATTCTGGTATCTGACGTTTCAAATGAGAATATTTCTACTCCATTCCAACTTGTTAGCTTAAGTCAGGCTGTCTTAACAATATTAATAGGATCCAATTTCAACATAATTATAATAAATGGAAACTATGTTTGTCATTTACAATAATTCTGTGATTGTGTTTTGTCTGACAGTGTTCCATGAAGCTATGAGGGAGGCATTCCAAAGCAAAGTGCAACATCCAAGAAAGGCTATGTCACTGTTTCTGAAAGCAGGAAAAGGTCTGTTAATTAATTTTTTTAAAGCCAATGACTAGACATTTTGTAGTGATATTATAACAGTCCTTAAATGCCAGAAGACAAACGGGTCTAACAGTTAGTATGCAGGGCTACTGGGTCCAGGCATAATCCCTAGCTGAGATTGCTTAATTGTTGTTGTTGGCAAGGCACTTTATCCCCAAAGCTCTCCTCTCTGCTCAGGGTATAAATGGGTACAAGAAAATGGAATACTTCCAAGGAGGTAAACTTGTGACAGACTAGAATCCCACCTAGGGGGTAAAAAGGTAAAGTCAGCATACGAGCCAAGTGGGCCGTCAGACTGGAGCTTATCCTGGTTTCTGTAGCATGAAGTGACAAGGAGTATTTCTACTGCCCCCCCCCCCTCCCCGCCCCTGGATGGGATGCTAGTCGAGAACAGGGTTACGCCCAGCGTTTTATTTCACTGGTGCCCATTTATACACCTGGGTAGAGAGAAGCACTGTGAGAGTAAAGTGTCTTGCCCAAGAAAACAATGCAGTGTCCCTGGCCAGGACTTGCACTTGAACTGTTCAATCCAGAAAGAACACACTAACCATGAGGCCACCTCCCCTCCCCATTTAGGGTTGGGCGTAAAAGGCTCATTGTTGCATAACAATATAGAAACTAGAGATAAGTATTGTCCTGATATTTTCTAGGCTCAAAAGCAGACATCTTTCTTTTTTTTCTCTCCTGTAGGTCTTGTTCTCACTGGAAATGATGAAGCTGCCTTGGAATGTTTTGAATCTCTGATTCACCTGGCTAAGGAACAACTTAATAATGTCTTTGCTGAAAAATCAAAGTTACCTCCATTATCACCAGAAGAAAGGACAGAAATGTTTTCTAAGGTGTGTTCACTTAACTTTAATTTTCTTGTGTAGTTGAAAATTAAATTTTTGCACTGTGATTAGATTAGTCAAGTGGGACAGTGATTACCAGTAGTACCAGTGATTACCAGTAGATTTCATCTACTGCATCACATTTAAAGACTGATAAGTTTTTCCCTTTTACGAAATGCAGAAATCACTTACAAGACAAGACTCTATAAGAGAAGAAACAGAGCAAGAAGTGCGAGCACAAAGTGTACAAGCTTCAGATAGAACTCAAAATGGTTACAGTGATATGGCATACTCTGAGAATCAAGAACAAGTGACTGCCATTTCTATTGATAGCGATCCAAGTTCTGTTGTACAAGAATATACAAGTGTTGAAGAACAGCAGGCATTTGAAGCATCTGAAATTGTGCAAGTTTGTGATGCATCAGACATGGTTGTAGTGCAGGAAGAATCAACAACATTCTGTTCTGTCCAAACTGTTGATGAAAGGCACTCTGTGGCATCATCTGAGTGCTCCATGTCTGATGACACAGGTGCTGGTGGCCCTGTGACATTTAGAGAAGCAACTGTTGTAGACTGCTCAGAAGGCTCAATGTCCTGTGCAGCAGAGTTAGCGCATGATGACATGCAAGTGTGTATGCTAGAATGTGTGGAATCTGTGGGTGAGGAATTTGAAGTTGCTACATTTGACAATGATGATTCTGTTAGCATTTGTAGTCTTGGAAGTGTAGAGAACGTTGTACAGACTCATGAAATTGTTATGGAGTGTGGAGAACAGATTGTTGAAGAAGTTACTATGAGTCTGGTGGACAAGGCTCTTACAAGAAGAGGGTAAGGAAAGAAATACAGGATAAACCCAGGCATTCCTTTTGTTTGAAGGAGCGTATTTTTCTTTCTATGGCCAACTTACATGTAACTTAACAGTTGATCCTAACTTGAAGAAAATCTGATCTGCAGGTATGTTGTGAATGAACTGATTGATACAGAGCAGAGCTACATCCAGGATCTGGGTTATGTTGTCAAGGTGAGGAGTAATACCTGAACTTCCCTTCAAATCCATTCCCTTTCATCCTGTCCCTTTCCTTCGCATCCCATTTCCTTTCCTTTTGCATCCCGTTCTAAACTGTATTTGTCCCATCCATTTCCTACCCATCCCTTCCTATCCTGTCCTGTCCATCCCATCCCATCCCATCTTGTTCTGCCCTGCCCGTCCCATGCCAACCTTTCCCTTCCCTTCCCTTCCCTTCTCTTCCTTTTCCTTCTCTTCTCATCCATCCCTTCCTTTCCTTTCCTTTCCTTTTCCATCCTGTTCTAGCCCACTTCAACCTTTCTCTTCCCTTTTCTGTCCCTTTCCTTCCCATCCTATCCCGTCCCATCTTTTCTCTTTCCTCTCTCTTTTCCATTCTATCCCTTCCCTTCCTTCCTTCTGTCCTGTCCTGTCCTGTCCCTTCCCTTCCCTTTTCACTTTATTTGTTAAGTCCTTCAGTATAACAGTTGATTTTAACCAAAGTTTTGTTTTTTATTACAGGGGTACATACCAGAATTTTCCACATCTAATGTTCCCATCGAGCTGAAAAGTAAAGAGAGGGACGTTTTTTCCAACATACAAGATATTTATGAATGGCACTCAAGGTAAGAGTGGTGCAATTTTAATGTTAATCTAATAATAATCAATAAATGACTTTGACGACATTGATGATGTGACAGCCATAACTTTTAATGTTCCTCTCCTAGGGAACTTTGCAATGATCTGAAGTATTGTGAAGATGAACCTCAGAAGATTGGTGAAGTTTTTGCACAATCGGTGGGTAGTTAAATCACTGTGATAAAAAAGGAAAATGTTTTGCTCATATCTGTAACCTTGCAGTGCAGTTACATGTACACTAATGTATACATGTCTGGAGATACAATCAGGGCACCAAATGTAATAACATGGTACAGCCTAAAATGAGTTGCTCAAAAGATACCCAATGGATAACATGTAATGATAAAACCAACTAGGCAATCTTCGGGATGGTGATTTTTTAATTTAATTTTGTTTAATAGTATTGATACAATTGAATTAAGATGTCTGACTGGTGTATAATGTTGACACTTCGAATGAACCAGTCCAGAGCATTGACGCAATCTTGTATTTATGTACAGGGAAACTCCTGCCTTATGGCCACCCCATTAATACAGCCACCTTGTTATTATCGCCACTTTCTGGCCTGAAAAAAAAAAAGCTCAGTCAGTTATTTTCTTACTTAGACAACCCCTTTAATACATTCAACCTGTTATTGCAGCCAGATTTCTGTGGCCCATTGGTGACTGGATTAACAGGGTTCTACTGTAACTCCAGTTGATTTGACTTACATTTAACAACTTACACTACTTCCATGTGAATTTTTCACAAATGAAACATTTGTTTAAAATTCTTGGCAGGAACAACAACTGGAGGAACTGTACTCAGAATACTGCAGGAACAAACCCAAATCTGACTTGTTAGTTCAGAAATATACCGACTCCTTCTTCCAATCCTGCAAGGAGAAACTGGGTCATAGACTGCAACTAGCAGATTACCTTATCAAGCCTGTTCAGAGAATAACTAAATATCAACTTCTGCTCAAGGTTTATTGAAAGTGAAATTATACCTTTTAGTTATTATAGAGGAGAAATGTCACGAAGTCTGAAGTTCTTAACGTTTTCAAAGGGAATTACCCTTTTTTTTTCTATGAGAAGCAAAATAATCTATCTTTGTAAAGAAATTCATTACGTCTCTCTGCTGTCTTCATAGTGTGCCTTACTCCAAATTTAGGGTGTCACTGTCAGTTATTTTCCAAGAGAACTACTTGTTTTTTTCTATGAGAAGCAAAATGATCTGTATCTTTGGGAAGGGATTCATGGTGCCCTTACGGTTTGGGCACTGGACTCCATATCACACTGTTATACTGAGAGGACAACTGACAAACTGCCGCCATGGCTGACCTGCAGTGTACTAGCATGCTGTCAAGGGAAGAGGCAAACTCCTAAATTACTTTATAAACTGGGATATGCTCCAAGTTATGGTCCAACAACTTTTTGTGGCAACTGTGATTATAGCATTAGCTTCTATATGTAAAGAGCGACCTAGGAGCCAGTACTAGGCGTGTTTTTAAACTGATGGTGATTTGACTTTTGTTACAGGACATTCTGAAGCATACTGAAAAAGCAGGAGAAGACTGCACTGAACTACAGGTAAAGGCATTTAGGGTACTGTAAGTAACAGCGCATAACACCATGGCCTTCTCTTGCATGCACACGTGTATAATGCATTGCTAAATTCCGTTTTGATTATTATGTCTCTGTTCTGTGTTAACTAATCTCTTTAGTATTGCTTCCTTCTTGTACAGAGAGCACTTGATGTAGCCCTAAGAATTCTCAAACGAACTAATGACATGGTAAACGTGGGGACGCTTCAAGGGTTTGAGGTATGTCAAACGTTAACCACAGGTCGTGTTCTTCTAGTTGGTGACCTTTTTTTAAATTTAGCCATTAAAAATTATTGACTGGGGTTAAACTGGAAACTAGTTAACTAAGTAGAAGAAAAAAACAACTACACTTAGTTCAAATAAAAAATTAACTGGATCAAAAATTAATTGCAACAGACATTAAGGCGAATCTCCCATTCTATTTTTATTTCAGGTGAAACCTGAGGAAACGGGAGACCTTATACTTCAGGTGAGAAATGAAGATGATTTTGAACTTGTACTGTCCAGTCGTAGACCACACCGGCAAAGAAATAGAAAGTTCCATAATCCTCAAAGTTTAAAGCTTCAAAACGCTACCAGCACTGACAAAACAAATACATCGCCAGACTGCAAGCCTAACTTGATTACATGTAAAACCCTGGTCTCTTTACGATGTCTCGGAGACAGATGTTGCTAGAACTTTTAAATGTTCAGTATGAATTCTTCTGTAGTATTGGTTCATGGATTTCATAGTGTTCTCTTACACCCCGTCCACACTACGTCGGAGGAATTCAAAAACGGAGCTTTCACTCTAAAAACGCATCAAATGTTTTCCATCCACACTACGCCGAAGAAATATGAAAACGCAACCATCACCGGTCATTGTGTAGGAGGAAAACTCGGTCAGGGAAATCCTCACATGATTATCGTGGTATCAACCGTTTCGAAAAGCTCCGTTTTCAAATTGTTTTCCGTCCACACGAAAACGCAAAGCCGCGGCGTTTTCAAATTCTTACGGTTTGCAGAGCGTTTTTGAAAAGCTCCGTTTTCGTGACGGATTAGTACAGACCTTAGGCCTAACAGTTGAAATAAAGCTGCGTTTTCAGATTTCTTCGGCTTTGTGTGGACGGGGCATTACTAACCAGAGATTGACTGATGTTTTCTCTTTCATGCTGTAAAGGATGAGTTTGTGGTTGTTGATGGAAAAGCGAAAACAAAAGGCAAAGAGCGAAGAGTTTTCTTGTTTGAGAAAATTATTATATTCAGCGAACCAATGACACGAGAGGGAGGACTTCCAGAATTCAGATATTTGCACAACATGAAGGTAAATATCAAACTTATCCATAAATAAATCGTGTCTTCAGTCAACTCCCGATAACTCGAACCTTAAGGGAAATTGAAAAGGTTCCAGTTATCGGGAGTTGAGAACAAATGACCGGAAATAAGGAAAAAACGGCGTTGACTGTGTTTCTATTCATGCAGTGTACATTGTAATCGAATTTAATTCCCGATATATCGAGTGAAAATGAAACGATACAATTGCAAATTACTGTATGCATCAGATCGAAGAACGTAATGGGAAACAAAAGAAAGCAAAGTAAAGCAGCAGGAGAAGTTCAGGTGCTGCAAACTTTGCAGGTTTCAAACAGAACAACGTCGGGCTACTGCTTCAGAGTTCATACGATTTACTTTTTTACTGATTGCTTTGAGTTGTCACTTATTACTTGACAAACATTGTTCGAGTTATCAAGGATAAAATTATATGGAAAATAACCTGTAGGGAAGCGAAAATTACTTCAGTCGAATTAGCGTGAGGTTCGAGTTAGCGAGGGTTCGAGTTATCAGGGGTCGACTAAATATTTAACTAACACTGTAAAACAGCGGACACCTAGAATCGCGGGATATCAGGACAGTGGACAGGGCTTCTGATTGACTAATGGCGAATTTAGGCACGGTAACGAAATAAAGCATCACTTCTGAAAACACTTTAGCATTGAAACGTTCCTTAACTGTACGCTTAAATGTGTCCTTTATTGGCAGACAAAAGGTATTGGTCAGACAGAGTCTGTGGACAGTGATCCTTGTAAATGGGCGGTTTGGTTCAGAAAACGTGGAGGCGCTGAAATCTATCTCCTGAAAGCGTCTTCACCTGAAACCAAAGAGCTATGGATTAAGACTATAAAAGAATGTCACGATAAGAAAAGAACTGGATTGCTCAAAGGTTTGCTAGTGTTTTGTTTGTGGAAAACTAAACAATACGCAAAATAACGATCTTAAACAACCTTCATCGGTGGGAATACTGCCGCCATTAAACTTAAACCACTGCATCCACAGAGCCAATCACTATACTCATGAATAACTTGATAAACCGATCAAAATGCCTAGCAAAAATGTAGTCTGCTACCAAGCGCGGGAAATCACAAAACCGATGGTAAGCGCGGGAAAAACCTGTAACCCATGGAAAGGGCGGGAAAATCTTGAAACCGATGGAAAGGGCGGGAAAATCTTGAAACCGATGGAAGGCGGGAAAATCTTGTAACCGATGGAAAGGGTGGGAAAACGCGAATGGTTTTAGTTTTGATCCTGATTGGTTGAAAAAAGGCATGCTTGCTATGATTCTTTCATTAGGGAACATGCAAACTAAACATATTATTTTGGACGGTTAATTCAAAATAGTTAGCATTGGCTTCTTTTGATACCTTCTGGTTTTGGTCTCTTAAACTTTTTCCTGATTTTTTTCTCAGCTTTTTCTAAGTACAGAGGTCGCGGTTCAGAGCCCGAGAAGGATCAAAATGAGTAAGTGAATATTCTGACAATTGTGTTTCGGTAGCAGGTGCATCCAAATCTTTTCCCGAAGAGCGTAGAGATTTGGACATGAGGGTGACTTGGCAGGTGTCTAGGAAAAAATAACAGGAAGGCACCTTTCTAATCTGTTTGTGTACTTTTTCAACTTCTTGACAAATTGTACGCAAAATAAGAAAATGTTTTCAAGTCTTGTGTAGGCAGCTAGTCCTAGAAGGCAGCTGCGGAAAGTAGAATATACGCCTAGAACTCAGAACTAACAAGAAGTGGCCTCAAAATTGCAAGGGACTCATTTTCACTTTGATTGGGTTATTACCTCTTTGATGTTGTTTTTCTTCTGCTTTTGCCAGCTATTATCGTAAGTTTTCTTTGATTGGAAGGTAACTTTTGTATGTTTGTCGTTTCCTCACTGTAGCTCCACGGACGCAGGACTTCTCCGGATCCGTTCACAAAGACCGCACGGCGGATCATCACGCCGAACAACAGTCAAACGAAAGACTTCCAAGGGCTCCAAAGGAGCAAAGAAGAAAGAAGGAGAGTTAAGCGCTTCGGAGAGACTAAGGGAAAACATTAGAAAGTACCGCACAGAGGAGAGACTGTTAGCGGTGGATCCTTCGTCAATTGAAGAGGAATGCGATGGACTTATACAAGAAACATCACTGGAAGAATCAGCTGTGCCCCAGTCCCCCAGTGTAGAGATGAACGCGGAGTTGAGAGTGGCCGAGCTGTCATCTGCGGAGCGTTGGTTCAAGTTGGAAGTTGAGGTGTGTATAAATAGCCACCGATAGTTTGGACTGGTGGTAATACTATATTTTGCGGGTTATTGTAGGAGTCAAAAAAGTAACCGGCACCAGCAAATAGTGGCGAGTGGAATCGCAGTGTAATTTTATGGAAACCATAATTTCGAAAGACGTTCACTCAACACGAATTCCGATGTGAGGAACAAACCACATAGAACCCGCCTTTTCTAAAAACGTTCCAAAAAAAAACAAAAACAAACAAAAAAAAAACCCGTTTATAACGAACTTTGATGTTAGGAAAAAACTTAAGTAACTTAATGGAACCCGCCTTTTCTAAAAGCGTTCACTCAACGAAGTCTCGTTTATAAAGAATTCCAATGTAACGAACAAATCTCGTAAAACCGGACTCTATCACCATGGGCCATTTCGGAGTTGCCTTTTGCCTCTGTGTCAAAACAACTCAGAAATGTCTTATTATAACGAACTTTGATATAGCGAAAAGGCAAGGAAAAAAAATTGAAACCATTGACTAGACGACTATCTTTCTTTTCCAGGAAAACCAGCTTAACAAGCTTTTACATTTGACAAGGATGATTGCTGCCAGGCTCTTTCAAATGCGAGACCGCGAGCGGGCCCTGGAACTTTATAGTGACGTCATAGCTACCACACTGTCTTTAGAGGAATTAAGAAAACTGGAAGGAGTAAGTCAACTTTAATGTGTTATTTCTCCCATGTTCAAAATATTAAATCTCCTCACTGAGCTCATACTTTTCTGTTATTGTTAACCCTGAGAATTCGATAGTACATCAGAACAGTGTTCCCTAGTTTTTTGGAAAAGCTAGGTTTATGATAAAACTTCAAATGTAATTTAACTTAACCGCTTCCACCCCTGTAAGTTTATTTCTTTTTACAGATGATGACCCGAGCTACTAAATAAGCTCCTCCCACCTCCCCCCCCCCCCCCAACCCCAACCCCGGTTTGGACTAGAAAATCGGTATTTTTACAGATCAAGGCCTACTAAATTGCTGTGAGCTAACTTATTTCTCGAAAATATAGCTTGGGCCTTCAGGAAAGTGTGGAGGCGTGGTGGCCTCATGGTTAGTGCGTTGGTCTCCGGATCGAGCCGTCCGGGTTCGAGCCCTGGCTGGGGACATTGTGTTGTGTTCTTGGGCAAAACATGTTACTCTCACAGTGCCTCTCTCTACCGAGGTGTATAAATGGATACCTGCGAATTTAATGCTGGGAGGGGGGGTAACCCTGCGATGGACTAGCATCCCATCCAGGGGGGAGTAGAAGTAGTCCTAGTCGCTTCATGGTACAGAAACCGGAGATAAGCGCCGGCCTGATGAGCCACTTGGCTCATACACAGACTTTACCTTTATCTAGCGTTTTGGACTAGAAAATCTGTGCCTTAAGACAGTGACAGACCGGTCGTAAATAGTCGCTTTATCATGATTTTTGTGATGTTTTTTTTTTTTCTAGTTGTTTGCTACAAGAGATCTCTTACTTAGTAAAAGCGTCGAAATTTACGAAGGATACAGAAGAGAACATTTAAGTGCCAGGTAATCAAGTAAATAATAAACCTTTTTTTAAAGTAAATAATAAACTTGAAGATCAATAACATGTTTTTTATTATTAATAACAGGTCTCTTCTTTTATTGTAGTTTTGACTTAGAAGACTCTTACAACTCTCTGACAAATCTACTAAATGAAACTGCTGGGTAAGCTGTTTTGGAACTGTTTTTGTTTTTGTTTTTTAAGCATTTATTATGCTGTACTAAGTGGTTCTAACTTTTAACTTTCATGTGGTACTGTTTATTATCCTGAACAAGGTGGTTCTAACTTTTACGTCTGTGTATAAAACTCCAGTGTGTGACCATTCTGATGAAAGCTATTGAGCAGTACTTTCATGTGGTACTGTTTATTATCCTGAACAAGGTGGTTCTAACTTTTACGTCTGTGTATAAAACTCCAGTGTGTGACCATTCCGATGAAAGCTATTGAGCAGTACTTTCATGAGGTACTGTTTATTATGCTGTAAAAGGTGGTTCTAACTTTTGAGTCTGTGGATGAAACCCTAGTGTGTGACCTTTCAAATCAAAGCTATTGAGCAGTACTTTCATGTGGTACTGTTTATTATGCTCTTCAAAGTGGTCTAACGTTTAAGTTTGTGAACGAAACCTTAGCGTGTGACCATTCAAATGAAAGCTTTCCTTTGTTTCTTGTAGGTTTTCCAGTGTGAGTAAAGGCACCACATGGTCTATAGTCCTCTACAGCATAACAGCTGCTGCAGCTTCAAGGGAGCAGCACTGGCGCGAGGCGTCACAAGCGTTTTATCGCGTGTCCATGGTGTACAGCAACATGCAGGCCACGGCAAATGCAGGTACCACACCCACCCGTCACGTGCTCATAAAATACACACTGTAACACTGCACCGAATGGTTCCAGTCGGTATGACCACATGCTTCAACATTCTGTGAAACATTGCTGAAATGGCGAGGAAATTATGTTTATGTAATATAACTAGACTGCTCATAGCATACTCTGTTAAAAAAAGAAGAAAAAGTAAAAGCGATTGTACTTCTGCAAATCGCATACAGAATATTAACCACGGCTATTTTAGGGCGGGACACGGTTGAGCGTAGTGTTGAAAAGGGCCTTGCTGTAATTAAGTAGTGCGCCCGAATAAAGTTCAGCTTCTGTTTTCAGAAGCCTTCGTAAGATCTCGTAGGCGTTCATTTCTTCAAGGACTGTGAGTTTAACACCTCCTGACTTCTGAACGGACAATCATCCGCCATTAACGACTAGGCCACCTTTGTCATTGTCCGTTTTGTTAATTTACCATTTACTCAGAAAAAGAAACCGATTCACCGAAAGAGGCTAAGGCGAGTTCCACCTGATCATAAATCCAAGGTAGCGGTGAAGAATTGCAAATGGTAAGCACATTTCCACTCTGATAATTCGGTTGGAAATTTTGACGTTCGAGACAAAATTGTCTTACCATTTACATTGGGACCGAAATTTTTGGTTAAAAGGTAAACAATCCACATTTCCTAGAAAGCCAGCACTGATCACTTATGCTGAATCTGTATGCCTCAGTTGATAGCTTACTAGACGCACACTGGATGTGTTGCCAAGCTGAAGATTATCTCACTGCTCTTCAGTTCCTGTACAATGGATTCATTCGAGCGCTGGCTGCAAAAGACTTGATAAGATGCCTTCGGTAAGGAAGCCGTCTGCGCTAAATACATAGACCATAATATAGACCATGGATTGATCAATGCCGTTGTTTTCTTAGATTTAAAGAAGGCATTTGATAAGTGGACCATGAGATTCTCTTATTCAAGCTTCGTTCGTACGAAATTCGTTTTAAATTATCAAACGAATTCTCGCGACTCCGCCCAATATACAGGAATATATTTTCTCCAAAGAAGCCGCCAATATAATGTGGCAATGCTGCCTCAAAATCACCTTTAGTTTATACTAATGTCCCAAGCCCAGGGTAGGAAAGCACATTTCAGTGAGGCCAAATTGAAACCCCCCAAATGCCTCTTTCATTTTTATTTGTTTTCATTTGCAGCTTGCTTTTCATGATTTGTACAATGTATTTTGTTTTGTTAAAAAACCTGCAGCACTTGCATGGATATACCAATTATTGAATTTGTTTGACCATAAATGGTATTCTTTCTCAGTTATGACATGATCACTTTGCTGAACGATTTATTTCAAAAGTTTGATTGGTATTAGACCACATTAGCGTCATGGAAAATCTCTGCCCCCAGACCCCTCCCCTAAATATCTACAATTCACCCCACCACCCCCCCCCGCCCTTTTGTTGTCTTCCCCAACCTCCCCAACCTCCCGGATTGACCACGGCAAATTTTATCCTGGGCTCCTAAAAATATGGTTTGGGCTCCTAATTTTTTGAAGCTAGGAGCCCAAAGGGCTCCTTAGAAATTTCCTCAGGCAACAGCCTTGCTGTATGTTCATACCAGGCCTCTTTACGTAAAAATATTGTCACTAAAATCTGCTAACGGTTTTGTCAGTGTTTTTCAACACACGTTCATTTCGCTTTTCACACAGACTGGAACAACAGGCGTTGCACTTGGTGGACAAGATAAAGTCACTCGGCGACAGAGTTCACCAGATGGTGAATGACGAGGGGGAACTGGACGCTAGGCAACAGGTCAGCACTCAGCATGTGGAGTTCCTGGTCAATATGAGTCGAGCTACACGACGAAGAGACTGGGCCTGGTTTGAAATCGCAGAAACTGAGCTACAAAAATTGTATGTATTAGAGTGAGATTTCATCCATAGTTTACGAAATAAGCATACTTTTCTTGATAAAATAATAATAATCACTAAAGAATTTGAAGCGTTACATTCAGAGCGCTTGGCCTCTAGCATTAATGCTGATTATTAAAAAAACTGGATCATTAAATAATGTTTGCACTCGTCATCCCCACCCTACCCCAGAGCATTCTTCATCGTGCCTCACAGTCTCCTTTCTTGTTTCAGCTGTTCTGGTCACCAGGCTGATGCGGTCCTCCAAGCAGTGTTTCTCAAGATTAGGAAGTCGTTACCAGGCCCATCAGAGTGTTGAGGACTCCAGGCTTTGTTCAAATCGTTGTGACGTGCGGCACCAAGGAAATGAAATGACGTTATCGAGAAAGTGTGACCGCTTGTCGTTTGCAGGCTTTGCCTTACAAAAATGATTATGAACTTGTGAAGATAAGAGAGTATTATAGGAAAATTATTTATGATACGATCACTGGGTTGTTATCATGACTGCTGTGTTATTTTCTTGTTTGCAATGGTAGCTGTCTTACAAAGCGTTAGTTAAGTAGCTGCTTTAAGGTGATTTCCAGTCCGTACTGCGCAGTCTCAGCGCCCTAATGTTCATAAACATTGTAAGTCTCACTCAGTGGAATGTGAATCAATGTTATTCGTTACGAACCACATACCTTATCTTTGAGGCCTTTCAAATTCTTTTTCCAACAGCGTCAGGGATTTTCACAGCTTCGAAGTTGTTTCATCAAGTGATATGAGAAAGAACGAAGCATAGAGCTTCGACCGCTTCGTATCCATATTGGCGGTTGTTTTGAAACTTTGAATTTACTCCATGTAAGTAGTTGATGATGTTTTACATGAAACGAAACAAAAAACGCAATCAAACCCTCGAGAGTGCACAGTACGGACTGGAAATCATCTTTAAAAGTTATTCTGTATGTTGAACTATTGAAATCACACGACACTGACTTAACTCGAGTTCTACGAAGAGGGTGATGGGGGTTTATGGAGATTTTGAACTACGGTGGTAAATTGTGGATGTTTCCGTTTGAACTATTAAGTTATTTTTGCGTATGTAGCTGTTTGTTTGGCAGCTGTGAACCAGAAGAGTAAACGAGAAAAAAAGAATCCCTAGCAACATTTAAAATGTAAATTGGTCATTTTGATATCTCGTCCTAGCTTTCTCGTTGTGATTTTGCATTAGCTCTGCAGTAAAGAGAACACAGCTTATAAAATAGATTTTGTAGTATTCGGAATTCTATTTACTGAAATAAAATAAGAAAAATGTAGTTAAATATCAAAACAAAACAATTTAAATAGAATAGAGTTTAGAGAATTTGTCGTGATCTGTTGCTCTCCAGCTCTTTGTGACGATTTCCCGGTACAAAAGGAAATTATTATTGTATAAAAACAATGTATATTTAGATTTGTCATGCACAAAATGAATTAAAAAGAAAAGAAAAAAAAATACCAGAAAACCTTGTGTCGAGATTTACTTTATGTAGAAACGATTTCAATCGTTGATGAATGGTGCGGGTTTTCTGTAGTTTTAGTTTCAAACAAAGATCTTATTTCAACCCTATGCTGACTAAGGGGTTGGGAGGTGAAAAGTGCCCGCGCTGAATTTAACCGCCCTAAGAACACTCGCTCAATGCAGACCCCAGAGTATTACGGTTAGTTTTGTTTGTTCCGACGAAAAGCTCAGACAGACAGACAGACAGACAGACAGATCGACAACATTTTTTTAAGCACAATTAAAATTAAAGCTCAGTAGCTTGCGGGGTCGTACAAAAATGTTTTAAAAAAATTCGTCAGAAAAATTAAACTGAGAGTGGATCAATATTAAGTTATGTACACATCCTAATCCCTGCATGTATTTTCTGTTATATCAGCTCGCTTAATTCGGAAACCGGTTCAAACGGACATCGGTACTTCCTCCCCGGGGTTTCTTCCTGACCCGAATGACTCAAGCCTGGTTCTCCACCATATCCCGCCGACCTACCTGAGACGTAGTCGCCGGTTACAACTGACAACGTTCGGCGATCTGTTCCAGTGGGTCACCGGCGCATCTGCGATGGATCGCCGACGTTCTCAAATTTGCGCGAAATGCAAAGCGAATTAAGCAATTTTCAACCATTTTACCTGTACATTGCGTCCGCAGATAATGTTCACATAAAGTATTTTAACAGCCGACAACCGCCGGCTTGCCTGCGAAGTTGAACTCCGCTCAATTTCGCGGGCAAGCCGGCGGTCAATGCCTGGGATAGATTATGATTCGGCGATAAATGTTCACATATGCCGTAACGGTGTCCCAGGCCGTGCCGGCGGTTATGTCCCAGTGTATGTCGGCGGCATATGAGAACCAGGCTACATTCTCTCTTTACGGACCTTGGTCGACACTGCTTATCTGTGCACTGCACCACAGACTACCCAAGCTCACGAGCGGAAAGGGAATCCTTGCCTAATATGAATCAAGGGTTTGTGTGGGAATTTTAGCGATACCCATTTAGAAGTCGAAAACAGAGTAGAATTCCTTACTTTGTTTCCTTGTTTTATTTAATGCGTGTCGCGGCGTTCTCTGAAATGGCAAAAAACGCGCAAAAAAATAACACATGGATCGGAGACAAGAGGTGCTTAACAGTTGGCAAAAAAAAACAAAAAAAAATCCGGAAATTCGGTTGGAAGTCAATGGAACAGTCCTCTTTTCCCATTAGGGTTTTAGAAGTTAATGCAACTTTCAAAGTCACAGATCACTGTGGAAAAAAATTCTGTCGGGGGAGGCGTCGGGGGAGTCTGTTGGAACTAGTCTCCAGACTATCGCATCATTTTGGAAGCCTGACGGAGAATATGGAAAAGGGGAAATTCTCGACATGTTATCCACGACGAACAAACTTCTGGGCAAATGTAGACGCGTTTTTCAACATTACCGCCCTTTTGTCCACTCCGTGAGGTATATAGCTTCTTCAAACTTAACCTCCAATGATCCCGACAGTAATTCTGTCGTATTTTTGAGAGCGAGGGACTATAGTGATCGTGTTGCCATCATTGACTCGAATGGCTCTCACTCGTACGACCGTCTTCTGCGATTAAGTCAAAACATTGGAAGCAGCCTCTTGAAAAGAACTGGCAGAGCAGATCTCTCTGGACGATGTGTCGCCTTCCTTTATCCAAACGATGTGTCTTACGTGGCTGCACAGTGGGCTATATGGAGAAATGGGGGAATCGCTGTTCCATTGTGTAATTCTCATCCTTCAGACATGTATGAGTATATGATTGAAGACTGCAACGCAAGCATAGTCATGTCATCCGAGGAATACGCTGCTAAACTGGAACCAATAGCTAAGAGAAAAGACGTTGAGTTGATGTTTCTGACAAATGTAAAACAGTATCACCAAAGTACATCAAGCGCAGATTTGACAGAAGTAGAAATATATGAGCAGTCTTGGGATCAACGTGATGCCATGATTATCTATACAAGTGGAACAACAGGACGACCAAAGGGAGTTCTAACGACTCATGGAAATTTGAGGTTTGTTATACCAGTTACCGGTAATTGTGAAGAACAGTTCCCCATAGAAACCTGCTGGCCGACTGTCGGCCAACTGTCGGCCATTTCTTAGCCATCTGTTGGCCGACAGTTGATTGACAGACAGCTTAGGTTTTGGCTAAAGCACAAACCAACAGTCAGCTGACAGGCCAATAATTACCAGTTACCCAGCAATGAACCCAAACGGTACCAGGCACCTGAGTGCCAAAGCGGTTACCAATCTGGCCTGCAATTGGTTGGTGGTGGTCTTTGAAAACTATGCACCTATATTGTGGCACACTTTAGTTGCTCAGATGTATGCAGACACTTAAGTGGAGATTAGGTGATTCCTCAGGGGGAGGTGTAAATCAGGAGGGAGGGGTGAGAGGGAAGTCTGAATAGCTCTTTGGTTAGCTTTGGTTAGCCTGAAGAGCACTCTAGCTAGCCTGAATGATGCTTAGGTTCACCTGGTTTGTCAGGTTTGATGTTCCCAAGTCATAACAATTGAAAACAACCTAAAGATACCAGTAGAATAGAAATGGAGAAACAGATATTATCAATAAATTAGAACACTGCAGCAAATTTGGTATATAATGAAGTAAATCAAATTCAAGGTAGATTTAGGACTATCTTATAAAGTTTATGTATCAGTAATGTCTTAATTTAATACTTGTCTACTTTCTCAGATCCCAGATTAGTTCTTTGGTAAAGGCATGGGAATGGAATAAAGATGATTGCATTATTCACTGTCTTCCTCTCCATCACATCCATGGCATAGTAAACGTTCTTCTATGTCCTCTTTGGGTTGGAGCCACTTGCCACATGCTGCCCAAGTTTACACCTGATCAGGTAAGGTCAATGTAGAATGTATCTGACTCAAAAATCCCGAAAATAGTCTCCACATAGCTACACAACCAAGTTAAACACCGTCAACTGCCATGCATGTTCTTGATTTTCCCAAAGGTAAAATGATCAACTTCTTCACCGTACCCAAATTTGCAATCAACCAATCAGAAGCTGTGTCTACTGTCCTGATATCCTGGGATATCAAGTCACTGACAGGATATGGCAATGATATCATGGCCACTTGGCCAAATATGGGTACAGCAAATACTTAATGGTACCTTTTTTGGTGCGCTTCCACAGCATATCAGGCTCGTTTGGTCTTACCATGGGTATTTTGGCTTGAATAAGTCTCACCAAAATATGAACCATGGCTTTACCAAGTCACCTGATATGCCACCAAAGTGTACCAAAAAAGTTATGATCACATGTAGGTATGAATAGTATTATCCTCTTGTTCTGTTCTTATTTTCCCTGTAGTGGCTCTTATTAGAAGGCAGCACCTGGGTTCCAATACAGGATATGTAAGAGCCAGTTGCCCTAACTTTCAAAAAATTCACTTCAAATGTTCTCTTCCCCCCAGCTCTCCTATGGTTGCCAGCTCTTACTTCAAAACTTAAAGCTCTTGCAGCTTTACAGCATATAACTACCCTCTTGTTTGTCTGCTATAGTTAGTTGTACTGTAGATGTGTAGTTTTCTTTTGGAGTCAGCTCCCCCCCCAAAACACACACACCCCTACCCCCCAAGTGAAGAGGAGTGCCAAAGGGAGGGGGGGGGGGGGGACTAGATTACATGTAATCTTTTTATCTTATAATATCTGATATTATCTCCCTGATTATACTTTAAATATATTCTCCCTGTGAGCCAACAATACTTGTGGTGTTAGTTAATTCACAAAAACAAGAAATATAACTTGTTACTGTTTATATGTGACTATCTCACCGTTCCCCCTTGTCAGTGTCATTTCTGATGTGTATCATTTTCAGGTGTGGGGTCTTCTAACAGGAGATGAACCACGCCCATCTTTATTCATGGCGGTTCCTACAATTTACAGCAAACTGATACACTACCACGACAAGAGAAACCTGACTAAACAAGACAAAGAGACAGTGAAGTCAAAATGTGAACACCTTAGGTGAAAGATTGTTTTGTCTGTTATATTTGAGAAAAAAATTCTTTCATTTTACAGCACTTTGTTTTCTTATGACAATTTTATAAAATGCCCGAAAACAAGCTAGTCATTTTGTTTAGGTTAATGGTGTCTGGCTCAGCTGCCCTGCCTGAGCCTATCATGAGAAAATGGCAAGAAATAACAGGTTAGTAGTTACAGAGTAACAGTAAAAAAGAAATGACTGGTGAATAGGTAATTTTTGTATTCTCTGTATTGAACTGGGACTAGGTTGACATTGAGGCTCATGTGGGAGAATATCATTAAAAAGAGATTAATGCCATTTGGCTTTGAAAAGGCTCGCTGCATTAGCCTCATTTGCAAGCTAGTGTCAGTCCAATACCGAGAATACGAAACTGGTCTATTGTCTGTCTTAGTCTTTTTCTTTGTTTCACATATTAATCCATGTGTTCATAGACTTCTGGCACTCTGTTTTTCTCTTGAAACTCAGTAGGGGTTATGAGGCATGGATGCAGCACACACATCTCACCCCATCCCTTCTCGGCCATACTGCCCTTTTGTGTTCATGATGGCTTAACAGTTGTTTAAGTGACCCTAAGAGAAAAGACTGGCTGCCAGTAATCTTATGTGCCCGTATCTTCTGTCTTAGATACATGTACTCCATTTTGTGCTCCTTTCGAGCACTTCACTTCCAGAGTGCTATTTAGTCCACCTAAAGTGCTAGTGCTAATGTTGACTATTCACCACTATTCTATTCTGTCCATTGTTCAGTGTTTTGGGTTCTCCAGACATCCTTTAATTTCTGTTTACTTAGGACATACACTGTTGGAAAGATATGGAATGACAGAGATGGGAATGGCTCTGTCCAATCCCTTACATGGATCAAGATTACCGGTACGACATTTTTTTAAATTCATTTTCACTCAGACTTTTTACAATATACAAATACGGTCACTTAGTATATCTCTCAGCTCGTACGTGCGCTGTAATTGGTCAGTTTAGCGGACGTATGCTACTGTACGGCCCGCTAAAATTTAAAGCTGTTTTTGTCGCCAAAATGTTTCGTGATTTATTGCCAAGTATTCTTAACTTTTTTAGCGAGAAAAAGTTTGAAAATTTCTTTTATTTCTGAAATTGTGTATTAAAACCTGCTAACGACTTAAGAGTCACTTAACAACGATTTGAAATTGACTCGTTTTGCATTCAAGGTGCGTCAGAAATTTGAAGCCGTTCCGCGTGAAAAGAAATTGTTCCTGAACCCGTCAGACACACAGTAGAGATATAATAAATATCTTGCTAACCCCGTCTTCTCGGTGCGTACTGTATATTACGGATCCTCGTTTTTCCCGTTCGATTTATGGCCCATGCGCTTTGCGCTTGAGCCATAAATCGATGGGGAAAAAACTCGGTCCTTAACTTACAGTATGGCTCTTGAACCCGGTTAGTAAGAGGTATTCATACTACTCACAATACAATGCAGGTGCTTACACTACTTATAGTACTAGTCTACCTACTTACACCACTTATGAAATAATATATCTACTCACTCTACTTAGTATACTAAAACAGTTACTTACACTATACATGTACTACTACGAGCTTTCAGAGCCATCACGGCACCTCTCTTCAGGGCTGAAAAATGTCAAGACTTTCGAAACATTACTTGAGAAAAGTACAAAAGCTCATTGAAGTCAAATATTCTGATTCAGCTAAGGCAAATTATTTCAGAAGGAGTATTGATTGACACATTGTTCTCACGACACATGATAGAAATTCTTATTGAGACTTGCAGGAAACTTCATCCCATTTTCATGACATTTTAGGGTTGTGTAGGAACACCTTTGCCTGGAACAGAGGTTCGGATTGTGACACAGAATAAGGAAGGAAACAGTGAGGTATTACTGAGATAGAATATAATTTAACTAGTGTATCAAGGCAGTAGGGCCTACCTAGGGCGGCTGAAAGCATTTTCTATCTCTTTCCATCACTTGTACTTTGAAGGGTCAATACCCATGGGCCCAAATTCCAAATTTGCCTGTGAAAAAAAATATACAAATCCCAGTTCCGCGCGAAATGTGCCATAGACAACAGCATGGAGGAAAAACTTAAAAACGGAGGTTTTACTCTAAAAGCGCATCAAATGTTTTCCGTCCACACCACGCTGGAGGAATTGAGAACGCAACGATCACCTGTCATTTCGGATTTGATTTTTTGAGGAAAACGAGAACAGGGAAATCACATTATTATCGTCACGTCGTCGTTTTTGAAAAGCTCCATTTTCAAAATGTTCTCTGTGCACAGAAAACCGCAAAGCTGGCTTTTTCAAATTCCTCCGGTTTGAAGAGCGTTTTTGAAAAGCTCCGTTTTCGTAACGGATTAGTGTGGACGGTAGGCCTAACCGTAGAAATAAAGCTGCGTTTTCTCCTCCTTTAACTTTCTCCGGCGTAATGTGGACCGGGCCTGAGTATCCCAGCCAACTTAACTGTGTTTCGCCTTACCATGTATCTCTCAAATTGTAGCTCAGTGATCCCATCCGTCTTTGCTTCCAGGTTATAGTTGAAGGGAACGAACACGGTTCTGTCGTTTATCCTGGCAACGAAGGAAAAGAAGGAGAACTTCAAGTTCGCGGACCATCAGTATTTAAATGGTTAGCGCAATGAATTTATAAATGGTCAAGTGCTGTTTCTTATCAAACAATCGTGAGAACGGTCACGCGTGAGAGTCTGCTGACAATTATTAAGAATGTGCCACAATGTCATTCAATCTTCAGGGTTAGAGAACTTGTCCTGGAAATTCGCGCACAGCTTGTAGGCAGAAAATCATAGCTTTCGACTCAGGCTGTTTACAGTTTTCAAATTCGGCATCAACCACACATAAGCTCTATCTTCTGTTGTATTGTCTTACCAAATTATTCGACATATTCTTATGATGCCCATATATATTCAGAAAGTCATTGTTATTTTCCGTCCGTACCTTTAATGTAAAAGACATTCTGCGATAAACGTGTCGACATGTCTCAGTCGTCTCATTCGCAGACGTTATTTGAGTCGTCACGCAACGCCCCCCCCCCACCCGTAGAGAGGGGCATTGCGTGACAGGGCTGCGCCGAAGACTAAGGTATTAGCAAGAGCCTATCACTAGGAGCGTGCAACTCCCCCATATTCCTGTCGCGCCGTTTTCACAGACCCATCTACTTTTAGTTTGAATTCTCCGCGAATTCAGACCCCCGCGGGAACCTCAGTGACCAATCACAAGCACGGACTGATTTAATTACTGGATTTTCCAAACATAATTTTCCATAAACAAAGCATTCATTCATTCATTCATAATGGTGTAAAATTAAAGATAAGTATGAAACAGGAGAAAATGTCACAAAAGAGGTCGGGTAATTTTGATGATTGTACGAACAAAAAGTAGACTGCTTTTTCTGTCAAGACCGCGGCTGTTGCTCTATGCGATGAGAAAGTCTAGACTCGTGTGTGTACTGAGAAAATACAAGTAATTCGTGGGATATTTCATGATATAGCACTCGAAAGTGTTGAATAACTATTTTATACCATGCCGTAGAAAACAGTGAACAACTCAATCAGTGCGACGTACGCGCAGAGCACGATGGGAAGGTTTGATGTAACACCGTCGAATATACAACGGCTTTGCTGTATTCTGATAAGATTGGCTGTGTTTTCTGTGGTGTGGTATAAAACACCATACGCGATATCAGCGACGAATGCTTGCCAACCATTTCATTCACGGTAGCCATTGTTATGTTGTTTGTTCTTAGTTACTGGAATAAACCTGAGGCAACCACAGATACCTTTGAGGAAGGTTGGCTTAAAACGGGCGACACTGCTGGTAAATATATTTTAAGGCTGGTAAATATATTTTGAGTACATTTAATCTGTGTCTTTTGCGCTTGTCAATGGCAGCCATGCATAATTTTGTCTTGTATTTCCTTCAAAGTCTATAAAGACGGTGTGTACCGTATCCTGGGCAGGACATCTGTAGATATCATCAAAAGTGGGGGTTATAAGATCAGGTGAGAAGTAAAATGATCTGGTTAAACTTGCTCAAATCTGTCTCGCCTTTGTCGCTTGCAGCAAAGTCTTTTTTCTTTCCTCCACAGAAATGGATTATTTATTTCTTCTTTGGGCCTGTTGTTTCAGTTTGTGTCCTTTTTTTACTTTATTTAGATTTGGAATTTGGGATTTTTCATTTGAAAGCGACTACTTGAGCGAGCACTAAGAGCTTCCAAGTGTGAATTTTATCAAATGCGCGTTGTACATAATTGAGATCAACAATTAATTCCAAGGAATTCGAAGGAACTCAAACATGAGCTTTTCCCGTGAAAATTCCCCCGGTGGTTTCAGCCATATACCAGATTATGATGCCTTCCTTGTTTATAAACTTTTATTTGAAAGTGTGTTTTTTCTAAATAAGGCAGAGGTTTTTTGAGATTTTTAGTACTTTTTTTTCTGTAAACATCTGGTAAAATGACTGACTTCAATTTAGTTAAATAAAAGAAAAAAAATCGATTTTCCCCTCCTTGAAAGTGGAAAGTATCCTTAATATTAGTCATTAAGAGCAGCTGTTGACCTTTTTTTCTCTAGTGCTCTAGAAGTTGAGCGATATCTTCTCTCACATGATCACATCACAGACTGCGCAGTGTTGGGCAAACCTGATCCCGAGTGGGGAGAGAGAGTGGCGGCAATAGTCACTTTGTCTCCCGGCAAGGTATGAATATGTTCTTGTTGTGTTAATCAATTTAATTCATGTTTGGGGCCGCAACCGTGGAATCCTGCCTTATTTACTTTTTGTACACAGAAAATGAGCCTTGTTGATTTGAAGCAATGGGCCAGCGGTCGTATGGTGCCGTACCAGATCCCCACGGTCCTTCTTGTGGTGGACGAGTTGCCAAGAAACACAATGGGAAAAGTGAACAAAAAAGAGCTGAACGCAATGTTCTTTGGTAAGGAATGACGAAAAAGAAATACACAAATACACAACAAATTGAACTCAACTTGATTTATAAAGTACAGGAATATACGTACAGAAAATGTGAAACAATCCGCTGTCTGGGATATTCTACCTCAACACATGTCCAAGACAAGATACTTTAATTTACGAAAATGATAGATGACATTTAATGCTGGCTTTAGTTTTGTGACAATTAATTATTAAGGACACCTCCTACAACGGACACTAATCTGTAGTTGGTCCCTACTGCAATTCAGTTAGTGTATAGTTATGTTAAAGGTTCCTTTCAAGGAACTTAACTTGATGAGGTGTCGGTGTTAAAAGACCGATACCTCATCAAGCTGGACAACAAACACTCGGAAACATACAACGGGCACTTGGAAAGTGCTTTTTATAAGTATTACAAGTAATAGCAACTTTTACGTTTACGTGAAAGCAATGAAGCATGAAAATTACCAAACCAGACTATATTAGAAAGACTTCTAACTTCAGTTCATTACAAGCTTTTTTTTGGCAAATCTCATACTCACTAGCTAAGATTTCACTGTTACTAGAATTTCATTCACACAACTGCTGCACAGTTAAATAGGTTTCTCGAATATCGGGATAGAACTGTTCAAATTTTTTAGAAGCTGTTCAAAAAAATTAAATGTTGAATATTTATAGTGGTCGATGCGCTTAGCTACAACTAGCTAGTTCTCAGTCATGCCAATTAAACTGAAAGAAACAAATATTTCAAACAAACATAATAGGCTTCAAAATCGCAACTTGCGGGAGGCAGACCAGTTGGCTATTTACAAGCATGACCGAGGAGTTGAACTAGGGTCTACCGAGAAACAACTCTAGCTTAGGGTCAGAGCGGGACTTGAACTCGCGATCTTCGGATTTCAAGTCCGGTGCCCTAACCACTCGGCCACGCTGCCTCCGTTTAACCTTCCAGTCATGTCGCCAGACTGTTTCCGGCTTTGTGCGCGCATTTAAATCAAGCTGTAGCTCCAACCATGCTTATGGTGAGGAAACATGGACACCACAGAACCTGGCTCTACATTATAGTCAATCAGAGTGTGATTGTCATCGAGTTTCTTGACATCAATGAACAATCTTGGCTGGCAGACCGGTATTTCGTTCTTCATATTCTTTTTCACGCTTTTGCTGTAATCTTGTAGCGTAACGTGTAATGTAATCTTCGCCATAGTCGTAGTCTCTACGTGAATTACCATATTGCGCAACCACCACGACGTCTTGGAACCTCAAACACAGTGTCTTCTCTTTTAATGTTGTAGTCCATCAGAGTGAGGTCATCTTGGAGGTTCTTGTTATGACCAATCAGTCGTACTTCCACTGGGCGTTGCCCATCCACCTCCTGAATTTTTTTCTTAATCATTCCGATGGAATCATCTGATTTGACGTCTAACGTGATTGTCTTTCCGGTTACTGTCTTCACAAATATTTGTATGAAGCCATAACGGTTCAAACCCAAGTGTAGTTCTGATTTGTTCTGAATGTTGTAGTCACTCACAGTACAGTCAACGTCGAGTTCCTCGCCATAATAGATGAGGCGTTGTTGAATAGGTGGAATACCTTCCTTGTCTTGAATTTTCCTCTTCACATCCATGATGGTATCGCTTGCATCTACTTCTAAAGTGATCGTCTTTCCAGTCGGCATCGTAACAAAGAGCTGCGCCACATCATTCCTCTGAAGACTCAAGTGTCCGATCGACTGTGTGCAAGCACTCGATGCTTTCTCAGTACGGTCTTCCAGTTGCTTCCCGTCAGCAAAAGTTTCCATTTTGCTGTCTTGACCTGAGGCTTCATAGCTTGGCGTCAGTTCACGAGGTACTTTCTCGAATGTTCCCTCACAAGGCCCTTCTTGTGTAAGCTCAGAGGACCCTTCTTTTGTTGTCAACTCAGAAGGCCCTTCTTTTGTGGTCACCACATAAGGTCCTTCTTCCAGCGTCACCTCATATGGTCGATTTTTGCGTTGCAGTTGCGTTGCGTTTCCACTTCTATGACCTGAAGAGAAAAAGGATAATTAAACGTAAGATGATGTAAGTAGGTAGGCTAGGTCGGCATACGAGCCGAGGAACCCATCAGGCCGGCGCTTATCTCTGTTTTCTGTAGCATAAAACGACTAGGAGTATTTCTACTCCCACCCTAGATGGGATGTAAGAGCATCGCAGGATTACCCCACAGTATTCAATTCGCCGATACCAAAGTACTGTATACACCTTGGTGGAAAGAGGCACTGTGAGAACACAACACAATGTTCCCGGCCAGGGCTCGAATCGGACCGCTCGAACCCAGAGTCGAGCGCACTAACCACGAGGCCACCGCGTCTCCATGACAGTTCGCACAAGGGGAGCCGTGCAGGAAAAAAATCGAGCAAGTGTTCTGTACTATCCACGTCCTGTGTTTGACTTTTTTAAAACAATTCTTGCACATGCTATGCTCACCAAAAAATCGTGCACAACCTAAAGGTGAGAAAAATAAATTTCATGCCCAGGAAAATTGTCCGACCCACCTCCCGCCTCACCCTAAAAGAAATAATGGTCTGCCCCTTATTTACCAAGCCCTTGAACTCACCTAAACGCTGAACAAAATATTCTCGACAGGCTCTATATTCCTCATCCAGAATAGTGGTAGTGAGTTTCACTGCTCTAAGGCCAAGCGCCATCAGGATTTCCGCTGTCACAAGGAATTTTTGCGCCATTTCATTCAAGCGACCTGTACAGTAGTCGTTCCACAATTCTTCCAGTATCTCTAGAGAGGGACATTTCACAGTAATTATCAAACTCCCTGGCTGAGCGTCAACAATCAGCACGTTTCGCACCTTCTCCATATAGTAAACAAAGCCATTCAAATCTTCTAATTTTGATGGATCAACTGTCTGCAAATACTTGAACGCAACAAGGTTCAAAATGTCCTGTGTACTTGGAGGGCCGCCATTGCTGATGCTTGGCGCTGAGCCAAATCCTTTTGTGGCTTCTACCTGTGAATGACGTGTTGTGTTGGGTATTTCTGTCCCCCTCTGGAAGCCTCTCTGGGGTCTATTTGAGGGTGATTCCTTCTCTGAGGGTCCCCCTGGTGGGGTTGGTTCTGTGGTGGCTTCGCAATCGATCCGAAGTCGAATACATGCTGTTGAAGTGGTAAACGCTGTCAAAACTAACAATAATAATGAAGAAGACAAAAAATCTACACCCTACTGGTGACAGGTCGTATCAGAGAGTATCCCGCCCATTTCATCGAGGACCTAACCTCTACGTTACAGTGCAGATCAGGGATTAGCGACCAATGTTGTTCGCGTAAACGCGTTTTTGAACGCGCGTGGAGGTGCGTTTTCCCACGCGTTTTTGCTATAGTTATGTGCTGCTGTACAATCGTTTTTTTTTTTAATTCGCGTTTTCTAGACGCACTTGGGTTTTGACGTTTTTTGCAACCGGCGTTATTCGCGTGAATTTGTGTTCGCTTTTTTCTGACCTGTACTGTTTGTAGTTTGGTGTTCCCTATTGCTAGAGTGTTCTTTCTCGTTTAAGATCTTAAGACACTTTTGCAAAGGTATGGTATAATTATAGCTGGTAGACTAGTAGACCACAGTCTCACAGACAAATGAAACGGATCACGAAATAGTTCATTGTATTATCGACATCAGTTGACTTTCACAACAGGCCATCGGAAGTGTGAGATTCTGTTTTCCTACAAAACCCGTTTGACTGCCTTACTCATAATAGAGTACACTACGAGTAGTTCGTCCTTCGCTCGGTCCGTCGTGCGTGATGCGAGAGAAAACCGCGAGGAAAAATGGCCGCGCGAAACCCTGGGGACGAGAAGCGCGCTTCTCGTCTCCTGGATTTTGCGCGGCCATTTATTTCTCGCGGCGTATTTACGGTCGCGTTTTGACGGACTAAGCAAAAGAAGGACTACTGGTGGCCTAATAACAGAACCATCTGGGTTTGCCAGCTGAATTCATTTCCCCCTCGTTTTAGGAAGAATGACTGTGAGACAAGAACTGCTATAAAGGAAAACCTTTTGAATGACACGATCAAACATTCTACCAGCAACGAAGAAATAGTTAACTGACCTCCAGGTACTTGTGAGCTTCTAGCTGAGAGCCTATTCCTGTGCGCCTGTTCCATAACATCTCCCAGTTTCTGTTTGATGTCTTGGGTATTCTCTCGAAATGCGTTTACTAGGCACTGAACCTCCTGAGCTGTGCTTTTTAATTCTCCTCCAAGTTGTTTGATTTCTTTGGCTCCCTGTCGAATTGCACCCTCTAGGTTTTGACCTTTGCTTTCTATTGCGTGAACTGCTCTTTGTAGTTTCCCCTGGACATCTTGTAAACTTGTCTCCAAACGTTCAATACCTTGTTCAGTTGAGGTTTGCAATTTCTCTATGTATTGTTTAACTTCACTGTCGTTTTTGTACCACCTCTGCAGTTCCTGTACATTTCGTTCATCCTCGACGGTGAGAGGCTCCTTTAAGAAGTTATCTGTGGCCTTCTGCCATTCATTTTGCTTTGCAGGGCTGATTTGTTGGGCAATTCTGACAAGAGTTTCGCTAATTTCTTTCCAAAGCGACAGAAACTCGTCATCTGGTATCTCCATCTGTTGGTTTACATGGCCATACACTGAGTTGCGGTAATATTTAATTCTCACCAAATCTGCAGCTAAACTGTGGTCTGTACTTGTTGGCAGGGCATCCCAGCCTGTGGCAGGAGGGATGAGGTTGCATATTGTCCTCAGCAACCTGAACAGCAGAGTAACATCAAAATCGGTTGACGTACCGTACACCCCAGGGGAAGGGTACAGACAGTCCCACTGTGGCTTGGTAAGCTTTGCTGATCTGAGTTGTTTCTCTGTGGCAGGACTTTTCAGTATCGTGGGAAGATGACTTGGTGGGTGAATCACATCAAAAATCTCTCTCAGCAGTATGGTGCCTCCACTTATTAACAGTCGTGTAACACGTTGAAAATTTTCTTTTTCTTTTGTTGAACGAAGCACCTCATGTGGATCTGGGACGGTTGCCATTCGCGTTAAACGCGTTCAAAACGCGTCTGTTGAAAATGTGGTGTTCCTAGACCGCTGTGCAGGAATGCGTTACTTTCACTTCGCAATGGAACAAAACAACTTCATTTCCTGTAACATAAATCACATGTCTGGTGTCAGTGTAATGTTTTGGTACCGTTTATGGTGTACAGCACTTTATTAAGTAACCGTCTGACATCTTAAAATCGACTCCTCCGTGGTTAGCAAATTGTCACTATCGCAGTTAGCGAGATTTTGTCCAATGGGATACGCCGGACGTGAAGTGTCTGTTGTTGATTATTTTGATCGGCAACGGCGATGGAGACAGTTTTATCCTGTGTGACAGCCGCCCTTCCCAAAAGAAACAATCGGAGAGAGCCTCTCTGTGTTACCGTTGATTTTTAGAGCTATTTGGTTTCTACTGACTGGCGTCGCGAAAAATATTGCGTAGTAGCATACAGGAGATTGCGTGACGCAATACAATGCCGGACGGAAGACTAAACAGATTTTTGGCAATGTTTCCGAATCTATCGGTAACTTACAAGAAGAAAATTCACTCGGAAGTACCAGGTCACTCGATTTTCAGGCTTTTTAATTTTCAGTTGACTGACTAGACTTTCAGAAAAGTCCTTCGTCTTGATTATTTGCGGCCTAAAACCTCGCAGCTCCCTTCGCTCGCTTAGCTATTCTTCCCTGAACCGCTTCGCGACATCCACAATGCTGCTTTGCGGCCTAGAACCTCACAGCTCTCTTCGTTCGCTTAGCTATTCTACCCTGAAACTCATGAAGTCGACTTGCAGCAAGTCTACTGATTGACGATACGATCAACATATTAATTCTTCAAGTGTAATTCAATCCGTCGGTGCATGTGAAGCATATCATGTGCTGTTCACGAAACTGAGAACTAATATTTGATCAAGTACGACTGTACACGTAAACTGAAGCCAATAGCCATTGTACTGGAGACTTCAACCGTTACGTAAGTGCCTTTTCAGGTTATTTGAATATTAAAATTATTTCGAAGGCTTTCTTGTCGCATTTTACCACATCGCTCGACAACTCACAAACTCATAGAATACATTAATGGGGATTGGGACAAGAATCCTATAATAGACGTGTGAGGTATTAGTTACTGAAACGAAAAAATCAAATATAAAGTTTCTGACCTTTAGATGCTTCGATGTTTGATTCAAAATTGCAGAGTCCTTTGCAAAGCGGAAGCATGAAGGTGATATGGGTTTGTAAAGGTTAACGGGAACGCAGCAGCATGAACGTCAAAAAAAAATCAACAGGGGTAGCGGGGGTGGGTAATCGCGAGCCCTCTTCTTGCAAACAACGTATAAAGTACTATAAACAGCCGTAAAAGTGTTCAAAAGACTGAAAGATATACACGGAAGATGTTGATTTTATTGATGAACTGCCTTGAAAAACATGGAAATAATTCATTTATTACCTTCATGGAAGCGGAGGAGGGTTTTATTGATGGCTAATGTCCAGCGAAATACAACCTGCTACGAGGCGTTCTTTTTTTTTTTTTGACACCAAAAAGAGAAAAAATAAAAAAACGCCTGCTTGCAGGATAGGCGAAGAAATGCATCTGTAAATTCCAGCTGTGCCCATGCCCCCTCCACCCGGCCGAGGGCGACCACAATTAGGTTTTTCAAAACACGATACGATACGATAACTTTGTTTATACACGGTATTTCCATCAGTTTATTTATGACAGTCAACCAGCTACCTATCCTCCTAACTACAGTCAAAGAAGAAAAATTCCCAAAAACATAAAAACTGCTTTTCATTAAGACTGTGAAGAAGAAAAATTTACACTGCTGACAAATGCCCCACCGCCGGGACAAGCTACAGTTGAACCCCTATTAAACGGCCACCGTCGCGGAAATGGATAGTGACCGCTTAGAGGGGGCTGACCGTTTAATAGAGGTAAGAACAATAGAAAAGTCCTCATCGGAACTTCGATTACCGGCCGCCTAATAGGGGTGGCCGCTTCATAGGAGTGCGACTGAACTAATCAAATGCCCTGGGGGTACTGGCTTGAAAATGCTTCATTTCCTTCGTTTCCCGTCATACTTTCACTAAAACCTAAGCTAATTCAGAGAAAATATTATTAGGTAGCAGCATTTCATTTATGTCCTATCTAGATGTATTTACTAAGAAACTTAGGGTATTTGCCGTTGAACTGGTCGTTATAATTAATAGAAGCGACAATGCTGTAAGATTAAAAAAAAACGTGATGGTAACATGCCCCAAGGGACTGGCAAACTAGATATTTTTCTAAGCCGACGTTTGTGATAAGTCTTCGGCTGTTATAGATGTGAACATTCTTTTGGCTTTAGCTTAATATCGTTTCTTGAGTGCAAGTGAATATATGAAATATCTTAAATTTGAACTGCGGAGAAAGATGTAAAGACATGAGTGATAAACGCAGTTATGTACACAAACTTAAGCAATTGAGAAAATAACGCCTGAAAATAAATTTGTTATTTTTCAGGCGTTAATTTCCCAACTGCGTAATAAAGTTGTCTACATAACTGTGTTGATCATTCATGCCTTTGCCTTGTTTCGTAAGATGATCTCTTTTGCACGAAAATAGCGAGTAAAGACACATTGCGAAAAGCCCGCTTCGTTCTCTTGTTCTTTCTCGTTTTTCCTAGACTTTTTTCGGCTTTCACGCATAGGAGAAACAAAGACTTTAGGCCACGGGCTTTGTTTGTAGTTGCTTTAATGGAACAGGACCTCTAACAGGTGGATTTTTTTCCAAAGCCATAAACTTCACGACTGAGTTAACAAGAAAATGTTTGGCAAATAGCTCGTTCGGTTTGCGCTTTAACGAGAAACTTAAGAATAATTCAGTCTAATAACTAAGTAAATTATGGGATCTTTGACCAAATAACCTTTGAGTGAACACGAATATAGACGTTTAACTGAATTCACGTCAGGTTAAATAGGTCGATTATTTCTTTAGCCATGTTTCCCCGAAAGTAAAAAAACTAGTTATTTGTTTTGAGACATGATTTTCCTCTCGGCGTTTGCCCTCCTTTAGTTACTGAATTTATGTAACGACGTTACAAAACTGCAAATATCTTCACAGTTGGAATGATAACTAATTTAACCTGACATCTACTAATTTTTACTAATGACGAACCTTTTAGGTAACGTTTTATTTATTACTTAGTTCTCTAGAATATAATTAGACACCCGCAAAGACAAGCTAAGAGAATGTTAAAAACATATAAACCTGCTAAAAAACCAGCGGGGGGCATAAATATTGAAAGAGGAGATAATTGATAAGTCTTAAGTGTAACTTAAATGCCACTTTTATGCTACATTTTTGAGATTGAACAAGTCACTTATTTTTGCTTTGATCTCGTAAAAACCAACATAACGGTAAACTTGTGTTGATTGCTGTTGTTTTCTCGAGCATTTTCAGCTTCCTCCATGAGACTAGACAATACATGTAAGTTTTCACCTAGAGTTACAGAAAACGTCCGGAATTTCTCCTTGTCGAGATGTTGTTAAGACTGTTCTTGTCAGCTGTGCTTTCATCTTTTCAATTGTTTCACCGTGGTGTCTCCAGTTCGGACACGATGTTTAAGAAGACGCTCAGCAACAAAGACGCCTTGTGCAACGATGGTTCTCCTGCCGTTTTTTTCTTGGGAGTACAGAGCACTTCAAAGTGGATTATATTTTTGGAGAGCGGGGCCTACTGTTTGACGAAGGCTCAGTGCCTTGCAAGATTTGGAAACGAATACACAAAGGTTTTAATGACTTCGCAACACATGCCAGACTCAATTAAGGGAAGAGATTTGCTGTCGACCTCTCAGAGCGAAAATGGATTATTTAACGACTTTTCTCGCGTTTTGATTCCTTATTGTAGCAGTGATGCATTTCTTGGGACAGAAACAAAAGCATCAAGCTTCCAAAACAACAGCTCTGAAGATGATTTTGTTTTCAGCGGTAAAATTATATTTCAAAGCGTTATTTTTGACCTACTAATGCAGGGCTTAGACCGTGCTCGCGAAATTGTTTTGATTGGAAGTAGCGCTGGCGCTGTCGGCGCTTACAATCAAGTACAGTGGTTACAGGACCTTCTGTCGTCTAGGAATTTAGATGTAAACCTTTCAGCGATCATCGATGGTGGATGGTTCATAAACTTCCAAGAAAGCATCGCATCAAAGATTACAGAGGAATTCTACAACGTTGGCAAGCCGTTACCTCGCGCGTGCGCAGACTTTACCGAAGGATACCCGTGCTGTCTGTCAGCTTTATGTATGCTTACCCGAGGATACTACCCTTCAAATGTGCCAACGTTTTTCGTGTTCAGTATGTTTGATATCTACATCATAGGCGACAGTGTGGAGCGTTTCTCCAAAAGAGAAAATGTGGCGGACAATGGTGCAACTGATTTAATTACGCTGGTTGATTTGTACGGAGGCGCTATGAATCAATCTTTGGTTGCCATTAAATCTTCAAATTTCAGCTATTTTGTCCCCGCGTGTTTTCAACACACGTTCTTTAGTATGTCAAGTTTACGAGACCAGGATGGAGTGCTACACTACACTAGAATGTTCACTCAAGGAAATGCCGTATTTGGGTAAGTAGCTTTCCATAACAAAGGGTCCAACATAGGTTTGGCAAGATGCGGGATAAGAATAAAAATGGAGGCGGGATGCGGGATAACAGAAATTTCACACTAAGATATAATATGATTAACTTTTGGGTTTTGGGTTTTTTTTCGAACTAAATCAAGGACAAAGGATTTTTCAAGAATAATCTTTCTACAGCTCTATAAGCAACCCCCATGCATTTTTTTTTTGGGGGGGGGGGGGTGATAGGAGGGCTTTCTATATGACCGTAGCTCCGTGACGCACTTCTTGTAAGTAAACCTGAGCTGAATGTCCAATTAACTAACTGTTTAGGACTTCATAATCTTCGTATGTTTAAACGATTTACAGAGTGTCTATTTGACCAGTGCTATATTTGCCTACTGTTTTCGAAAAAATTCTTTAGTATGACCAAAAGGCCTGGGACATGGTTATCTACAGCAATAAGACGTGGACACGAGACAATCACTTTACACTCTACTCTCCATAAATGGGCAAAGACACGTGATCAACCCGTGAGAGTGACTGACAGCTGTCTTGGAGCAATGTGCAATCCAACGTGTCCAGAGATGCTCAAATTTGTCGACACTGCCACGGACTGGGGCGAGGTGCTCAACGGTGTTGTCTTGTGTATGTCCCTGTTGTTCACAGTGGCGTGTGTTGTGTTGAAGTTCTGTTTTGTGTCCCAGTTAGCTCTTCTAAAACGATCTCGGAGACATTACCTTGAAGAGCATATTAAATATTCACAGGTAAAAGTTTTTATGAGTTCTACTTTTTTGTACATGTATTTACTGCTCTATTTACTTGAAGAAATGCAAAACTATTTGGTGTCATGTCGATACTTCGGGGAGGAAAAACTGTCGGGAGATATTGTGGTGCACACATCACATTTTGGAAGGAAAGACCAATCAATACGAGCCTGATGATACTGATGAATGGATTTAAAAATTTAAAATAATACTTTCTAACTAATTCCTGAAGCAATGTATCGTGAGCATTAAGAATTTAGGCCCCATCCACACTACGCTGGAGGATTTTGAAAACGGAGGTTTCACTCTGAAAACGCATCAAATGTTTTCCGTCCACACTACGCCGGAGGAATTTAAAAATGCACCAATCAGTGGTCATTTTGGATTTGTGTTTGAGGAAAACTCGGTCAGGGAAATCATATGATCACCGTGACGCCATCGTTTTCGAAAAGCTCCCCAAAATGTTTTCCATCCACACGAGAACGCAAAGCCGGCGTTTTCAAATTCCTCCGGTTTGAAGAACGTTTTCGAAAAGCTCCGTTTTCGTGACGGATTAGCGTGGACTGTAAGCCTAACCGTAGGAATGGAGCTGCGTTTTCAAATTCGCCCGGCGTAGTGTGGACGAGGCCTAATTTGTTGACATCAGGGTTTTCATTAACTTTATCAGGTGTCCGTTTATGAAGCTAATGAGGTAATAACACTGCTGTACTCGTCACCAGAAGATCGAAAACATCCGCAAAGCTTCAACGATGTGCCAGAAACGGCACAAGACAACGTTGAAGAGCATTCAAGGAAGAATGAAGATCAGCTTTCTGATGACTACACGGCCAAAGGATATAACACGATATTTTATAGAACGGTGCAATATTTACGGATGGTTTTCCGGCAAAAGCATCATGCTGATGAGGTGGAAAAAATCAAAAATCATGCAGACAGAGGCGAGTCTGACGAACGGAGGGACAATCACAATATTGCCCATCCGAAACAAGGCGTTGATCAAGACGTTAAGGACAAAAGAAAAGCTATTTACGCGCGAGGGATTCACAATGTAACATTGAGTTTTAAACAAGGTGAATTTATCGCCATAGTAGGAAAACAGGGAGCGGGCAAAACGACATTGCTGAAGATTCTGAGTGGAAGATTGATGTGTAGATGCAACAAGGTAAGTTCACATTGAACCCAAACAGAAGACAACGTTGCGTTTTGATAATTACGTCAGGCGTGTCAAAAGTCACACTATTCGGGTATAATTTATCCTTAGGCTAACATTTTGCAAGTCTGCAAAGTTTTAGGATTTTACCTCGTTTCTTAGAACATACGACGTAGAGAATTTTATTGCGCAAAATTT
>NC_138159.1:557700-760200 GCF_964199315.1 Orbicella franksi | reverse complement strand
AGAAAGCTGCAGAATTAGAAGGTGCCTTGATGTTCAAGTTTGTTGTCTTTATTGTTTTCAGTATTCAGTTTCCAACAAAAACTCTCAAAATCTCTCAATATTAAGTTCATGTGAGTTTGAATGGACAGTTTTTATAAGCGGGTTGTGGTTTATTTGAATTACGAGTATCGCAACAGTTGTTCAAAGCCCGATTAAGCTAACCCAGAATTAGTGAGAATTTTGATTTCAGTTTTGTATATCTTCGATGACGTTTTTGTTTCTATCGTTTGTGGTTCAGTTTTGGGCTAGAGTAATTTCAAACGAATCAAAACATAAGCAGGCAAAAACAATTTTACACAAGAAAATTTAATACTTCGGTTAACTTTTAATCCTGGGTTTGCGTTAAACGGCTTTGGAACAACCCGGTCCAGCTGATCTTTAAAACACTGAATGAACTATTTTGTTCGCTTCCTTGGTAAATTTAGGCCGATTTCGTATGCATTTGACGTTCGCTACTACAAGCATCTCTTTTATTTATTCTCTCTCAACACTCGCTGAACGAGCTGTGGAAGGATTCTGGCGTATAAATTGACCCTTATGATGACTTTTCGACCTTTTAAAGACATTATTTCAGATATCCTTCAAAACAAGAGGCTAAAAGATGCGATGATAGTACGAAGGCAACTCGAACCAGCCGTAAAAGACGTCGTGCACTCGAACACAAGAGAGAAACATATTTTACCAGGATTGCACAACAGGTATATCGACATGAAGCATTTTATAACAAGCGTTTCGACATTTTATATCGTCTCACTAAGCCTTGGTTTGTACTTCATAAATTCCTAATGAAGTTTCTTGTTTGCAGTTTGGATCATGGTGGACTCCTTACCAGGTTGTTTGTAATAGACTACAGAGCCTCGTTATCGTCCACCCTGGGCCAGGCAGTTTATCTGCCAATCATGTTCTCCGTATTTGGATTAACCGCTGGCATTATCTACTGGCAAGCAGAGACGCATTTGCAGATAATCACGGCTTACTGTGGCGCGTCTATCCCCAGTCTACTCTTTCTAAGCTCGGTTGTACTGAACCATATCAATAGGAGCCTGGACGTAAGTGAAAAAAAAAAAGAACACGCTTTCAAATAGGCCATTTCCGAGTTACCTTGTGCTTCTGTTTCAAGCGAGTCTTCATGCAAAACCTTTCATATGGAAAGGAGTTTGATTTACATGAAATGAACCTGTAGGGGGACCACATTTTCATATGAATGGTTTCGCACGAAGGTTTGTCACAGAGGCAAAAGGCAACTAGGGAATGGCCTGTTAGTAGTGTAGTGGCTGTGTTAACATTGAATTTATTTCCATTTGTGGTTTACTCGGAGCAAAAATCTTAAGTCAACGATTACAAGTTATTTGTATCATCAATTTAACAGATCTGTCGCGTGGAATCTTCACTAGATGTCGGTTACTCCTATGAACACGTGATACAAACATTTCTGAGCACATCCGCTGCCTGTCTGTTACCAGTGCTCGCGAACTCAGTTCAAACATACTTCATGGTAATAACGTCATATAACTGGTGGCGATTTTTCCTGGTGACTGTCGTTTCACTGGTGTTAAACCAAACATGGATAGCGTTGTACATGATGGTCACTTACGTTACACCAAGTAACGCTTGTCACGCAGGCCTCGTTATAGCCATATTAGCAGGGTTCTCTGGCGGGTTCATTGTCACGCGAGATCAGATGCCGATAGGGTGAGTATCTATTCTATACAATGCCTATAGCGCGTTTTTTTTTGTTGGTTATCAATTACATTTAGATGAAAATCGCCAACTTTCTTTTCCTGTTTGTTTGTTTGTTTGTTTATTTATTGGACGATTTCGTTAGCCTCTTTTGAACTCTGCCTTGGGGTCTCGAAGGAATAGAGAGGGTTTTTTAAAGAAACGAGAGTTATAACTAGTTGTCGATAACAGAAAGTTGTCAATAGCTAAAGAGCCAGTGTGTAAAGCAACCTGTAAATATAGAAATCATAAACAAATGTATAGTTTTGTTTATGTAACAATAAAAACTACTTTCGATGTTGATACATTTGTTGACAACTAATTTGTCCTTGTCTGTGATTCATTAGTCAAAAACTGAGCCATCTTCAGTGATTTTTGGACGGCGATTTCTTATACTGTGGCATGCGCAGTGAATGCTAGTTACCCCCGTGATATCACAAAAACAAATTTAGTTATCCATACCTTGAGTCCCTACTCTGGCCAACTGTATAGTCTGTGCAGACCCTTAAAGAGAATGGAAACTCTCAGAACTGAATGGTAGTAACAAACTGCTCGTTTCTTTTTTTCAGATATAATTTACTATTCTACGTCAATCCACAGTTCTATGGCTACTCAGCCATCACGAAAGTCTTGTTAAAAGATGTTCATCTGAATTGTGATTACGAGTCTAAATTGAACTGTATCAGTACAGATGGCAATGCTGTGCTGTCCAGATTTAATTTTGATTCCGTGAATCCTTATGGGCATCTCGTGGTAAGTATGATATTTTTAGACTGTCTCTACTCTAGCATTCGCGTTCTTTCAAGCGTCCCGCCGCCCCCTGTGGTTTTATTTTGCTCCCGCCCTCGGCAAGAGAACATATAAGATCCTGCGCTTCTTCAAAACAGCTCGTTCGAAAACCGAACCATGCATTCGAAGTTATTCGAGACTGTAATTATTACCGGCTTCTTCGGCCAGTTTTGTAGGGTTTGAGATCTGCCAGATTCAAAACTAGATGGGACAAAGTATAAACAGAACAACTCACTTCAAAATTTGCAAAACTGAAATCAAAATGTAGACTTATCTAGGATTAAAAGTGAAACAAAGTGGCTATGTCTGTTATCTCAAAGATTTCTTAAATTAGCTAATTTGTATTTATTAATAACAATTCGACATTGCCTAAAGTTAGACAACAAACCCTGAGAGAAATTGTCAATGTCAACTTAAAGGAAAACTGGATTTGAATCTAATCCTGGATCAGCTCAATCCCGCTTCTGAACAGCTCGGTCTTTAGAAATGACCTCTGGATTAGCTACTCAGTGAGACACCACCAAAGCTTACACGCAGTCCTAAGTAGTTCAAGTGTGTGTTCGTGCTAAAAACCATTCACTGTTCATGTCTCCCTGCCATGATCGTTATAGTTTGTTTATTAGTCTGATTGTTTCGGTTTCAGGTAATGCTGTGCTTAACCGTGTTGTCTCTGCTTTTCTCCTGGATTCTTTGTGACGCAAGAACATCTCGATGACGTCACACTATGGTGGACCACATGTAGATGGGGAAATCTTTGAATATGATAGAGATCTTAAAAGCTCTTAAAGGAGCTATGTCAAGGTTTCTGAATCTTGAAAAGTTACACCTAACAGTTTCAAGTTCGTTGTTTTTAATCCGTGTTACTCTTCTCCATCCTTAACCATCCTTTTTCCTTTATGGTCTATTATTATCTCTTCGGTGATTTTCTATCTTGGTAAACTACTATTTAAGGTTTCTTCCGATTCAGTAAACGTAATTTTGTACGTGGCTAAACTAAATGACTCAACTCCTTTAAGTTGAGTACATAACTACGATGACCATTCATGTATTTGCAGATAAATCCTTGTTTAAACCAGTATCGCCTAATTTGCATAGTCGAGCGTGGACCGCTCGATCCGAACCCATCAATCAATCAATCAATCAATCAATCAAACTTTACCTAGAGAGTGTTTACACTTAATAGTTAAAACAACTAATAAACCTGTGGCCCTCGATTAAGAATTATAAAAGACTTATTATAAGTATTTTAAGACCTAAATTAAAATCTAAAATAAAACCAATATTTAAGAAATAGAAAAACACGCACCGTGTTCCTATCGAGTTTTAGTATAAATCTACTAGCGCTCTATCACGAATGCCATCCTCTGATGGGCTACGCTATCCACTATCTATTCTGTGATAGATAGTGAGTAGCGTAGCAGTGTACCCTTGTTAACAAAATGACGGCGCTTCTTGGCGTTTTCGAAGTGTCTGTGAAGAGGATTTAGATAGAGTTTTGAACGACTAGTAGATTTATACAAAAACAATTAGATTATTCGCTCTCGATTTCTATGCGTGATAGTTGACTCGGTCTGCACCCTCGTCAACTATCACGCGATAGAAATCTCGAGCTCATAATCTAATTGTTTAATAGAAACACGATTTTTTAACCGATCAGCGCGCGTGTTTTCTTAAGACCGTTTTCTAAAAGAACATAATTTAAAAACTAAGTTCAGAGATCACCGCGCCTCCCCAACAACGTGTAAAAGGGCGTAATTGTTTTGCAATATTTCGGCTGGCCAATACCAGTCTTCTTCAGGTTTATCGAAGGGAAAACGCCAGTATTTATAGCAAAAGTTACGTGAGGTGTCGTAGCTACATAGTAAGATACAATGGAAGCTCTCTTAACGGACAATTTCGTAAGTGGACAGCTCTTCTAACGACCGGCTTCACAAAACCCCGTTTGAACTCCCACACAAACTCTGTATTTATTCATTCCCGTAAGCGGCCGCGTACACTTGAAGAATTTACGATCTAGACTTTTCCTTTGTTTTTAACCTCCCCTGAGCGGACACATGAAAGAAATTAGGCCTGACTTTGAAGGATACTTGTAAATATTTGTGAACTGCATCACTGCTTTTTGTTACAGTGAGACTATTAATGCTAATGTCAATGCTGGCTCAATTATGATTCAGTATTTTTAAATAAAAAAACACTCAGGGCCCCTCCTAGTACTGCAGTACACAGTACTGTATACATGCAGTTATCGCCATTATCGCGGCATTGCACAAGGCAATAAAACCAAAAACATCATTATTTGGTGGTATTTTTGCATTCTCAATGCTTATTGTAAGCTCGACAAACTCCCTTAGGCGGCCATCTTTCCCTTACAACTCTAGTGGCCGCTTACGAGAACTATTCTCGTAAGCGGCCAGCTCCAGTTACGCCGAGAGCTTTTTCGCGTCCCGTGGGTGTCCGCTTACGAGAACTTCCACTGTAATTGAAAAGTAAATATTATTTAATACATTACTTGTCCACTTACGGCCCAATGTAAACAAGCGGAAGGAAACCTGCTGATGCCTGGAGGAAAATCCAATGGTGAACCCAATTAACTGTGGAAGTGGATATGTTTATGGGAGACGGTATATCAAACGTAATTCCTTCTGTAATTCTGCCACCCAAGGAAATAAATACCCTCATCATGTGATACGTGTTTTGCTCTGGATTCCTTTGAAAATAATGTTGCATTTGACGAAAAGATCTGTGAGATGAACAAGTCGCCTCTGTGGGTCTTGTAGAGAATCAAGAGCTAAGAATCTAGGTTAGTGCATGGTAGCTGTGTGTGGCGCATAGTATTTGGACGTGTTAAAATTTGCGGATTAATGTTTGTGGTTGCGGGATCTCAGTAATTGCTGCAATTTAGAGAAGCTGGTTTTTGGTTCTTCATGCAGAGAATGGAGTTTTGCGGTTTACTTTTAGCAAACTGGGTGCAACTGGAATTACAACATTTTCTTAATTTTCTTAATACAACGTAATGTTGTTGTGGATTTCTGGTACGTCAATAGGGGTTATAGCAACTGAAGAAAATCTCCGCTTGATTAATAACAGCTCTGCTAGTGACGTAAAAAGCTCTATCCGATTTCTATTATATACATCAGTAAAAATAATGTATTATCCAAGTAATCAAAACCTTCTTCGTTGCCGTGTTGACGTGCTTCGACTTTAGGATTTTTTTGCGGTTACATATTTTACAGATCGTGAACACGCCCGCAAAAAAAAAAAAAAAAAAAAAATTGCAAGAATTAGAACGCGACAAATTTTATGCCACACAAGAACTTGAAATCCAAGAGATGATGGTTGTCTTTCCAACGCTCTTAATTTTAAGGAGAGTAAACTCGAAAACAATTAGTTGAGTTCTTGTTAGTTAAATCTCATTAAAAAGTGTTTTACATAAAGTTGCTGATTACGTAATCTGCGGGAATCATGACGAGGCCAGATCTCCCGCGGCATTTGTGCACTTCCCCACGGGAGCGGAGAAATGAGGGAAGTGGAAACTCGGAAGTCCTGTTTCCTACCCGCCACCTGCAGTTTTTCATAATTTAACTTTAGTATTTACTACATTTTGCAGGATTTTTTTCCGTTGTTGTGCTTTTTTACATACTCTCGACGCCCTATTACTTCCTACTTATTCGTATATACGGCGTGAATCCCCGTTGGTCCCCCCCCCCCCCCCTCTTTCCCCTTCCCCGTTTGTCTGCCTCTGTTTACCCTTATCAACAAAATGAACAGATGTTCCCATGAGCCGCAGTCTTGCTGTATCGTGTCACCAATAACGGTTATTTTGGACCCAGAATTGCTTTCAAGCCTCCCGTGAGATCCTGACCGTAATAACCCGTTCATGTTAAGTGAAAATGATATCCATAGGTCACACAAGTTGATTTAACAACAAAAGCGTTTCTTCGCTTTCGCCTAGCACAAGACAAGCACAAGAAATTTCTGTGCAAGAGAAAAAGGAAACTTTTTTTGCAGCAATAATTGGAAGAAAAAGTCTATCGGACCAACTGGCTCATTAGCGGAACGGACGATCAACACATTCCACTTAAAGGATGATAATTTGTTCTCTAAGATTATGAGGGAATTCTTATTGATTGATGACCGTACCGATTCATTTATTAATTAACCGTTGTGTGTCTATGTTTTTAAAATCAAGGTCACTTGGCTGGATTCAAACACAACATTTTTGTTTTTGAAAGTATTTGCTTTGTTCTCTCGTTTCCATTGACGAAACTTTTGTCACTTTTTCAAAACGGTTGACAGAAATCGGTTTAAGAAACTTTTTGCCAAAAAATAGTCATTACTGAAATGTGTTTTGTAGCACTTCAGTTTTGTTACTGGTATTGATAATTTTGATATTTGGTTACAACTATTTCCGGCAACCAAAAGATTCCAAAAGCAAGCGAAAGAAGATAGATCAGATTTTAAACTGAGTGTATTGTCTGACATTAAACGATTAACATTCTAAGATGGAAACATGAAAGAAACTACTCTTGAACATGTTGTCAAAGAAGGAATTTATCAACGAATGAATTACAAATAGAGTTGGTTCTTTAAGGCTTAATGCAAACCACCTCTTTCATTAATGATTTAGTTTTCATCTTTCAACGCCATCTTATATCTCCTGGTGTCTTCTTCACCTCGTATGGCCTCAATCAAAGTTCAAATGTGTAAATGAAAACAGTGCTATTCAAAAACAGTAGAACCCCACGTGTAAGAATCTAGCAGATTAAGAACCTGCTGGCAGAAATTTAGCATTTTAAAACCCAAAAATATAAAAACCTGTTTACTCAAGCAAGATCAAGCTGGTTCTTATATGTGTGTTAAAGTTAAATTATGAACTCTTGTATAGAGGCAACACTACATAACACACTCTGTAATCAGTTTTGCTAGGCTTACCATAATGTATGCTGTATAATTAAGGACCAAACACAAGATTATTTATTTTCCTGGTAATCAAACAACTACATTCCCTTCGTAGAAAATTAAGAACCTACTTAGCCTGAATTGTCAATAACTATCCCAAAATACAAAACCCCATTTTGCCACGCTTTAAAAAGGATGTAGGCTCTTACAAGGCCCGGGCTTTTACTGTTTTCTTTAAAAGGGAAACAGATGGACCATGGACTTGCCATGGAATATATCTTTTGAGGCATTTCAGTCTGTTTATTGCAAAATATGCCAAAAAATAACGGGAAAAGTTATCAACAGAAGTTCAGTACCAGAGGGGAATACGAGGGAGTCAATGACATTCTTTTAGAAGCAACTTTTACACTCAGTCCTTGACAAGGGATTACCTATCTACTTCCCTCTAGATCGTCTTTAGCTGTGTTTGTTATTGTTGCACTTGCCTTTTTGCCACAACCTTTACATAAGAACTACCTCTAAAATAACTGAAGAAAGGGGGCCGTTGACTCCTAGTTGAGTTCTGGCTAAATTCTGGATTTGCAAAACTTGCAAGAAGCATGAAGGATTTAGGACCTGCTGAACTTCGCGAACTGATTGTAGTTATATAAAGTACTTCAGAATGCACTAAGCCCCTAGAAATGGTTTTTCTTTCGTGGAGATTGTCGTTAATTTCAAATTAAAGACGTACTATATTAATTGCGCAAGGCAAGCAAAGCCGCCAAATTGCGAAATTGAGGACACAGGAAGTCACAAATAACAAGTAGATATGGTGGCTCTTTCTTGACACTGCATATGGCGACAGAAAGGTCCAATTATTTTTTTTTTTTACGCAAAAGGATACTGTAGTTATTGATCATGGGCCGTTCGAAATCTGTTTACAATAACTGGTTTCTCACGGTATAAATTGAATATCGGGTGATATCTATGTACTCGCTCGTTGCCGGTATCAGTTACCTCACAGAGTACGGAGCGGAGTTGGATAATAAAAGTCAGCAATTTTGGGTCTCGTCAATTACATGATATAGTCATTTTGCAGTCTTTACGTTCAACTTGCCGCATAAAAGTGCAAGTCACATTCCAAATTGACCTTTCTGGCGAGTTCAGGCTGTTTTAGGCCGGGTTCAGTTCAAAGCCCAATTAAGCTAACCCAGGATTAGCAAGAATTTTGATTTTAGTATTGTTATTTCTTTTGGTGAGATTTTCTGTTTAAATTGTTTGTCCTTCAGTTTTGGGCTTGAGTAATCTCAAGCTACATAAAATATTTGAATCGAAAAACGTTTTTATACAAGAAAAATTAATACTTTGGTTAACTGTTAATCCTGGGTTAGAGTTAACCAGCTTTCAAACAACCCGCGCCCGCCCAGATCATCACAAAACACGACCTTGAACTAGAAAAACTTAATAACGATACACCAAATCAAATTTTTACGTCTAAGATTTCGTGCCGGCCACAAACGAAATATGTCTTTCCTTAAAGGAGAAGTCGAGAGGGCGAGAGCTTTACCATTACTGTGTCCTGTTATGCAAGACAACTTCACCCCCAAGTTATAAAACATGATATCATTTTGTACTTTCATTTTCGTCGTTTCCACTAAAATCTATCGAAGGTTCATTCTAAGCACCAATTACCTTGGTTTGGCTGGTAGTTAACGAACAGACCTGGGAGATATGTGAATGTACCTGTGCTTATTAACCGCAACAGAAGCCCGTGTAAATTGGAACCATACACAGGTCTTATTGAAGGATATATCTTGTCGTTCAAGAAATATCACATCTTGTATACTAGTCTATCAGCGGTTGATCTTATCAAACAGGTTTCTATCTTCAGTGGTGGTCATGGGCAACTGTGGCCAAGAAACTCTTGCGTCAGAAATCAGTGACGTACTGTCAATCAAGATACTTTGCGCCCTTTGCAGGCAGTAATTTGGACTTCAATCACAGCTTGAGTGTAAATGAGTCAGTTTTGTCGTAACTCGCGCCAGAGATAGAACTGCCTCTATCAGGTGTCAGAGCCACTGGTTAGTTTTACTACAAGGCGTTTCCTGCACACGAAGTATTCCACAACACCTAAGGACGTTGCATCGTGAAGATGAAAGCCATCAGTTCTCTGGTCTTAGCTTGTGTTCTTTGTTTGCTCTTCCTGCCGTCCGAAGCCGCAGCCAGCCTGAAGCAGCAAGGACAAAAACAAGGTTCGTGCAAACGACGTCCGATGTTTTGACTAGAACTCTCAACTCGTGGAGTGAAAAGGAAATTTCTAATTAGCTTTGTTCATAACACCCCGCGCATCGTAACAGAAACGCTTTTTTTTCCGTTATTGACGGACTTAAATCTTTTGAGTCTAGAGTTTTTTGCCGTTCTCTCACCCTTCGAATTACTCTCCCGTTGCGGGTAATGTCTAAATAAGTAGTTGCGTCAACTTTCAATAGACTTAAAATGCTCACCCAGCCCTCTCTTCGCTGGCGATGGAGTTGTGTTAAAGTGGTGCTCAGACTGTTAGAGATCTTTAGAGGATGTAAATCACTTAGCAGTGAATTGGAGTCACTTACAAATAACCGCATATTGCTGTATATATAACTAAAATACTTTGAACAGAAAGAAAACATTTGTAACGAGTTTCTTAATGGGGGAAACGAGACGAAGAAGACGGATGAATCTGCGCGCCAATTGAGAAACTCTTGACTTTTTGATCCGTCGATGCCGACGAATGTTTTCCTTTCTTCGTGTGCACAACACGGTAAAAGAAAAAACGCCTTGGCAAACAAGTTCTATTACTTCAAAAGTTTACTTTGGCAACTATACCAACAGATTGTAGGACGTACATCGGCAGGTTTTGGTGCCATTACGAAATTTAATCACACCTAGACTGCAGGTCAAATGTTTTTGACTGCTTGCAACATGAAAAACAGCGAAAATTTGAGCTAAAAAACAAATCGATATGACTTGCATATGCTGTTATTGTTTTAATAGAGAAAGGTTTATTTGTCCCTGATTAACACGCTGGGCTTTGTAAGCCATTGTGCTAGTCCTAGTGAAGGTAATCAGGAATTTCCTGGAATACAAAAGAAATACGGTTGTGGTAGACACAATAATCCTCAACGATCAATCTTAAGAAATTGCTCAATTTGTCTTGTTTCCAATCCGTGCCGACACGTCTTATATGCATGTCCGGCTGTAGTTTCTTCATTGCTGTTACCTAGCAGCGGTCGCGGAGAAAGAAGGTTCAAATATTAACACTTTTGCTGTCGCGACGTGACCTAAAACTCCCCACTTTCGCTGTTTGCAAAAACAACAAACTTCTTCGGGCAAAATTAAATCGCTCATTTAAGTTTGGCACAGCATAAGAAAAGGAGCAAAGATTTTTTTATGAAACATGAAAGTTCAAAGGTTTCCAAACAAAGATTTCGAATTTCTTTTGTATGCTGATTTTTTTCAATGTCGGAACTCTTTTAATTTGATTTCATCTTTGTATCTTTGTGACAGTAATTCTTTCTCTTTTTTTTTCTCGGCATAATCTTTGACAGCGCGAAACTTGTTATGGCTACATTCGGCCGAGTGTTTCGAACTTTTGTGGTTTGCAATGCGGTCTTGAAACACGAAAATATAATGTTTGGTCATTTTGTTCTTACTGGGACGAAAATAACTAATTTAAAATTTTCCATTGTCTGCTAATAATACATTTTTGTTTCGTTTCTTCATTGTTATTAACACCGTATTTAATAGGTACCTTTGTCGCCATATTCTAGTCTGATCATTAACTGTGACGAAATATAACTTCTAGTTCTGCCAATTGTCTGAATTTCGACACAATTATGAACATTCTGGGATTTTCATTCCCTCTTTTAGAAAAGTATTGTCTCTTTTAAAATCAAGTTTGGTGAAGTCGTTTCGTTTTATAGGCCTCGCAGTGGCGGATCTAGGGGAGGGGCCGGGGGGCCCGGGCCCCCCCCTCTTATTTTGGGTGAAGAAAGAAGAAATGACTGAAGGAAGAAAAGCCGACAGGGCAAGTAAAACAAAACCGGGCCCCCCCTTAGCTCAAAGTCTGGATCCGCCACTGCCTCGTGACTGGTCTCAAAAATGAAAGACATTTAGAGATGCACGCTTTTCGTGTTTTACTAATGGGATGAGCACGTGATTAAGGATCAGAGTCGCTGGGTGTATCTGATTAGCCTTTGCAAAGAGTTTGCAAGCTCAGATTTGGACAGATGTGTCAATAAATAATTGATATCAGTAAAACCCAAAGTAAACCATCCACCAAAAAAAATCCATTTTAGGAGCTCAAACTACAGAACTTGATATTCAAAAACAACATGGTTATCGACTGTTCGTTTATGTAAACAGTGACATCGAAGGCGTGATTTTAAACTTTGGTAATCGGATCTTTTCGAAGCCTAGTTTTGTGTTTTTGCTTTCTTTCGGAATTAGAAAATGGAGTTACAACAAGCATGCAGTCACGAAATGTTCACTGACTAACACAACTTTTTTGTTAGTTTTCGTTCTTTGTCGTTTTCAAAATGACTTCCGCTTTTTTGCGCGGATGTCACCTTTTAACGACATTTTCAAAACCAAAATGAGTCTGTTTCGAACATGACTCTCTCCTCCTTTGTTTTTCAACAAATAAATCCTTATTTTAAGTAGCTTACTTTTGCATACAATTAGTTATTTTGGATAAATGTTGTTTGAATTATTTTCCATGTTGCATAAGCTCAATGCATTTCTTTCTATTAAAAGATTTTAAGTGTCCTTCAAAAACATCGTGCGTGTCTCCTGTCGCCTAATCTACCGCTGATCAATCAAACACCTCTTCAAAGTGTTTTCTTGCCTCATAATTAACATTTTTTTGATCATCTTCTTAGTTTGCTGGAAGATTAATCACGTGCACCGAATAAAGCGTGACGTGTCCCACAACAATACTTCGCCTAACGTGACTAAAGTGCAAAACTTAACTGCCACGGGAGTCCCCCCAGTAGCTACAACTTTGACGCGCCGTCCCGTCTTTGACTGGCCAACAAGACGAAGAAACACCTCATGGCCAACTGGTGGACCTGCCTTGAACTTAACAGGACTAACAGAGGTTCAAATGGAGAAGATGTTAAGGGGAAACAGAAGCGATGTTACGCTAGATCATCTGGGATTTCCAATCATAACCAACAGTCATCGCGGTACGCGACGACCTCTGCCGCCGACCCAAAGTAACGCAAGCAGACCCACTCAGAATTCGGGCGGAGACGATGGCAATGGGGATCATGTCCACGAAAGTTTGGCCGAGTTTCGCCTGAGAGAAAATAAAACACAAGCCTCGACTTTGCCTTCGAACACGACCATATCAACTGACGCAGAGCTTAGCAGCCAGGCCCCACATACAGAGGGAGCTCAGAAAAATACTCGCCATGATAACAAAGGAAACATGTCCATGATAATCTCAAAACACGGCATTTGGATCGCTGTCGTCGCCACTTTGTTGTTGTCCGCGTTCATTTGTCTAATGGTGCACTGGGTACGACAAAAAAGACGCGGAAAGCTGATAATTGCACCTGTCAGTAGCAACGGTCAGCGGTCTGCAGCCGTTGTTTACAAAGCATGAACAACTTCCAGCACAGAATTCCAAACAGGAAATCCTGCAAGTTAAATCATGTTTAGCTTGCGGATAACACAACTGATGAACTTCTTTACAAAGGAACAAAGGCAATTTCGCCCGATGTTTTCGTTTAAAAAATTATAGTTGTTAGAAAAATTTACTTTCATTGAAGGATTAGTAATTGATAGTTTATTTTTGCGTATAAATTTAAACTTCTGTCAAGTCTACCGACAATAAATTTTCGTTTCAGGTCTGCCGACACTAAATGATCTCATAATTTGTAAACAGATCAACTTTAAACACTACTCTCTTGTTTATAAAGTCTGTCAAGTGTCAATCACATGCAACGCTGTTTTTCGGTCTGTTGCAGTCATTGTGTTCAATGCTTGAATGCATGGTGAACGTGAACGGGTCAGTCAGATAACTACGTGAATTTGTAGAGTGCTTTAACAACTTGAAGGTTTTTTTTTACGTACTGTCTAACTTTCTTTTCGCGAATAATTTGGTAGAGAAAAGTGATATACTGGATAAGAAGTATAAGTTCAAAGTTCAGAACTCGAGGTTCCGATATGTTCAACGATGGACAGTGTTTCATGCCACTTTAGGTAGGACGTTTCGCTTTGATGTCTGGAAATCTGGCGAAACCGGAGAGGCGGTTACGGTAAACAAGTCTGTGGTTTAGCATGCCGGTCTTGTAAGTTGTCGTACATGTGCTTCCTCGTACCCAGTCGCCCCCGCGATAGTAAAAAATATAATAATTAACTAGTGAGGAGACGCGCAGGGAATCATGGGGAGGAGGAAACGCGGTTGCGCTCCTCACTCACTACAGGGTTACAGGGCCCAATGCGCCCTGCTCACTACCAGTTGTAACAGTTGCGTCCCAGTCTCCCAATCACTGATAACGCTCAGAAAGAAAAAAAGAAACGTCTGGGGTGGAGGCAGATATATGTAGATTTTGTACTGTATCTTATCTTTCTTTTAAATTATGCTAATTTATCATTATTAATGTTAAAATGTCGTGTATTGTTTAAATAAATTTTGTCTTAGTATGATTCCTTCGAAGTTGACACAGAAATTTTCTGAACATCGACTTCTCGAACATTGGGACGCGGATGTTAAGATAATGGGAAAAATAGACACGGCTTCAAAGGAAAGAAAAATTTCGGAAGATTAAAGATAATTAAGGAGCCAGTAAAAAAAAGTCATCAACCGTCTTTTAAGTAGCAGTCCCGCTAAAAGCGGTCCACTCGACTTCGGGGTCTAAATGAACCTGAACGGAAGAAGATGTATTTTCACCGGGTGCTAGGGTTATGCAAATGAGCTTTGACACGAGCGAAGCTCTGTAAACACACTGACTGTGGCAGATTTTAATCTGTTCTCGCGTGCAATCCAAGGAGATACCCACCGGTTTGAACTTATAGAACGGTTGACTAAGGTATGAAATTTACTGTGATGTGCTTTTTAGGCTTCATCTAGACCCAACTTTTGAGATTTTCCCCATCAAATTCGGCTAAATTTTAGTAGGTGATCAAAGGCCTCGGAGTAGGGTGTCTTCCAGCCTCGCTGGTAAGCTTAGAATTTTTCGAAAAGTTCCCATATTTCGTCAGTCAAAGTAATGAATGTACCTTAAAATTCTTATGAAAACGAAATTCCGTGAGCTGCATTTTAGGCGACGTAGCATGCTTCACAAAATCGGTGAATTTTACCTTTCTGATCACGGTCGGCAACCGCAGTTCGGCCAAAATTCAATTTTGGCTCGTAGCAAAGCAAAAATAAGAAATTGGAAAATAATAAGTTGCTTTTTTATATATGTGTGTCAAACCCTTTTCACTGACAAAAAATGAAGGAAAGTTATTTTTGGTCCCTAAGTCGAGTGGACCGCTTTTAGCGGCACTGCCACTTAATAAGCTTAGACAACTTCCTAAGGAATAAGTCTTCTGATTGACTGAAAACCAGATATTAATATCTGAATGTGATTGGTTAATCCCCACTACAGCAACACACACTGCCGGCTCCTTGGCCATAAATTGGACTGAGCCGATTACGCTAAGAAACCTCACTAGTTTGTTTCGTTTTTTTTTCTGCGTCAGTTTTCTGCTGTTGCCTTTTAAACTTGTCCATAATGACAAGGTAGATTGAGTTGCTATTAGTTCAATCCCTGCTTGAAATTAAGCGTGATTATTGTTTGCTCGCGCGCATGGTCTAAGCATCTTTTTGACCTGCAACGAAGCAAATATTGAAAAAAAAAAGTTGCGTTAATGCCTTAAGTGATATTCCCCTGTGATTGTCCTAAACGATTTTTCGAATGTACTACAAGTGGATATTTTAAATCTTTGGTTTTGGAGAAATGTTTGCCTCCCCTAAACAGTATTCTCCAACGAAGTCACAGATAGTATACCCTTTTAAAGTTTATTCACAATCACAATCTCCTAGTTCTCACAACAACCTTCTGCTCGTATTTTTTTTCAATGCTCCTTTTTAAAAACACCGCATCGGGTTAGATTACACAAGTATTGATTTAAAGATAAACAGCGAGTGATACATAATTGTCTCGCTTTATCACTAAACTTATCTCCGAACATACCTGCGGAAGTCGCTTAATGAACTAATGGAAAACTTTTGCTGTAACCGATAACAACAGCGGCTAATTATTCTCATCGTTCACTCAGTAGTTGTCACTTAACTCTTAGCAGTGCAAAGTTTACCGACATGGTCATGATCTCCCAAAGCCTGAAGAATATGCAAGAGGATTTTCCCCTGCCGTCATCCGGTTGTTCCTTTGAGCTGATAGTTTATCTCAAGCTTCATTCCCGGAAAACTGTGCACTTGTTGCGGGAACGAATAATATTCACGCGGAATTATCCGTGCATTTTGTCACGCCAAATGTTGTGTGGTCATGAAAGCCGTATGTTTCAACTCGTGGTTTAGAATTCGGTTTTTGGCCTTATATATGGGACGCCCTGTCTTCAAGTAGTTCGTAAGTACCTTAGACAGCGTCCACACTACGCTGGAGGAATTTGAAAACGCAGCTTTATTTCTACGGTTAGGCCTACCGTCTCACTAATCATATCCCTAACGAAAACGGAACTTTTTATAAACGCTCTTCAAACCGGAGGAATTTGAAAACGCCGGCTTTTCGTTTTCGTGTGGACGAAAGACATTTTGAAACCTGACCTTTTCGAAAACGATGGCGTCACGGTAATGTGATTTCCTGACCGAGTTTTCCTCAAACACAAATTCAAAATGATCGGTGAATGTTGCGTTTTTACATTCCTCCGGCGTAGTGTGGACGGAAAACATTTGACGCGTTTTTAAAGTGAAACCTCCGTTTTCAAATTCCTCCGGCGTATTGTGGATGGGACCTTAGTTTCTGATAGCGATACCAAATGGCAACTCTGAATACGTTTTATTTTCTCGCCTGAGAAGAACTTCTTCGTGAAAATCTTTACGCACGGAAAAAAATTAAAATGCTGGCACTTAACGACAAACACTACTGGGAATAATTTTGAGGCTAGCTGCGTTAACTACACACGAATCTTCATTAAATTGAACTTTTTATTCCAGAATCATACCGGAGGCTAAAATTAAACCGCAATCCGAATTCTTTATGCAATGAGCTATACCCCTAAACAATAATGATTCAAACTTTGACACAAGGCGGGGATAACAAGAAGAACAAACAAGAAAAAACAAACTTTGTGATATTTTTATCTTAACATTAATACTAAGTAGACAAAAAGACAATGAGGATCAATTTATAGTAGATAGATTCGGCGTAAACTCAATTTAGCCAGAGTGAAATCTTTCGGTGGTTACCGTTTTCATGAAAATAAATGGTCTCTAACAACTACTAACTGTTTCTCCTCAAAAAGCATCTACCAAACTAGCCATTTTCAAAAAGGTTTGCAAACCGTAAAAACCCTGAACTGTTCACAGTTAATTCTCCGTGTTTGAGTTTCGCTCGTCGTTTCACACAAGCTGATGATTAGATGGTCGTGCGTTGTAAACAACGGCTGCAGGCAGCTGACCTTTGTTACCGGCAGGTGCAATAAGCAGCTTTCCACATCTTCTCTGTCGTACCCAGCGCACTGTTAAACAAATGAACGCGGACAGGAACAAGCTGGCGACGACAGCGATCCAAATGCCGTGTTTTGAAATGACCATAGACATATCTCGTCTCTTATTACGGTGAGTATTTTTCTGAGCTTTTTCTGTGAGTGGGACCTTGCTGCCAAGTTCTATGGAATTGGTTGATGTGTTCGTGTTCGAAGGCAAAGTCGAGGCTTGTGTTTGATTTTCTCTCAGGCGAAACTCCGCCAAAATTTCGTGGACATGATCCCCATTGCCATTCTGAGTGGGTCTGCTTGCGTTTCTTTGGGTCGGCGGCAGAGGTCGTCGCGTACCGCGATGACTGTTGGGTATGATTGGAAATCCCAGATGATCTACCGGAACATCGCTTTTGTTTCCCCTTATCAACTTCTCTATTTGAAACTCTGATAGTCCTGTGTAGTTGAAGGTAGGTCCACCGGTTGGCCTTGAGGTGTTTCTTCGTCTTGTTGGCGAGGCAAAGACGGGGCGGCGCGTCAAAGTTGTAGCTACTGTGGGGACCCCGGTGGTGGTTACGTTTTGCACTTTAGTTACGTTAGGCGAAGTGTTGTTATGAGACACACCACGCTTGACTCGGTGCACGTGATTGAGCATGTAAGAAGCTAAAGAATAATCAATAAAATGTTAAGAATGAAAGAAAACACTTTCAATGGTGATTGATTAGCTGTAGAGTGCATGGAGGTTACTTTGCTAACACATGAATCTAGGTAGACTGCAAGGTTTCAAACTACGGTTGCAATGGACTTGAGAAAACCTGCAAGGGTCCAATGAAAGTGTGAAAAAGCTGCGAAAAAAGTTATCTTTAAATAGCTTATTAAAATAACGCCGGATCCAAAGTTGCTTTTCTTACAACAGGCCTCTATTCATAGCTAAACTAAATCTAGTGCTTAAGGGGACACAAGCACTTTATTAGAGAAGCAATGTATACTTTGAAGTAAATTTAATTACTAGAAAAAATATTTATGTCTTCAAACTTGTGGCACGTTTTGCAACAAATCGCTCTGCATCATCATGTATTTCTTATTATTTTTAAAACAAGTAGACTGCATGGTAAACCATTTGCTGCTGTGGTATCCTGAATTGTGTCTTTTACTGTACTGAGAGAAGAAAGCCAGTGCAGAAAACTTGAATTTTTTTACTGTCTGCTACCAGCTCAAGAAATTAAGTACCAGATGAATACATGAAAATAGGCTTTCAACCATGTGGATAACACCGTAATCATAATTCTGTCAGTAACTATTTCAATGTTGACATAACATAAAATGCAGTCCAAGGATTTTGTTGTCAGTCAATACTCAGAATTATTTACAGTCACGAACATTTTGGTATACCTGGTGAGATCATACCAAAAAAAATGCATTTAGCTTATTTGCAGATACGAAGAAAAACAGACATTCTACAAACAGAAGCATCCGCAGAAGATCGTTCATTTATTACCTCTTTGTATTGAAGTTTTTAACAGACACAGATGAACGGCATTTCGAGTATTTAGCATGCTTAAACATGCTTTCGATTTAAGAGTCACAGGAAACGTTTTCCGCTATCAGTCATTGCTATCTGCTATGTTTGCAAATAGTGCAACCGTTTGACGAGTTTTTCAAGCACGTATTTGCAACGTACTTCCTTAAGGTTGTGACTAAAGTGTTGACCTGTAGAACATACGAGAAATACTTTTTTCTCTAGAACAATAGGAGCGGGGTTTTTTTATTATTATATCTTCAAGTGCTCCCTAAAAGACACTTTGACAGCTAAACATAGAAGCGTTTCGTCATCAGCAGTGAGACCAGAATCCTTGATTTATACCCCTAAGCCAGAAGACAAGCATCTCCGACGTTTTCATATCGTAATTCCCCCGCCCTCGGAAAAACGTGCTTGGCAAGATTCAGTGAAACATTTCTTTTTCATATGTTGCGTGCATGAAGAAAAGAAAACATTGACACGCCCCGCAACGGATCAAGAGCCAAGCTCATATTCTGAACTTTGGGCCGCTTCTTAGACATGTCTTTGTTCTCGCCATTCTTGTGCAAGTTGCGAACATTTTTCCTTGCTCTTTAAGTGGTCGCTATCGACACTCTCTTAAGGTTTGAGAACCACTTCACCACGTAACATAACTGCAGCAACGTGCGAAACACATCGTGTGGCATCTTAAGTGTTTTCTAAACCTATGCAATCCTAACTCAACGTTTTCTTTATAGACTACATGACAACATGAATGCACTAACGCACGAGCTGAGGAACTTAATCAGAAACTCGAGGAAGGCAAAAATAGGGAAAGTAAAACTTCCCGTTCTTTCGTTCCAGATACCAGAGCTTTACAATTCGTGGAAAAGCAGAGGAAGATAATTTGTGGCTGCCTGACAGAACTCTTCCAGAAGTCAGACAGTTGAATTGAACGATGAAGATGGACATGCAGGCGCAGTTTTCTACTACAAATGTCAGACTGAAGCCTCGCTCTTACCTCGTTCTATTTGCTGCAAGCTTCCAGCTGCAGCGGGTGTTGCCATCGACAGAAAGTACGAACAAATAATTAACGCCGTAACAAGCAGGACCGTTGGACAAAACGACTTCATTTTCACAACTGGTCACAGGTAGGCGTCGAGTGCACAAGGCGATTACGCAACCTGGTAGTTGTATAGGAAAAACTGATCTGTACAGGTCTATCTTGCGAGGGCTTTTGCAAAACTGATGAACTGGCTGTGTTTTAAGCCTTTAGTGAATCGCCCGAGCTGTCAACACGATCGTTTTATATGATTGGCAGCACACGTAGTGTCCGTCATACGTGTCACTCATTTTTGCGGTCAGAATTATAATTTTTGCCACTTGTCGACCTTGTCGACCACCCGACTGAAAATAGTGCTATAAGCCTTGTAGTTATTTAAACTTTCTAAAACTGAAACTGATATTTCCTTAGCATATAGGGGACTCGTTGAAGCCATGGCTGACAAGTATCCTAGAGCCACCAAAAGAGAAGTTCAGAGAAAGGATTGCCATCCATAGATGAACAAAAGTATTCGCCCAGAATTGACCGTGTTTTCCGTTGCAGAATTGTGTGCTTTAGGGCTTCAAAAGGACCATTACTTTTTGAATGTCGAACTCCAACTATCAAAATCATAGTGAAATTCGACTTTACTTGGGATCCAACTTATTACATTCATAAATGATTCCATAGTACGTCGACACTAACATTAACATAATTCACCCCTGTTGGGCACCTTCATTGTGAGGTAATTTAGCTTACTATTCAGCCAAAGCAATCAGGCCTGATTAGCCTTTATTTATCTTCAAGGATTATCCAGTACATGTTTTGTACCATACATTCAAACGAACTTTTATAAACAAAACACTGTGGAGTTTCGTGTGTCCAGAAATAAGGAAGGCTTTTAGTCAAGGTTCTTAGGAAGTCAAAAAAGTTTGGAATCTCAGGCTTGAATAACTTACCTAAATTAGGCTTAAAGTATTAAAGCCAAGAATGTGGAGTAGAGTTTCGAGATGAAGGAAATTGAAGTGACATTGAAAAATTACAGCATTAAAATCATACGAAATCACGCAATCGACTTCAAGAGTGCCAGCGAGTTGTTTCGAGAAGAACTGAGAAACAAAATCTAAATCTGCTGCTTCTTGGAATCTTAACACCTCTTTGAATGCTTGGTTGTATTCAGACAGTTGAAGACAGAATAGAATTGTTCAAATTCTCGATTGCAAGTCCAATTTAGAGCTGATTTGCTGAAGTATTCTTTTATACCATTATATTATTATATTCTATTTTTATACCAATTAACTCAAAAGAACCTAATTGACTTTACATTTTTGAAAAGTTGTTTACGAATTTTCCACTGATCAAGGTCACTGGTTTGTTTGGTGGAAAGCTCGGTGATCAATACCAGTTTTCATTTCGTAAAAACATAAAAAATAAAAAAAAAATCAATCAAACAATGTTTTGTATTCATACATAAATTCAACTATTTTAGACTTCCTTCATAGTGTAGAAATAGCGTTTTTCCTTTTCTTTTCTTCTTATGCGTGCATTTGTGCTTTAGTTTCCTTGCCGACCTGTGTTTTATTTCTATTTAATGCTGATGTCATAGTTAGGTTATGAAACCCGACAAAGTTCTTTGTTGTATGTTTTTGTTCGCTTTTTTGGCCTTGACCGTGCACAAAACATAATAGATGTTTGCTCCGTACTGAGGAACTAACCAATAGAAACGTGTTGGTTAAGTAATTCATGCATAGCGTATGAGCGCAAAACAAAAGATTGTGAACGGTCGAGGACCTTCCAACATAAATCTTGGCACCTTTGTTTGCTCCTTTGATGTTTGCCGGGCTTCATAACAAGTCCCCTCTATTAACTATACTGATGTTAACTGGCTGCCTGGCCCCGCTAGCCCCTATGGTTATTCCAGGCACCTAGTACTCTAACTTTTACTTTTAATATTTTCATTGTTGTAATTTCTTATTTTGAGCAATAGTGAGTGCAAATAAAGAGATTGATTGATTGATTGATTGATTGATTGATTGATAAAACGATGACAGTTATAAGAATTATTAGAAAAAAACGAATTCCGGGCCCTTAAACACTTAAAGGTTGTGAATGAAAATTTTCATGTTTTTGTATTAAAATGAAGCCATTAGACCTTCTTTCCCGAACTGGTTTTCATGTTTTCTCGTCAAATAAAATCATCTCTCTCCACAAAATTACTGCTTATTATCCCAATCGTTCATTATACTTATGGGGAAGGCAGCTAAAGGCTTTTGAAGGGCGCTAAAGCTGTCCCCTCTCCACCCCACTAAATCTTTGCTGAACGTCGCTAGGACTTGTGGGAAATTGCCGGGGAAGTCCACGTCAACATTTTGGCGGCCATCTTGAATGAGTGGAGGAACTTCGTAGAGGTTATATCAAAAGCAATTTTAATATGGGAGCAGGCCAATCCGCAGAAATCCCAGGCGGTGGATCAGAGGGATATCATGTGCTTAGGGTAATATACGATCTCTGTAATCTGCACGCTTGATTTGAAAATACTCGAGTTACGAGCCTACAAAATTTGCTTCTCTGTGTAGTAATGATGTTATAAAGCTGTCTGGAGTTGAACGGCGCTGGTGATTCTAAAGCCGGCGTATATTTCTTTCCTCGTTTTAGGTTCAGGAAAATTCTCCTGGGTACAAAGCAGGATTGGAACCTTTCTTTGATTTCATCATTTCGATCGAAAACACAAGATTGGTAGGTGAACATTGCAGCGTGGCAATGTGTGTTCTTCTTTGATTCGTGGTTTCAGAAGTTAACACATTGATATTTTTGACTTTGTAACTTATTTATGCTACCAGACGTTCTTGTTGTTTTCCCTTTCTCTTCCTCTCTTGTCTTGCAATGGCTCTTGTTAATGTAAGTTATACCTATAGAAACTGATCGTCTGGAACTTTGCAAATCGTTCATGTGTTGAGCATTAACATAACAGCTGTCTTCTAAAAATAATGTAAGTCATGAGAGGCGGTCAACACGCTCTTAAGAACAAATTATTTTTAAAACAAATGAATCGATATCATATTGTGTTGCATGTAGGCGTACATTTCTATGTAACTGATTGTTATAAGTGGTAACAATCCAACATATTTAGACCAATATAAGCTTACGTGTACACTTAACTATCAATCTAAGCGTATATAATGTTTGTGGATTTAGCTGTTGGTTGACAGTTGATTGTGCTGCTTTGGAAAAACATCAAAGTCCTCAGCTGTGTTTAACTAATGGAAGAGCTTAGACTGTGCTTTACCTTCTTGTAAAGTGTACTTTGGAAGAAGTTGACGCAAGAGATGTTTTCCTTTGACTTCAAACGTTGCTTTGTATCTTCATACAATGTGTATGCATCGTTAAGTTCAGCAAGAAACGAACATGAAAACTGATGTTTTTGTCACAAATTTTGCAGGACCAAGATAATGAAACACTGAAGGAAATCTTGAAATCTAATGCAGAAAAACCTGTTAAAATGCTGGTTTTTAGCAGCAAAACCTGCAAAGTTAGAGGTGCGTATGAATTTGTTGTGCATCAAGGTTGTTCTTGATAATAAACTGAAGTTACAGTACATGTACCTCTGTATGCTCTGCTATTGTACAAGAGTATACTGTACATGTACCCAGGGGCCAGGCTGTAACTCAGGATTTCAAGTGACGGGGATGATGAATGGGGGTAAAAATCAAAACTCAAAAAAATCCCTGGGGCTGTCGACCAAACCCCCTCCCCCCCAAAACCCTGGACCAAAATACTAATCCCAATGTAACACTCATTAGTAAATATTAAAACAATCATAACTTTTTTAACAAGTTTGGTTGCACTTTATTTGCAGAACTATGCAGCTGGGCACTACTGTGAATCTTCAGATTCTCTTGAATAACCCCCAAAAAATCTCTACCAAAATCAAGCCACCCAAAAAATACTTGTCAAATTTTCCTACCCAGAAAAATCCAGGAATCGAAATTTCAAACCCCATAAAATCCCTCCATCATCCCTGTCTGACACTTTAAATCCGGTTACATGTATCAGCAAATACCTCTACAGAGCTTACATTTTTCATTGTATTTTTATGACAAATTTTGATCTGTCTGATTGTGTCACAGAGGTCAGCATTACTCCAAGTACTCTGTGGGGAGGACAGGGCCTTCTAGGTACGTCACTGTCTTTCTTTTTACTGTAAGCTATACAGCAATGTTTCTTTTTGATAAACAATAGTGTCACAGGGTTGCCACAGGGCAGGAAATGGTCAGGGAAAAAAATTCTTCAAGGTCAGGGATTTTTATTTCGAGGCATGGAAAATTGTCATTTTGAAGAAAAGTCAGTGAAAATTGAAATAATTTAATACGGCTGATTTAATACCATTGAAGGCTCGAAAAAATATTTGCAATGGCTGTGATCTCAACGATATTTTTCCTTAATGAAGAAGGAAAATTTGTTGAAAAGTATCACTCTTAATGAATGAGTGGAAGAAGAAGCCGCTACTAGACCTGACAGTTTGCATTTCTTTAGTCAGGAAAATTTTATTCTTATCAGGGAAAAGGTAAGGAAAAGTCAGGGAATTTTGAAAAGGAACGTCGGTGGCAACCATGTGTCATTCTCGATCATGTGCGCCATAATCACTCTTGCGTGACCTGTGTAGTGGTTGGCAAAAGAGCTTGCGAGTTGGTGAATCCTTTGCTTATGGTCAAACTTTGAAGTCATTTCGAATTTTTTTTACTTTTACCAATAAAACAAATCAAAAAATAATCAATAAGAATGGAGAGGGTACCTCAAAATTAGTAATTTGGCCAAGTTTCAGAATGAAATTTTGCATAGGCGTGAAGGGACCACTGATTGAAGAACAATCACATCTCATATAAATGTAATACTCTTCTTATCCTTGCTTTTTGCCGACCATTGTACCTTGACAATGTGATTACGATTGTGATGTCAAGTAAGATCACAGCTATTGCAGAAGGATTACAGCTGTCTAAGGGTAGATTTTCATGCTGTTAGAGATTGTAGTTTCCTGATCACGCCTTCATTTCTTACAGGTGTCAGCATTCGATTCTGTTCTTTTGAAGGGGCTAATGAAAATGTCTGGCATGTTTTGGTAAGGTTGCTGTTAAAACCATTAACTTTCATGTTATTAAATTGTTTTTTTTCCTTGGGATGTTGATCTCACTTTCACTTTAACAGATCATTTTCATTTTTTGTCTTCATCTAAAGGAAGTTCAACCAAACTCTCCTGCAGACATTGCTGGGTTACGATCAAATACAGACTACATTATTGGAGCTGATTCAGTTCTACATGAAGTAAGGATGTTGTCAACTTGTTTACATTGTAATGTTTAGAGTATTGTACATGATTAGTCAAAACATTTCAAGGATCATACTAATTAATGCATTCTTTTGTGCACTCTAGCCAAAACTTGACTATACCTGCAGATATAAAATTTTGCCTAAAAAATGTCACACATTTTTGGCAATTTATAACTTACAAATTTAAGTTGTTAGGTACATTGATTTTAAGAGCATTGTGAAATTCAGATTTGTTTTATTTCCTTAGTCTGAGGACCTGTTTCAACTTATAGAATCTCATGAGGGCAAACTGCTTAAACTATATGTGTATAATTCAGAAACAGATGGCTGTAGAGAGGTAAGTTCAGCAGCTTGTACAGGACATCAACTCTGATGAAGTTGTAATGGTGACTGTAGCACTTGCCTTTTCGAGTGGGACTGGACGCTGAAATGCAATTTTACGAGTCGTACAACTAACAATCCAATCAGTTTATTCAGCAACATTGTTGTGACAACTTAAGGTTTACAAATCAACAATTTCAAGATCTCTCAGGGTTCAGGACTTTCAAGGACTGTAATGAACCCTACTCGAAAGGGGCTTCGGGTGAAGCTAAACTGGTCTTGAAGCTACAAAAACCCTTGATAGCATTTCAAAATGTTCCTTGCATGAGGAGCTCTCACTAAAAGTCCCATATCTAAAACTAAGGTATGAAGGGTGTGTCAGGCAATCAAATGACTGAGAAGGCATTACACTGACTGGTATCTGTACAATGGCACCGCATATACATGTACATGTTATGTGTTGTGGTACATTTGTCTGTGAAATTAAGAAACGTAAAAACAAGGTTGCCAAAAGGAGCAGCTACATTTATATTCAAACACACTTTTATTCATCTTTGACTTGATAATGACGCTAAGCAAGCATCAGAACACCGTCACAAAATTGAAACTTTGTAACTTTTCTCAACATTTTTTCCCAATGTTTTATTGTTAAATTAAAAGTAGCACCTACCAGTGAAAATCAGCATCATATGATCTCGACCAGCTATTCTTCCAACACCAACTCCAATACATAATGCACCTACGTGAAAACATTGTGACAGTCCTGCTTAAAGTCATAGAAGTTGTTGATTATAATGATGGATCACTGTGTCTTTGCAGGTGACAATAACACCCAACAGAAACTGGGGAGGAGAAGGAAGGTAAATACCAATGTAACATGGAACATGTCATAAAATCAATAAAGTGGTCACTTAAGTTTGAGCACAACATCTTCAGTGCTTCCATAATACTTTGTTGATGCCCTTAAAGGTCAGTTATTCTACCATTTACCTTTTTTGATCATCTATTTTTAACCAGGAACATTCATCCATAGATTTTAAATTGTAGATTTTAAATTATGCAGATTTTAAATCGTATTCATCTTGCTTTCATTTAGGATTTGATCCTAAAGACTCGCATCTGCCGCATTGAACATTTTTCAATAGGAAATACTGACGTCATTCATTCATCCTTAACATGTTTATTTTATTGACTGTGGTTGAGTTGTCTTTATTTTTTGTTGTTGTTGTTGTTGTTTTCTTGTAGCATTGGTTGTGGAATAGGATATGGCTACCTTCACAGAATACCTATCAGAGATTCTCCTGAGATGCCTCTCCAATCTAACTCATCCTCCCCTGCTCCTGATGGCTTCTCTGAAGTAAGTTAACACCTAATTAACTTATAACTTACAAGTAACTTAATTAAGTGTTTTACAGCATTGTGTAATAAGAAGTGCCAGTCATTGGCCTATCATTGAACAGATAAAGACCAGACTTTTTCATGGCTACCCACTGAAAATAAGATATTTAGTTTAAGTTACTGATAGGCAACAAAGCTTGAGATCAAGATGGCTGGGTAGTGATGAAGTTCTCTCTTTTTTTGCTTCTTTATGGACCAAAATGTGTAAAGGACCCCATTTTGTTTGTGACACAACAGGTAATTCTTCATGTACACAGGCACCATAACCCCATCTATTCTATTCAGGTAGCCAATTACAGCAAAGAATAGGCCACTTCCAAGTTGCCTTTTGCCTCTGTGTCAAACAAGTCTTCATGCAAAACCATTCATATGAAAATGTGTTCTGCCTACATCTTCATTTTCATTCAAATCAAACTCATTTTCATTTAAAATGTTTTGCATAAAGACTCATTTTGAAACCGAAGCACAAGGTAACTTGGAATAGGCCTATTTGCATCATCTAGCTTTCTTTCAGAGCAAGCCGTATTTCCATACTGATTAGCACTGTACTTATGTACTCAACAAGTATTACAACTGTCATCTAATCCTCTCTCTCAGGGTGGACCTACACTGTATGATACTAGATAGTAATGTTTAGAACTTTCATTTACCATGCCAAAGAAAGGTTTCAATTATTTATTATTTTTTGTTTCTCTTTGTTCACATAGGTTCCTCTCATTGGGCCAACCTCAGTGCCTCTTGTCGCAGTTTCAACGGCAACCGTATCACCAATACAAGCATCAGGTATAACATAATCAGAATCAGTAATATAAGTTGGTACACACACTCTGAGCCCCTGTACTGTCTTCATTTCTCCACAACAAAAGAGGAGTAGCTCTGATCCCTTGCTGGTGATAATATTAATGGTGATGAAATGTATACATGTACATTTGTTTACGGTTGACAAGCAGTGTAAATTGTGAATTCAGGGGGATTAAATTATAGATACGCATATATAATTTTATAACAACTTATTATCAGTCATACATCATTTCTTAAAACTCTAAGTGTCAAAAATTGAAGCTGTAGTCCGAACTGTTTTTCAGAAGTAATGGCGGATCTTCACAACAAGCAAATAAACTTAATCATAAAATAGCATGATTTATAAGTGGCTTTTTTTTTTTTAAACACTGCTGGCAAGTTGAATCATGTTTTTACTGGTAAAATGGCCATTTTACAGGTCTAGAGACAGGGATGACTACATTGAACCTCAACACAACTGCAGCTTCACCGGCAATGAATCCATTTAGTACCAGTTTCCCATCAACGTCCCCTGCTACAACTGGCACATATCCAGTAGCTGCTCCCTTTGTAGCACCTGCAGGTGCCCCACCCACAGTTCCTTCATTCACACCCCAAGTCCAGGGCTCACCCATGATTGGAGGTATGACCCCACCCTTGGTCCCCTTGGCTTCCATGAGCCCGCCCCAAACATCAACAACACCTTCTGGAAGTTCCGCAGTCACTGTAACCGCAACAGCGACACCACTTATGACGGATATTACTGCAGGGGCAAGCCCAGCCCCCTTAATACCCACAACAGTTCCCGCGTCAGCAAGTGAAGACATCGCTGTGACTTTTCAACCAGCACCACCACCTCCATCACAACCCATTGCTACATCATAAAAGAACATAACTATAGAATTCAACAGAAAAGACATAGTGAAAATCTATAAGGCTGTGCCATAACGTTGGGAAGATCAAGTGGGACAAACATTGCAGTGTCACAGTTGATACAGCTCTAATGTGAGTGTTGTGTGACACTACAGTTACAGCTTTACTGTGGATATTATGTGACACTGTAATTTCTGGTTGGCTACTCTGCCAACATAAGCCAAAGTCTGTTAGGTAGTATTTTTTATTATTCTGCGTGATGTTATTCTTGAACTAACTTGTAATATTAATTCTATCCTTTTGTTCAAAGTTACTTTTTCAATCTTTACATTTGTAAAGATGGCAGACGAAAATTTAACGCTGTACAGAATGCAGTAAATTTATCAGGCAAGCTAAGACCCTTACCTCTGTATGTGTACTTTGGTTTTGAGTAAACTGGCCAAAACCACTGAGTGGCTGGAACAAAACTTGCAATTAAATTGTTGTAAATATAATCATTTACAATTGAAAGTTTCTTCCAACAATTTACTGGCAACGTTCTTAACTGTGTTAGTTCTCTAATAACCTTTAGATGTATCGACATCAAAGCCAGTATCCCATACATGTAGTGGTTGATTTTCTTTGTTCTCGTCACCTTCTGCTTGAAAATGTATCAAATCTTGTAAGGAGAAATTAAACTTTGATCACTCTTGGAAATTGAACAGGTTAAAAGCTGGTTAAGGACAATAATAAAAAGGCCTGTAACATGATGATGAACCATGTTCCTTTCAATGACTTGTAAGAAAGTGTCAGAATATGTGTAGATAGAATTCTAGAGGGACATCAAACCACAGAATGCCATTAAACGTAAGTTAAGCTTGGAGAAGGCATAGGGGCCTCCTTGGTTAGTACACTCGACCCTGGATCGAGCGGTCCAGGTTCAAGCCCTGGCTGGGGACATTGTGTTGTATTTTTGGGTAAGAAACTTTACTCTCAGTGCCTCTCTCCACCCAGGTGTGCAAATGGGTACTGGCAAATTTAATGCGGGGAGTAACTCTGCGATGGACTAGCATCCCATCCAGGGGGAGTAGAAATACTCCTAGTCGCTTCATGCTACAGAAACCGGGATAAGCTCCGGCCTGATGGGCCACTTGGCTCGTCTGCAGACTTAACCTGTTAATTAAGCATGGAAGATAGCAATTTTTACAAAATTAATAATTGATTGTTCAGCGAAATATGTTTACATGAACTACGTGAAGGATTTTGATGTCATTTGAACATTAGACGAACGTGAAGGCGGTGTTAGGGACAACCTCCAACGACGATTTCATGTCACGTGGGGCGATTTTAACACAATACTCTAAGTTCGGGCAACAATGCCGCAACGAAATGTTGGGTTAAAAGTGCCCTGTGCGCCATGTTACACGATATCGATTTTTACCGCAACAATGTTGTGCTAGAAATCCGCGTTAAAAATCTGTTTGTGTAGCATGTTCTTTGTTTAGCTGGGGATTTTCTATAAAATCAAAGCGGTGCACAAATTTGTCTGCCCTGGCTCTTTTCTTAATAGAGTCAATGACTATTTGAAGGTTCGTGTTTCCGTTATTGATGATTTTATAGGGGCTTGTTATACAAGGTCAAAACTAGCCAATCATATCATGTTTCTCCAGAACCAACCTTTTCCCGGCAAGGCCCGGTCGGCTAAGAGGGAGGGGCCTCTCTGCTCCGCATGGGCTCAAAGAGGTTTTTCGGGTGGGGAGAATCCGCTGAACGATATGAATTCAGGAGCAATGGTAGCCTGCGAGCAGGCTCACTTGTTGTTTGGGTAGCGTATCGCGGGCAAAGGCGGCGGAGCCGTAACCGCGAGCCGGCGAAGCCGGTGAGAGGAATGGGGCGAAGAAAAGTGAGGAAAACCTTTTCTCGCCCCATTCTTCTCGCCGGCTTCGCCGGCTCGCGTTTGCGGCTCCGCCGCCCTTGCCCACGATACGCTACCCAAACAACAAGCGAGCCTGCTCGCAGGTTAGAGCAAGGATTTCCATGACGAATTCCTCGAACCTCTGAGGAGGAGAGAGGGGACAGGCGGTTCAAGGGACGGAAACGGACTATTACTTAAGACAAAAATAGAAAAAGGGAAGTCATATTGTTCCTAGTAACAGTTTCACAAGGGGCTACTTGTAGAATAATGTACGAGGAAACGTACCATTGAACGCATAGGAAACACATCGGACGAGAAAAGCATTGGGGGACCCACACTAAATACACGGGAAATGTGAGAGGAACGCGCGGTGTCGGCGAACAGAAAAACACATCGGAGAGACGCACAGTGAAGCACGAAACGTAGAAGAGATGTCAATGAGGAATTTTACGGAATCGCATATAGCAAAACGTACGGGAAAAAGGGGCTAACTCGATAACCTTACGGGTCCTTTAGCCTCAAGGTTCTTTGCTTTTTTTTCACACGAGATATTTAAAAACCTGCAAAAATCAACCAATAATATGACGGCCACGTTGATCAGTCATCCAGGAATTTGTCAGTTGGAATTTGCGGTTCTGCATTTATAATAGGCTGATTTAGCAAGAGAACGGGAACGTCACTTGACGACGGCGCGCGCAGTTCAAATACCCAAATATGGTCAGATGACGACTGCAGGGTGCCCGGAATAACCTGGATTCTGTTCTAATTTGACCATATTTGGGTATTTGTATTGCGCGCGCCGTCGTCAAGTGACGTTCCCGTTCTCTTGCTAAATCAGCCCAATGTTCGCAAGAAGATGAGCCGAAGTTTTTCGTGTCTTGTTGAATAACTAAACCTTAAACTCTTTGATAATGGTGGAATTTGGTGATCCACAGTTTTTGGGGACGGCTTGCCCTCCCCCACCCCGTCCACGTGCTGCGCAGACAACCCCTCTCCCCGCCTCACCTTCCCGTCTGCCAACCGCTTTTTCCCTCTGATCTTTGCGAGCGCAGTTCGTCTCCGCCATCTTGCACGTGTGAAAGGTAAATAGTGGAAAATTGTGTTTACCATAATTTTTTTTCATTACCGTAATTTAAAAGGTTTGTCCAAAGGCTTGCATCAGTGGGTTGATGTTACCTGATCTGAGGCATAAGTTAAATTTCTTTACTTTTTCAGTTTTTTTTTTTGCATGTTGAAGCCATATTGTGGAATGAGGAGATGTTGTGTTTGAAGACCTCCGGAGGAATGGACGCATAAGGTAAGCTTTTTAACTACCTTTAATATTTAACTGAGAGCTACCAGACTAGGTAATAAGACAGGACATGAACGTGACATTTGTGCCCATCAGAGATTATTCTGCGTTATCACAGATAAATAAACCAACAAACCTTAAGCGCAGTATTTGTTGGGATGTCCCCATTAGAGATGAGTCTGTTTACATCAAGCTGATTAGATAACTTTTAAGTTACCTAATAAAGCTGTAATATTTGATTTTTAAAATCAGAATCGTCACTTGTTTCTCTGTTTGGATCTGCTACAGGCCATATTTTGTACAGATTCTTAGTTCTTAGATAATTTATTAAGGGAAACGAAAGAGGCTGTTGTTTGGATCATGTTGGTGTATTTGATTTGCAGACTGCAGACTGCAGACTACATTTAAAGCTAAATGGCACTCCGGTTAGTCTGAATATCACTCAGGTTAGCCTGAATAGTTCTCACTTTAGCCTGTTTACAGTGTTTACGATTTGCTTTCAAAAATGGAAAGGGGAATGCAACATAACTTAGTTGTATTATGCAGCTATCAATGTTATGCCTGAGGGGGGAGGGGGAACCACGGGATAGGGTGGGGACTTTGATCGAAACAAAAATTTGGAATCAAACTTCCTAACCCTTGGGATAAGATTTAAATTCAAAGTTCCTCACCTTGGGAAAAGGTTTTGAGTTCAAAGTTACCCGCCAGACTGAGAATTTCAACCCATCTGAAGTAAAGAATATGTGCCTGCATTTGACAAGACTTTTTCATTGATCATGCTGCTCCAGTGAAAGGCAGTGGGGAGGCTCTGCTCTCTTTATATAAAAAATTTATATACTAATAAAGCTGCAAAAACAAGCTTCAATTTGACTTTGTTTTCTTTAATAATGTGCACTTAGCTGGTGAATTCACAAACCCCAAAATATTACCACTTACTATTCTAGAGTCAACATGTACAGTCATTTCAGTTTTTCATAGAATCTAAAAATCTCAATTATGAACATTAAAGGTTATCTTGGTTCTTTCTTGAAGTCATTATTGGCCCTCTTGCTGTAGTTTCAACAAAGTGCAGTACTCTTCAATGAATTTCAAAAGATTTATCTTACCTTTCGTTCCTCCAGTTTATTGCAACTGGAAAGCATGGAAAACATGCTTGAACTCCTGGGAATTCTGGGTACTTTCAAGATGGTGGAACACTCGTATCCAAGCTCCCCGCATTCAAAACCCTGGTCGCTTTCGTCGTTTTAACGTTGTTCAAACTTCCCGACCCTGGGGCCAGCATTTTTTTAGCATTGTTCAAACTTTCCGATCCTGGGGCCAACATTTATGTTCAAAGTTTGCTAAAATTCCCCACGTGGGGTGCGCACAGACGTTCAAAGTGCCCACCTCATCCCTTGGTCCCCCCCTCAGGCATAACACTGATAGCTGCATTTGTTAAAAATTCTGCAGTCTGCAGTCTGCAAATGTCATACACCATGATCATGTGTACCAAAGGCACCCACAGTAGAGTGTCAACCAGTGTATTCTATTTGCAGACCCCAGTTGCAGACTACTCTTAGACCTAAATAGCGCTCAGTTTAGCCTGAATAGTGCTCAGGTTAGCTTGTTTACAGTTAGCTTTCAGTAACAGAAATGGAAGTACAATATTGGGTTAAAAATCTCCAGTCTGCAGTCTGCTGTCTACAGTCTGCAATCTGCAGATGTCATACACTGAGTGTTGAAGGATATCAGTGGTCAACGTTCGATCAAAATTACCCTACAAGGGTTGGTACAGCTACATACAGACTACTCTAAACTGTGGAAGAATTCAAAATGGCAGGAGCCAAAAGCTTCTTCTTGTTTTCAGTAACTTCACCCTTGAAAGTGTTATCTCCCTCCTTAGGCTTCAGGACTTTGTTTGTCTAAACATCCAAATGCCGTTTTCTCCTGAAGCAATACAACACAAGCTTGGCTTACATGTAGTTGCAGAACCAGCTAGGAAAGCAGACTTTTAGTGAAGAAGTGGTAAGTTCTCCGATCATTAAGCACCTTGATTAAGTTTACTATGATACAAATAAACTTGAGTAGATGTTTTAATTTTAGCAATAGGAATAAGCTTAACCCCAATTCTATCTGGATTTATTTTAAAAGTCAGAGCTGTGGTCCAAGAAAAATTACTAGGAGCCTAAAGGTGCCCAGCACTTCAGCTTATATGAAAAAATTAAGTTTTTCCAGTCGCCCAAAGGCAGAAGTTAGTCACCTGTGGCACCCAGGCACTTCTAGAGCACAGCCCCGGAAGTGCACTTTGATCGCATGAAAAATATTAGCTAAAACTTTCTAAATGCACAGCTACTCAAACTGCAGGTAGAAGATCCAATACAAAACTAAAAATATCGCAACAACAAACACTTTGTGCTTGTGTCCTCATCACTGCTTCAGGGGGTGTCTGGAAAACCCAAATTGCGAACAACGAATAGTTGCAAATAGCAAATAGCGAATAGTCCCGAATAGTGCAAATAGTCTCGAATAGTATGAATAGTGGCGAACAGTCATGAAAAGTGGCGAATAGTGATGAGTAGTCGTCAATAGTCACCGCTTTAGATCTAATATCCAGCGTTAATTATTTATCCAAATAAGCAACAGAATTTCTGTGAATTTATTGCCTTTTCTTCTCAGGCTAGGGCTGTCCATCGCCGACATTAAGAAAACAGAAAACACAAGGATAACCTAATATAGATGTAATGATGCTTTTGCAGTGGTTAAAACAGACGAAATTACGTTTAGAAACACCTGTTGTCTTGTTAAGCGTCTGTGCTTTTTAGCGGGAAAATCCTATCCTACGTTGCTGCAAGGTTGACTGTGAGATATTGGGTACCCTATTTGCTACGATTTGCCACTATTTGCTACTGTTCGCCACTATTCAAGACTGTTCACCACTATTCGCACTATTTGAGACCATTCACACTATTTGTACAATTCGCTATTCGTTATTTGGGACTATTCGCTGTTCACTATTTGCGACTATTCCCTATTTGGATTTTCCAGACACCCCTGCTTCAGGTGACAACTGTGTGACAACTTGATGACTCTGGTGACACTACTGTCTGTTAGAGCTTAATAATGACTTTGTGTCGAAGAATCAATTTTTTCCAATTAATTTTTTTTCCTATTTTTTTTCATAAGGTCTCAACGTGGTCTATCTGAAAATTAAGAGAAATCTTGTTCTTTAAAATTGCCAATTTAATCCTTTGATACCAAACTTTTGCCAAAAATACCGTTTTTAACCATTTAGTCAGGTTTTTTGGCTGCCATGATGCTAAATAAGCCTAGTAAGTTTTACTAAGAAAGCTTTTTTTTTAACCAAAAGGAGAGATTTTTTGAGGATTACTTACAAAATTGAGCAATATTTCAATTCCAGGTATGCGCATAAGCCAAAATTTGGACTTTTTTTTTTTTGCCATTAACCATTCTCAATTTTGTTTGTTGCCCCTTTCCTTTCTTTTTTTCTTGGCCCTTTTACTCTGGCTGCCTTTTGCATTGCATGTTCTTTCTGGCTGCCATGAAAAGTTGGATGTTGATTGCAGGCAAAGCCTCCTGAAGTTGGATCTGAGCGCATTCTTGACAACTGGCACAGCTTTCTAAATTTCATACTATTTTTAGATTAATCTACATTGAAAGGAGCTATATTGGGTCTGTTTAATTATCTTTAGCTGTTTCACTGTGATTTCCTTCGTTTCAACATGCTCCGAGTAAAAAATAGCTGAACGCTCGCATGTGAACAAAAACAAAGGTGTGTCTGACTAGGGCCCTTTAAGTAGAATTTTCTGTCGTTCGCTGACTCTTTTCGGGAGGGTGGAGTAAATAACTATAATAATTTTTCAGCGGATTAGCTGCGATTGAATCTCGTTTTTGTTCACTTTTCTTATGATAACATAACTCAGGAGAAAATGCGTGAAGAACTATTCAAAATATAAAAACAATCCCCTTGTTTTTTCGAGTTATGGGAACGCGAGGCACAAGCGAATGTTTCCACATCTTTTTCGTGTTCGTCAAACTTTCAAAAGTGTTTCTGTAATTTGATAGAAACACGGAGAAAGTGTTTTATATTTCGTTGCGAAAATGTTGCGAGAGTAAGGGAGGAAAATTATTCGTTTGTTTCGGTTGATCAAAATGTAAATTTTCTTTGCTGGTCCCTTCATTGTTCTAGAGGGCCTTGGTCACTTGTGGTCACGTGACAAAGCAAGGGTGATTGCCGTTGGAGAATGTTATAAAAGTTTTGAAATAATTTAAGAACTATGGCTCCTACTGTGAACACAAAAAATAATAATCGTCCAACGAGGATATTTTGGTAACCTTGCTTAGCTGCTGTCAAATAATTATAAATTTAATCCGGTGGAATTATTCATACCTTCATCTCAATGCTGATTTACCGCCCTGACTGAGTTGACTTGTAGTCAGTCCGAGAAATTACTAGTCAACCACGGACAGTTCCTCTTCGTTTGTTGATTTTTTTTTTGATTTTTTTGAAAGGGGTACAAACAGTAAACAAGCGCGTCCATTGAAAAAAAGATATAAATAAAAATAGAAAAAGGAAAGAAAAAGGAAAAAATAACGATGCGAGCTGTATTTGAACTTGTGACCGTCTTGAATTCCGGATTGAATAGCGACAGTGATCTCCACTACACCACGCAGTACACATCTGATTGTGGACACAAATAATTCATCAAATATCACAGCTTCTGCCTATTTAGCATTTGAATGCATCATTTACTCAAAAATACCACTCGTGTTAAAATTATAATAACAAGTAGTAGAATTCTACTAGTATACTAATGCAAATGCTGCAATCTGATTGGCTAAGCTACTCGTGTACTATCAGTGCAGTAGCTGTCGGTCGTCCACGAAATGCGACTTTTTTATCATTTTTCCGAAGTTTTGGAAGGAAGTTTAGATTTAAATAGATAATTAAATGCCTGAGACGACTGAAAAAAAAAGGAAATTGACAGTTTCTTGACTTTAAAAACTTGAAATTATTGAAAAACCGGGTGCGCGCGCGTAAACAACTGCAAATTACCAAGGACAGTTCAATACGTGCGATTTTCTTAAAGCCTGTAGTTCAATAATGCGGAGAAAAATAACTGGAAACCGTTATTTGCGTTAATTTCAGTTAGGATTCTACTAAAACAATTGGATTATTCGCTCTCGATTTTTATGTAGTGATAGTTGATTCGGCCTTCGGCCTCATCAACTATCATCTCATAGAAATCTCCAGCTCATAATCTAATTGTTAATTAGTGTAGAAAAATTGCACGAATATAAGATCCAAAGTTTTTGTAATTCTTTATGGGAATTGCTGTACTAATCGTTATTATAATTTCAACCCGTGCGGTATTTTTGAGAAAATGACGTCATTTACTCCAATTCTCAACCAAGACTTGGAACAAGGAAAGTTAATTGCGGCCGCAAATTCTCGGAAGTAAAGATCCAAGAAACGTGAGTTCTGATATTTGTAATAGATTGAAATTTGGCAACATAATTAGGAAAGACCTATTGTGTACGAAAATGGATGTCGAGAATTTGATCATAGGGGCACTTTAATCTGCTTTGTGTATTTCAACAGATCTTTGCATCCTTCATCATTTCTTTTTCTGGCTTGTGGAATTCGTGAAACATGTATTTTACTGAGAGCTTAGGGACCTTTTTTGTAGTCACGTGACAATCTAGACGTGATTGATACCACTGCGTCGTCTTGCAAAACTTATCTTCACTGTTAGTCTTGCTGCGATTTCATTTTACCTTAGTGAAAGAATTAAATGTCTATTCGTCTTGACGAGAATATTTATACATGGAAGTTAGGTGGAGAAATTTATTAGTTAAACAAGAACACGCTATTTTAGGCTTTGCTTATATCTTTTCCCGTTCTTTAAAAGTTTTAAGCGGTCAAAACAGTGAAGAGGCGCATCCAAAAACAAAACAAGAAGGCAAAAAAGAAAAGTTCGGAGCCGTAACCGAACCTGTGTTCATCTAGACTGTGGAGCGGCAATGATCTCCTCATAACTGAATCAAATAGCGTTTGTTTGTTTTCCATTCCATTTTGTTTAGCTTTTGTTTTGGTTCCTTTTATTACTGCAAGGTAGTTTTCATGATGTTGTTTCGGTATGAGGAAACCGTAAAAATTGTGCTCAGAATTTAAAATCATTGACAAATTTTTTGCCTTAATTGCTGCGTGTGTGTTAACAAAATTTTGCGCCTGTTCAAAAGGTACGATCAGAAAAAAAAATCGTCCTAGCTTTTCATGAAGCGTTCGATTCACATATCTTGAAAATTGTAAACGTGAGACAAATCAAACGAAGGTGGTGTTTAGTTCAAATCGCGTGGCAGTTATCAAGTCATATCTAACCAAAATGACATCATACATCTTCGATCCGCCATCTTGGATGACTGGTATTTTTGAGGAAAAAAATAAAGAAAATCTAAGGACGTGAAGTCACGTTATGTTCCCCGATAACTTTGAAAAGTCACGACATTTGGCCACTTTTGCTGTTAAACTCACACTTTGTTCGTCGCGTCACCTCCCTTCCCCCCCCCTTCCTTCCAGATCAATATGAAATGGGCAATTTTTTTTTCTGGCCTCAAAATGAAAAGGAAAGCCAACATTAGCTACGAGACTTTCTCTCTCAAGCTTGACAAAAATATAAGAGATTAAAGGCCGCCGCACACTAGCCGATTTTTTGTCGGCCAACAAAAAATCTTCACTTTTCGGCTAGTGTGCGGTGAATTCAGACAAGTCTGCGACATGATCGGAGCTTGTCGGGCGATATCTGACGGTGCTAAATCTCAAAACGTCTGGTCGGGCCTTGTCAGCTAGTGTGCGGTGGACCAAGACAATTTGTCGGGGCTCGCGCGCTCCTCAACAAATTAGGAAATGTCACGAGAGTCACGTCAGTGAAATAAGCGCCATCTTGATTTTGGGTGACTTGGCCTCAAGCCTCAACGCAGTTAGTCGCGACAAAAAATCGGCTAGTGTGCGGCAGCCTTAAGTTACTATTTTTATGTTTTTTTTTTTTTTTTTTAACAAAATTATACACAACAAGCAAGCATGGCCCAGTACTTTAGTCTTTGGTTGTGATTCATTCTCCGGCACACAGCTTCCACACTTCCCCTCGGAACGAGCTACTTCATTCATGATTCTTAAGACAATAAATCACTAACAAGTCACAAGTATGCAATCAGCCTTAAAATAAGAGAGGAAGCGGGTACAGCGATTACATCGGCCCAATGAAAACAGAGGTTTCAGAAATATAACGTCTTACTGTGGTGTCTTGAGCTTCGTCTAACGAGCTCTCGTGTGTGTGCTACCTTTTATGTTAAGCTATTACTCCTTTTAAATACCGTAAATCTTCAAATTAGCGCTCGGTGCGCTTATTTCAAATTTAGGAGAAGACGGCGGGCGCTTATTTGAGGGGGGCGCTTATTCGAGGGAGGGGGGAGGTGCTTATTTAATTTTTCCTAAAGCGTGGCCTGACATGATCATTTTTTTAATATATCATCTGCGCGTAAACACCAACATAAGCTGTTTATTGACATAAAAAGCTGATCCTAAAGCTTAAATCGCGGCACCATTAGTATTTAACGTGTTCACAAACTGAAACAATGTACAAATCTAATACTACATGACGAAAACTATACACCCTTTGTCTCATTACTCATCCACAAAATGGGGGGAGGGGAGAGGGGCGCTTATTCGGGGGAGGCGGCGCTTATTTTAAATTTCGGCCGATAGGAGGGACGCTTATTCGAAGGCGGCGCTTATTCGAGGGGGGTCGCTAATACGAGGATCTACGGTATTTAATGAATTTTTAAGATTAAGAAGTATTTACCGAATGGTGCTTAAAGGAGCTGTGTCACGAATCTAAGCCAAATTTTGCCATTCGAAAAATGGCCGCCAAATTGAGTGAAATATAAAAACAACCATTTAAAAACAGTGAAGAAATGATGTAGCAACATTACAATATAAGAACGCTGTTTTAAAGGCCTATGGAATTGTGCCTTCGAAAGAAAATTTCTCAAGTTCTCAAAAGCCTATATTGAAAGGGATTGCGATATGGGTTTTTGAAAAACTGTTAGACATGAACAGTTTTTAAACTTAATCTCGTTTGTTTGTCACTTTTAATTATAACGCCCAGGAATTTGTTTGTAATGAAGCTATGGTTTTGCCAGTTAGATCTATAGCCTTAAGATCTATAGTGTTTCATAGCGAGTATTTGACTAAACGAAATAATATAGACCAAACTCAACTGTGACACAGTCCCTCTTATGTGTCATCTTTTGTTTGTTCGTAATGAAACGACAAATTACAGTCAAGCCTGTATATAACGGTCACCCTTGGGAAATAGCCAGGTGACCGTTATATACAGAGTGACCGCTCTACACAGGTTTCCTTTAAACTCCCCTGGAGGTCAATAAATAGCATTTTTATGTGCAAATAATCACTCAATTTACGTTTTGTTGACAATAACGAGTAACAGCAACGCAATAAACACGATAAAAAATTCCTATAGAATATCCGTGGTGTACTTTTAGGGAGGTGCAGTAAAAGTCTATTGGAAGCTAATGAAGAGTCAATGAACAACGTTTTTAAGTGGAAAATCACTCAATTTACATTTATTGACAGCAATTGTAAACAGAAACGCAATGAATACGACAAAAATGCCCATAAAATGTCCGTGGTGTACTTAAAGGGAGGTGCAGTATACTTTGATCCAAGTTTCCTTGTAGGAAAAGCTTTTGAAGCAACAATATGGATTTCAAGAAGTAAAGAAAGCGGTTATAGTTTTCTGATATTTCGGAACTCGAAGCTTGATTTCATGTAGTATGTCTTTGACTTTACTCACTGTGAAAGCAAGTTCTTCATGTCCATAGTCTTTCAGCCGAGCCGATGCCGAGCGCTGTTTTGGTCCAATTTTGTGTTGTTACAGTTACAGTAACTATTGTTTGAAAGCGTGGGCACTTTGTCATTATTTGTTAATCGTAACCCAATTTCGTGACCGTTATATACAGGTAATAGATAATGAAATTGTGGATTCAAGAAGTCTAAAGGGTGACCGCGTCCGTTATATACAGGTGACCGCTATACGCAGGTCAACTTAACAGTAAATATAAGGGACGATTTTTGGGAAGTTGTTCAGTGACCGTTATACACAGGGTGACCGCTATATACAGGGCCGTTATATACAGGTTTGACTGTATTCGCAAAATAGTGATAGGCAATATTTCTGTAACTGAATTCTGAGAAATTGTTTTTATTTATTCCAGGTAGGACGCTTTTTCAGTCACGAGCAGCTGAGGCCTGGGTAGACTGTTAATAACCTCAAGATGAATTGATCATACACCACGGTGATGCCTGAGAGTGACTAGCCGATAGGTTTTATATATCTACCGAATAGTGTATGTACTGGTGACAGGTTAGATATCTCTTACTTCTAAGAAATAGTTTTTGGAATCGGACTGTGTGGCAAACAGTATTTTAGTGGAGTCATGACACTATAGTCGAATTACCTACCAAAAGAAGGAAACTTGAAAACCGTAAGGGGAAAATCCCGGCTGGCTACCTCAAAGAAAAAAAATAGGCTTTCATTTTAGCCTGGTGAAAACTCGCAGGATAAAATTAGTGTCGAATATTTCTTTTTTCTGTGGTGCAAGTTTCAATGGCTCCCTTGTGAAAGAAAAAAGAAAATTTCAATTTTCTTTACTTTACTATTCCCAATCGAGTAGGGACAAAAATTGCTCCCGTGCCGATGAATTTATTTGGTTTGTAAGCCGCGGCAATGAAAAGGATGACGCATTTTCTCACCAAAAGTTAATGTTTACGATCTGGAATATCCGCGAAGTTCATAGTCATTCAAATTGTTTATTCCAGAAACAATGCAAATGGTAATTTTATCGAATGTCATTCTGTGATTATTATAATTTACATGTTACTGTTGTTGTTTACGTACAGCGCGGCTAGCTGAAAACCCTTCAATCTTTCGTACTTACTTTTTGCAGCAAATCGCGAATAGAAGTTTCTAAGTTTATTTAGACTTAGTGGCAGTTATCTGTTGAAAGAATTTTTAAATCTTCAAGTCTATTAATTATTCGTAAACTTTGTAGCTGTCGAAGGAAAACAGCGGCGGTATGTAATTGTTTTATTTTTCTCAAAGGTTTAGTAATATAACTCTGTCGCGGGTCATTAGTTCATAATCTAGTTCCACATACTGTGATTATCGCGGTAACTCAAGAAAGTTGTAGCTATTAGAGGAAAATAACACAGGGTTCGTAAATGAAGGTTTTATTATGATCGTAACATCTTCAGAATATGGCGGAGGTAAGACGACGAAGATTTAGGGACTTAGCGTGTACGTGTACACTGTTGTTTATTGAACGCGAAAGATTTGTACTGTAATATTAATCTTTATTGGTTTTTGTCTGCTGTAGTATTACAAAATAAATTGACTTTATCATGTTACAAACTTGTGTCAGTTTACTGAAAACCATGCTTACAAGGCTCTTCTGCAGATGCCGTACAAATGACGAGTACCAGACAAAAAAAATTTCAATCTTGGAAGGAAGGCAAAAACCGATGTAGTATTACAAAATAAATTGACTTAATCATGTTAGAAACTTGTGTCAGTTTACTGAAAACCATGCTTACAAGGCTCTTTTGCAGATGCCGTTTCAATCTTGGAAAGAAGGCAAAAACTGATGTGGAACATCACCACCACCACTAACTAGCATTTCTTTTATACTTATGGCAAGAGTTTGGTCCACCCATCCTTGTGGTAGAGTAGCCTCTAATACACATGCGTACTAGGTGAGTGTCCCAGTTACAAGAAACATAATGTACTGTACGTCGTGACTGTAAGTAACTGAGAATTTCGTGTCGGTTTAAAACGAAGTTCTAACTTCGGGTTTCCCTTATCAGTTACTTGTAAGTCTTGACCGTAGGTAACTAATAACTTCGTGTCGGGTAACCCGAAAAAACTTCGGATTCCCCAACACGAAGTTATCGGTTACTTACAGTCACTACTTACAAGTAACAGATGCCTCCGTGTCGGGAAACCCGAAGTTTGAACTTCGGCTTAAACCGACACGAAATTATCAGTTACTTACAGTCACGACGTACAGTACATTGGGTTTCTTGTAACTGGGACACATCCCCTAGTACGCATGCGTATTAGAGGCTACTCTACCACAAGGATGGGTGGACCAAACTCTTGCTATAAGTATAAAAGAAATGCTAGTTAGTGGTGGTGGCGGGGAGGTGGCGGTGTACCACATCAACTTTTGCCTTCCTTCCAAGGTTGACAATTTTTTCTCTGGGCACTTCTTAAAACTTGTCATTTTCAAGGCATCTGAAAGAAAGAGGTCGCAAGTGAACTTAACATATACAAACGTTTCCCGCCAAAAGACTTAGAAAATTTTATAATTTTATTATTAAATATGATACCAAACGCGCATGCGTGCATGCAAAGTTGTACCACAAGGACGAGAGCTCAAAACTCTCGGTATAAGTATAAAACAAATGCTAGTTATTGGTGTGGCTGTTTTCCACATCAATTTTTGCTTTCCTTCCAAGATTGAGAATTTTCCTGTCTGGCCCTCATTTTTTTCAGGGCATTTGCAAGATTGTCTTTTGTCTTTCGCCTTTCCCCACATTGGTCTTTTCAAAGGCATCTGAAATAGAAGAGAATGTGACTTAGAACATACAAATATTTTCTACCAATTAAGAGACTTATAATATTATTCCAAAAGAACATAATCGTAACAACTTAGTTAGAAGCTCCTTAAACTTATGTAATACCTTCGATGACTTAAACTTAAACCAGATCTCCGAATTTTACATGCACTTGTACTTGATGTACCAAAACCGGCACAATCAAAATCAACTATAGCGAGAGACGTTTTTTCACTTGAACTTCCATACTCTCATTGCGCGATTTCTCAGAAAGAATATTTTCTTTCACATGTAAATCTGCATGTAGCTGTCCCTGAACCGGCACGATTCATAATCGATCGTAGCGAAATTTGCTTTCATCTTCACGTTTGAAAAAGTACTGTTGACGTCTAATCAAGTTAACGGCCAAATATGCAACAAAAGGTTTCAACCGTTTAAAATCTGTCTAGTTCTGTACCTAACATTCCTTACACACTCGTAAACTTGCGTTTGTTGAATGCCTTGATATGAACGAGATAAGATTACGTATAGCAAATATATAAACAATACGACTTACCCGAGTCTGCACATCGCGTTCAGAGGATTCATTCGATAGCGTGCATGATGTCCTTGAAAGCCATCTTCTCAAACTTTGAAGATGCTCGCTGTTGAAGCCTAAGGGAAACAAAAAGTAATAAAAAGAAGTTAATCTTATCCGACTGTCACTGTTAACTTTCCGTATAAATAAAAATATAAGGCAAGAATAAACGCAAATAAGATGCAAATTGTGCCGTTCATCCGTTCTGTGATAAACACATCACGCTTTTTTTTTCACAACAAAGCAATAAGCTATTTTTTTAAATATATACACATATATTTTCCAATTCGCAAATAATCAGCTCCCCTTTAACCTTTTTTACGACCTATAGTGATTATTAAAATTAGATTTTATTATCTCAGAACGCTGCGATAACTGTAAACATGACAAATTTATAATTATTTGCTTGTTCAACGTTTTAATACTTCAAAGCTGAGGATCATAAATTTTACGTTTGTATCTTTAGCGAGATAAATTTTTCCTCCAAAACAAAACAAAAACAATTAAGCACCAAAGTATTACATTGTGTGCGCTGTTTAGGTACGTCACGCTGACCATTAGTGCGCGCCACTCGTATGCTTATGTAGTCAAGTTTTCCGCACGAGATCGTATCAAGTCGAGTTGGCGAAGTGGGTTGGTGCGCGCCTCTCGCTCCGGGACTAGACAGAGTCACGAGTTCGATTCCCGCTCCAGGCGTAGAGAAGTACTTTTTTCCCTTTTTGTAAAACCAGAAATTAATTGACCAAACCTTCCTCGTGTATCAATTTTCAAAAAATCAATTTTACAGTGCAAAATCCGATCGCTTACATTGAAGGAAAAAGAGCAAAGAATTTATCGTAAAATGTAATTTGCGTTCAACCATTAAAAAACCGATACTTTTTACACGGATGGAAAAGGACGCCAATATGACTTCTCCTGGCCAAACGAACTTGCTTCATGGTTCCAAAACTTTTACAACTCGATGTATTCGATATTCTTATACTAAATACGCAGCAAAGTTCAGCCAATGTCGCAATGTTGGTCTAATGACCGGTTTCGTTATTCTCAGTGGTGAAATTTCTCTGCCGTTTTGCATCTTGAATTATGTAGCGGTAAAGTTAAATAAAAAATCTCAAAAAGCTTTCAAGGTTGGTTCACGCTTCCTACAAAATCAATAAAATGGCGGTTCCGTTGCCAAAAATCACTCGCGCGCGAATCCCGCCAACCACACATGTTGCATATGGTTCTGAGGTTGTAAAACAGAACATTGTACTCCGGTCCACACAGTAGCACTGATATGTTATTTTGAATTCTCATACTAAATTGCAATTTCAACCAACACTGACCAAATCGGATCCCGGTCGTTGTTACAACCAAACCAAACGCCGTTGAAGTATAATGAACGTAGTACCACATGTACGCATATTGGACCTATTCGTAGCCATTTAAGATATGTGAGGGGGCTCACCTGTATTTTAGCGAAACCAATTATTATCACGTTTAACATCTTTGTTAAGTTGAACAACTTTGGTTTTTAGAGCTGTGGAGGGTAAGAACATTATTTGAACAGTGTTTGCTTTTCATTTAGCGGGTTGGTACTAACGCTAGCTCAATTCAATCAATAGATCGTTTTCACTGTCACGCAATAAAAAATAAATCGAAAACCATCCAGTGGAAAAAGCTATGAAATTATGATGTTATAGAAGATAACTAAATAAGCCACTTCTCCAAGTTTTAGGCCTGTGCGTTTCCCCAAACTTCAGATATTCGTCGAAATGTTTCGCCGATATTTACAGAGCCCAGTATGAAAACGCCATGTTGGTGTACCTCCGTGGTACACCAATATGGCGGCCGGAAAATGGTGTAAACATCTGGAACTTACTTTGGCTATCAAGGCGACTGATTATCAGTACTGATCAAACAAGCATTTACATAAGCACTTTTCCTAATGCTTTAACTTCCAAAAAGGCTCAAAATCATGGGATAAGTACATATTTTTCGACAAACTCGATCATAGCTTTGTGTCACGCACCTCCGTAACCCTGAAATTCAAAATGCTCTGGATTCCAAACGAAGCACGCTATTGAGCTGTAAAATTGTAAACAGATATACATATACCGCCTCTTGTGCCTGATGAGGACAAAAACTTTGGTGGTTCTTTCGTTTTGGATTTTAGAAAGTGATGACGTCACGTGAAAACGATCTATTTGTATCATGTTGATGCAGACAGTCTAACTTCAAAACCAGGCAAGTTCCTATTTTTAACTGTTTTCATGTGAAAACCACGCTATGTTAAGGACACAGAAACACAGGGGCCGGAGAAAAAATATACTTGGAGAACCCAACTCCTTTGCAGGTCAGTTCTCACACCCATCTCTCTGCATTTCTCCCTAACAAAATTTCTCGCCAACAAAAATATCATTCTAACAGCACAAGATTTGTAACAAGACAATTTACAGCATCTTCGGATAATGCAAAGACGCCAACCAACCAAACAATTTTCTTACAACCATTGTGCAAGTACTTTAAAGTAATATTTTCTTTTAGACGTGCGTGCAGTTTCGATCATAAAACCTACAGGTAACAACCCGTTTCTGGCATAGGGTTAGGCTTATAAGGGAGAGACGCCTGGGTTCGCCAGCCAGCACAACTGTGGTTGAGCGGTGACCCATCTTTCAAAGAGCAGGTCTCTTGCTACCCTGATGTGACATCATATCTCGAAACCTGACTCAAACCTGCATTGATAATTAGTCCGAAATCTCTCTTAATTATTTACCGAGATTTTTTTTCCATTAAAACAGCAAGTAGGTGACTGTTTTCGTCCCATTAACTGATTCTGGCTACAGAATTTTGTCACAGATTTTAAATCCGGTAAACTTGGGTTAGTTAAACGCGCTGATTGAGGTAACATTCAGCATAGCTGATCAAATAATCAAATCCACAGTAAATGTTAGCAACATAACTTACTTGAGTTTGCCTCTCGTGTTAACGAAAAATGTGAGAGGAACTTTTTCAACAGTGTAAATGATGCTTTGGAAAGTCACCTTCTTGAACATTTGAAACCAGCCACCGTTGATCCCTGAAAGAACAAGACAACAACCTTTATTTAAGTGTCAAAAACAAAAATGTTTTACCTTTAATTTATTCCACTTCCCTATCAAATTTCGTAATAGTTGTCGTCTTATAATAAAAGACGAAGAATAAACACAAATAAGATGCAAATTGTTTAACGTAAACACATCTACTATAATTGTTTGTGTTACACGACAGCAATTTAACTGACTACAATAACCTGATTTTAAATAAACAGTTCTGACGCGCGAAGTTAATAATCAATGCCACGTTGACTTCTCTATGACCGTCACTAATAAAATTTGCCTTAAATTCAGTGCACAATTACAAATATATAATTGTCTTTGCCATGATTTACGTACACGTACTTCAAAGCTGGGTTCATAAATTTATCATCCCAAGATAGACTTGCGCAAAAAGAAAAATATATAACATTTGAAATATACAGTATGATGTGTGCTGTGAACGAATAGCTGTATTTTTTAAGTTCTCTGACTTGATGATTGGCTGTCAGGTATAAAATGCATTCTGATTGAATACTGTTGCCAATCGTTTTGCAGATACCCAACTGATTTTTTACGAGCATAGTAAAATTTCTTGCAGAGTTGCATCCAAAACAGAACATTGTGTGCAGATCCACAGGACAGATTACACTTTCAATGAATGGTAACCCCAAATTTGGATCTCTAATTACCCCTCACTTCTTTTCTCATTCTTTTCCCACTTTTTCTTTTTTATTTTATTCACTTTTTCCTAACTTTCTATTTTCCTATTCATTAATAATAATAATAATAATAACAATAACAATAACAATAACAACAACAACAACAACAACAACAATAATAATAATAATAATAATAATAATAATAAACATTTGTAACTATTGATAGACTGGCCTGCCTAGACTAGAGCTAGCTATCCATGGGCCAGTCCAACTGTAAAATGTACATTAAGGAATAAAAAATAATTGATTGAATTATAACCAAACTGAACATGGGTGAAGGGTAAGTAATTAAGGCTAGTTCCATATGTACGCCTAGCAGACCTATTTCAAGACAATCTGAAGTTTCCAAATGAGACTATCTGTATTCTGGTGAAATGGGTGAAAGATTGTCATGTTCAACATCCTTGCTCGTAAGGTTGAATACCTTTGGTCTTAAAATCCTGTGGAGGTTAAACATTTTATTTGAAGAATATTAATTAATCAATAAATTGTTAATATTAATGACAATAAATTATCATAAATTCTAATCATTATTTAATTAGTAATTTTCTCCTCAGTTTGCAGGTAAGCACCAGCCATTTATTTGCCAGAAAATAAATAATACGTAATCAAAACAGTGAATAAAATTGATTTAATACTTGGCAAAATACTACTCAAAATACATATACTAAGTGAGCTGAGTAGTCACATAAATTTTCAAATTTTATCTGGGTTGTAAAACTGAAGTCAGGAAAAAAATAAATAGCTAAGTTAATTAAATTTTAAGAAAAGAGAAAACTAAAACTTTCTCAAGATCAGTTTCAATAATGCAAAAAGTTGAAATTCAAATCAGAGCAACAATCTATTAGACATTTTTGAACTGTTCTTTTGTAGTATCAGTTTCTTTTACACACAGGGAAACAAAGGCACCAGACAAAGGCAATATGAAATCAACTCCTATACAAGATCAATTTTCTCTTGTACTCGCAATTTGAATATAAGACCAGTCTATGCTTCACAGATCAAGAAACTCAGAAAGAGATTTTTTGGTGGAACCTGAGCTCCCTTGTGGGCCAGTTCTTACACCCATCTCCTGTACAAAGCTCAAGATCCATTTAGCCCATGCAGAAAGCTCAATTGCTCCTAAACATTTTTTTTTATCTTGCACTAACAATTTGGATATGGGACCAGTCTATGCTTCACAGATCAAGAAACTCAGAAAGAGATTTTTGGTGGAACCAGCTCCCTTGTGGGCCAGTTCTTACACCCATCTCCTGTACAAAGTTCAAGATCCATTCCACGTATGAAGACAGTCCAATTGTTCCTAAACAAGTTTTTTTTCTCTTGTGCTGGCAATTTGGAATGTGGGACCAGTCAATGCTTCACAGATCAAGAAAGTCAGGAAGAGATTTTTGGTGGAACCAGCTCCCTTGTTAGCCAGTTCTTACACCCATCTCCTGTACAAAGCTCAAGATCCATTCAGTCATGAAGACAGTGCTGGTTCTGACACAAGTTCTTATTTTTCACCTTTTTTGTGGGACCAAGTCTATGCTTCACAGATCAAGACACTCAGGAAGAGATTTTTTGGTGGAACCAGCTCCCTTGTGGGCCAGTTCTTACACCCATCTCCTGTACAAAGTTCAAGATCCATTCTGCATATGAAGACAGTCCAATTGTTCCTAAACAAGTTTTCTTCTCTTGCGCTTACAATTTGGAATGTGGGACCAGTCAATGCTTCACAGATCAAGAAACTCAGAAAGAGGTTTTAGGTGGAACCAGCTCCCTTGTGGTCCAGTTCTTACACCCATCTCCTGTACAAAGCTCAAGATCCATTCAGTGCATAAAGACAGTCCAATTGTTCCTAAACAATTTTTTTGTCTTGTGCTGGCAATTTGGATGAGGGACCAGTTTATGCTTCACAGATCAAAAAACTCAGGAAAAGATTTGTGGTGGAACCAGCTCCCTCGTGGTCCAGTTCTTACACCCATCTCCTGTACAAAGCTCAAGATCCATTCAGCGCTTGCAGACAGTCTAACTGTTCCTAAACAGGTTTTCTTAAAATCTTGCACTGGCAATTTGGATGAGGGACCAGTCTATGCTTCATAGATCAAGAAACTGTGGTAGAGTTTTCGGTGGAACTGACCATATCCATATTTGTGTCACCTTACACTCTTTTATAAAATTGTCTTGGATTGATCGATAAATCAAATTTTCCTTGCCCCCTAATTTATTAATTACCTTGAAATGGTAAACAATAATGTATTGAAATAGTCTCTGTAAGAAAAATTGGAATGAAATTTTCTCAGTCAAAACAAATTGTCACAGGACCAGGCCATATTTATTCTGGGTCTGACAACTTCACAATAATTTACACATAAAGGCTGCAGCAGTGTATTGTTTTGTGATATACAAGATGAAGTTGGGCAAATACTTAACTGAATGCAATTCTGTGTTTCTTGGTATCTAGTCACAGAGAACATTATCACTTGAGCTCTTTTCTCCTGATGAAGAAAACAAATGAAAGATATTTATAAACTACATGTAAATAATATTTAATTAACCCAAAAGAATACATGTAATTGTAAACAGCACATGCCTTACAGGCTTAACATGCTTAACCCACCAACTGTTAAACTCACCACCAATTCATGAGCTTGGGAAAGGTGGAGCCAAGCAAGATATGAGCCTCAAGCAGCCCATGCAGGTATCCATGGCAACACTGCTAGTGGCAACCACCAGGCACTGTAATACTGACAGAATCAGTGGAGATACTTACCACCCACACATGTATATTTACTGTCAGCTGTGAAAGGAAGGGAGGCAAGGTGCAAAAGCATGCCACAAACATGAATGGCACTCAAAGCAAACTGCAAGTTCTTCCACAGCTAGCAAGCAACACGCTTAAGTCGTGCAAAATCCTGTATGAGACCCCACAGAGCATGCCCCCCCCCCCTGAAAGGCTGCTGACCAACACTAGCTCAAGTTAAATGTTGCCTAAATTACAGTTAGCCACATAGTGTATCACTTGACCAATATATTTACAACAAATTATGAAAATAATTTATCCTCAAGGGAACTGTGTTTAGTTTAAAAACATTACATGTAACTACTCAAGTGAAGTCTTAATTCAGAAACAAGTGGTGCCGCAGACCTTCTACATGCAAAGTGAGAGCCTTTAACAATGTGGATGAATGCAAGAGAAGTGATTTCACCTGAATTGAAACATTTTAAGACATCGTGATTTCTACTGGCCACAAGAGCTTTGTGAGTCAAGGGGAAGAAGTGGTCAATATCCTAAATACATGTGGCCAGTAAATCCATGTGATCTAACTCAACAGTCTGGGCTCAGGAAAAAAAGCAAATTGAATTCCAGCTTCTCCTTGGGACAAGTAGCACTCAAATTTTGCTTGCCCTGGGCAAGTACTTGTCCCGTAAGATCAGACAGCACTTTTTGGGAGCCCTGAATAGTGCAAGTGTGCATCCAAGACTCACTGTGTGTAAAATAATGTTATCACCAATAAGCAGAATTTTGCCACTAATTTTAAGCAAGAAGAATCCTTGTTTATAATACAAAAATGGTGAATAATACCAAAAGGCCTTCAAAAACTTCTTATTGCTATGAATTTCCTAGCCCCAAAACGGATTAAAAAAACATTGAAAATAAGGATTAAAAAGTACTTTGATTTAATTTTGCTTTGATTTTAAATTTAAAATTGCTCATTTGCTCTCCATCCCTGTCACCAAGGGTTCATAATTGAAGGCTTTTGTGCTAAAAGGGCGTATATAGCTTTTTGAGCCGATTTTTTTTTTTTTTGCAGGATCGAGCTAATTTTTGGCAGACTTACTTGTTTTGACATGAAAAGCATTGTTGCATAATTGTTTTTGTTGATTTGCACTTCGTTTTTGAGAAATAACATATGCAAAAAAACTCAGTTTTCCAAGCGGCATCTTTTGGAGCAGATCCTTCAAAGGTGGATTCCGCCGTGATGCGAACTTAGATGGTTATAGTCCATCAGCTGAGAGCCGCAAATTTGGGTTTATGGCTCACTTGAGGGGAACAGCCAAAACATGTCTTACACTGTATCTTAATCTTCGACTACTAATCATCCTAAAAATATATGATAGCAAGGAAAGAACGGTAGCTTTCACTTTGTAACTCGAATTTTAAATTTTGCCCCAAATACCCTTCTTTTGCCACTATCTTGGATTTTTGGGGAATGTTTAAAAGTGGTTTGTATTCCTTTGATGTGAGCGAATAGTCATCATGGCTATACTGACCAATCACATTCCAAGGACCAGACTTAAAACATCATCAACTGACAAACACTATTCACTTGACTCTGAAGATGACTTCCGCTCAGGTTGTCGAAACGTCAGTAACCAACAACAGTTCTTTTCAGAACTACACTCATCCGGACGATCACACTATACGAACTACTGATACTCCTGGTTTCAAACCATTTACTAGGAGTATCTCACTTTGGAGACGATTTGATTGGCTCAAGAGAGAATCAAGATTCACAGAGGACGTTTGAAGAAGAAAAAGACCAAGTTACCACTACACTAAACACATTGGTTTTGAGTACAGTTCACGCTCTGGCAAGACATCAAACAATCTTATCCGAAGCAAGTGTTTGCAAGGTTTGCTTGAAGTAAATTCTTGTCGCAGGTATTGGTGTTTCATAACGATGCTGAACGGAAAGACCAGTCAGAACTTGTTTCTAGTGGCTGAGCTAAGTAAAACTTCTCCGCTAGTTGAATTCTTGAACGTGATGGAATACTATCAAGCAAGAAAGACCGTGCTTAACCACATTTCAAAACACCAAGGAGAGAGTTGAAAATACTAGTGTGGCGGAGTATTTTTAAAGAACTTCAAGCCAGCTCTTAAACAATCAGTTTCCACAGGTGACAAGAAAGTGAAAGCTCTCTGGTTTTAAGGAATGTAGTACAAGGTAACTTAGACTATCCTTGATCAGGGAACCTCTTGTTAAACAGAAGGGTGATGTAAGCAGTACTGTAGACTAGTCAGTGTGAGGCAAACCACACCAAACTTGCCTCAGTCTTTTTTTTTTTTTTTGCTCGTTTTTGTCTCTCTGTTGAAAGGGGAAATTAAAACACTGGTAAATGCCAGTGAAAAGAATTTAACAATGGACTTTGCCTCAGTCATAATTTTTCTCTGGCTACGGTCCTGGTGAGGCAAACCCAAGGAACGTACAGAAAAGACAAGGGAGCACAGTAAAAAACGCTAAATGGAATACCTAAAGGAAAGGAAGACGAACTGTATAAATGGAACACAAAACGAAACACAAAAGAGAAGGGCTAAAGCTAAGGGCAGAGCTTAAGAGGCAAAATATTCAGGGAAATATATCACGTATTTAAGATATTGACCAAGAAACTAAAATAAAACAAGCACCTTTTTGTGTCACGGTTTTTAATCGAACACTCATTTCATTTTTATAAAATATATTTCTTAACTTTGTTCCTATCTGGTATAAAAAGGCAATACTATTTTTCGTTATATTACAGCCACTTCAATCTAACCATCAACTTAAAAATTACTTAGTTGCAACAGAATAACACAAAAGAAATGAGACATGACTTGTTTCTAAAGCACAGTGTGGTTCCAGTCAAACGTCACTAGATTTGCTCCATTCTAGTTTTACTACCTCTTACGTTTTCCCACGCTTACTATCAATGACTGATAACATGTTTTCCCGTGTTTTATCATCAGACTGATAACACGTTTTCCCACGCTTTAACATCAGTGACTGACAACATATTTTCCCGCGCTTACCATCAGTGACTGATAACACGTTTTCCCGCACTTACCATCAGTCACTGATAACATGTTTTCCCAGGCTTGCAGTCAATTATGCCTTGTTTTAGCACTTGCTATTGGTTCAATGTTTTCCCGCGCTTGTAACTTTCTCTTTGCAATATTTTTCTCCTCTTTTCACCAGTGACATAATTCTGCAGATTGATGGTTATCGCTAATTACTCTATTTGCATGACAAAAACTGATTCTCACATAACATTTAGATTCCTTTCACAATAGGTTTGAATTTTAAACCCTAAAAATCAGAAACTACCACAAGGCCACAATTGAAATGTGGAGGGCTAGGCACCTAATATCATTAAAGATCTTCGTCCTCTGATCTGAGTTTTTTTTTTTGTTTTCTATTATCAGAAATTATTATTATTTAGTACAATATTCTTAGTTCTATTTGTCACGCAGCATGCGTCACGACATATTTTTCAAGTGCGACCAGTCACAACCCCTTTAACCTTGAAGCCTCACTAATGATAAGATAGAATTTCTCCCATATCAATAAATAACCAATCATAAAGGGCCGAAAGAATCAAGGAATGGATCACCCATTCTGATATTCAAACAAACTCTCCCAAGTAGTCCTATAATGAACATGCAAATTCAACTGAGTAAGGAGAACTTGAGTGTTCACATCAGTACTTAAAGGATTGACACATCTTCATTCTCACAACTACTCTTATAAGAAATTATGGAGACCATCAAGGAGAATTTACAAGTTGAAACTAGGGCTTTAAGAGCTAACGTCAGTTCTCTTATGTACTACCATGATAAATAGATGGCGTCTGTTAAAAAAAATTCTATGTTGATGTTAAGACTTGAAACTGCAGCTTATGGTCAAGCAGTGCAAAACAACTCATATCACATTCGAATCAACACAGCCTGACAAGATATTTCTTAGTACTATCAAGTACCATACAGAGATCAACTGTTGTTCTCAACTGGGTGATCTGTTTCCACAGGAGGGGGCACGCTAGACATGGTGCTCGGATTGCCAGGGCACATTGTCAGGTAACCGGCCACACCAGTCCCGCCCATCAAGTAACCAGCGGCGGGTTTCTCCGAGATAAACAGGTCGTATTTTTGGTCTCTGTATGAGGCCCATACAGAAGAAGCCTCTAGAATCTTGTTTATCTGTAACAAAGAAATATTGATTAACCCGATTATGTAGAGAATTCCAATTTGATCCAATTTTTCCAATTTGTACCATTTTTACAGCCAGTAAACTGTTGGATTTGTCGATCTGCACCGATAAAATAATTCGGTTTTCACACTGTGCTATATTATAACCTCGCTGTTCAGGCGCCTTCTTTAGCAATAATTTATTTTTAGCCCAAACAAAGCCCAGTTTTTTACACAAGCTCTGTAAATTTTGGTGTCCGGTTAGAGACGGAAACAGATTTGACAATTGTACGGAGTTGAATGCTATGATTCGCTTTCTATTCAATAATGAAATGTCACTGTGTTTTCGTTACCTCCTCGGTGTGTGCGATATCTCTTATCATCGCCTTCAGAGCCTTGACTATTTGTGCTTTGGTTGCGGCAGGGTTTTCCACAGTTTTTAGAGCTCTGTTTAGGAGGTTCAGAAGGTACTGAACTAATGCGAATGAAAGAGCCTAGAGATAAAAGGACGGAAGTTAAGATCCCTTAAATAGTCACACAAAAGGGTAAAATAAACAAAATAATCTCCTAATAATACACAGAATATCATAAACGTACAGTTCAATAACTTTCATTTGGGTGATGGCACAGTAAGGCTTCTTCTACAGACTTAAAAGTTAGAGGAACCTCGTGCAGTATGATAAACAGTATCACAAGAAAGTACATTTCAATGGTCACACACTAGGGTTTCATCCACAGACTTAAGAGCAATTCTCCAGGAAAATGAGGCAAACTTGGAAATGAAAATTTTTAACACCCCTTCATTTTTTGAGTGGAGGTAGGTTACCTGGGGGGATGAACAAAAACAGCCATATTTGGATCGGCAGGTTGTCGTTACCATGGTAACCGCACTTGATCACGTCGGTCTGAGGTCTATGTTTTGACCAAAAAATTTACTCTCAAGAAGTAAAAATAAATGAGCCTGGTTCTCGGATGCATGTGAACCAATTCAAATGAAATTCATACAGATGGTAGAGCCACTCTCCCAGTTTATAAAATTCGCCATTAAAGTATTTTGGGTTTTATAATAAAGAAGACAATGCTCGTCCTGCTATGTTGCCTGTCAGCCATTTTGACAAGCAGGAAAAACAGGCACAACCATATTCGTAATTTCTCCGAAAGTACTCTTCCCAAAAAACCAAATTAGCAGCAGAGCTTACAAAGATATTGAAGTTTCTAAATATCATAAAATCTATTTGGGGAAAATTATATTCTGGCCATGGGTGTTGAAGGCATCCGAGGCAAATTGCAAAAAATTGAAACATTGGCATGTAAGGCGTGCAAGATTTTTTTTTTGTGAAGTCTCAGAGATAGGAGCATTCATGGAGCTGTTTACAGTAATGATTTGGTTAATTTGACAAGTTTTTTTGGTTGTGATGTACAGCAAGAAAGAAACTGGGAATTTATGATGTACATACGATGTTACATCAGTAATGGTAAGAGAGCTAAATAGTAAGCCATAAAATGTTTGACTGAACAAACTACAGTAAGCTGACACATCTCCAGATTAATGTAGATACCAGATTAATGTAGATTTTGCTCAAAAATACTCAAGTTAAGAGACCTTTTCGCATTTTATATGAGTCCTAAGTTTACCCTTTTTACACAAAACAAGACAACAACACTACTTCACCGAAAATAGAAAGAAAGAGAAAAAACCTCTTTGACACATTGAAAGTCTGATTTAATTAAATTGCACTTTAACTTGATGCCACGCAGTCTTCAGAGAACATTTGAGCAGTTTTGATACTTTTTACCTTTAAAAATATCGAACTGAAAAGAATGTCATAAAATGCCCATCAAATAAAAATAAACTGCTACTGCAGAGACATACAAACTGTCCAGAAATGAAAGCTTTTTTTTGTTAAATATCCTGGGAACAATAGCCGATAACTTGACTGCTCTAAATGAATTTACTCCCATATACAAAACAAAAGCGTTAAGTTACCATTTGTAACTTAAGATAGCAAACATCTCATGGGAAAGAGTGGTGACGATTTGTCAGCTCTAACTGAAGTTACTTCCTTGTGAAAAACAAGAGTGTCAAATTACCCTTTGTAGCTAAAAAATAAAAATATCTTGTTATATTTGCATGCAACAAGAACAAAACAATCGTTACCTGCACTTACTATTGTAAACATTAGAACTGTTTCAAATCTAAAGTCTCGTCCCCTCTAAAACACTGATGTCCTAAGAACTAGACGCGACGATTCGTGACCTCTAACTGAATTTACTCATTGTGAAAAATAAAAGTATCAAGTTACCTTTGTAACTAAAAATAAAAATATCTCATTCCATTTGCATGTGAGATTTGTCCAAGAACACAGTGCAGTGCAAAAGCTGAACTGTTAAACAATATACATCTCTATTTGTTTTAATTTTCTGCCTGTATTTTGTGGCATTATTCCCAGCACAGGTAAAATCAAGTACCTGATAACATTTCCAACCAGACAGAATGAACTACATTGTACAAAGACTCACCTGAAATGGAATCTGTCGCAGCACGCAGCCTTCTGGTTTGTATCTAGTAAGAAATGCGAACTGTTTTAACCTTTACGACAGCCTTGATCTCTTAAGTTTTACAGACTACCACAATTAAAAATAAGTCATCAAATTTTTAAAGTTTTAACCCTTCTAGGGTGAGTTTGGACTATGAAGGTAAGGTAAAGTGTCCATTAGGCCAAGTGATCTAAACCACCACTGAGCTTAACCCAATCTCTATAGCATTAAGTGATGTTGATCAGTTTTACTCCCTCCTGGATAGGATGCCAGTCTGTCAATTTCATCAATTAAAAAAATTCAGATGTTTAGAGTTTCAACTCTCTACAGGGGCAAGGTTTGACAATGATGGGATGGGATGGGATGCAAGTCTGTTGCAGGGTTAGCACCCAGTATTAAATTTACCCAGTTCCTGTTTGTACACCTAGGTGGAGAGAGGTAGGCCAGGGGTGAGAGTAAAGTGTCATGCCCAAGAACACAATGCAGAGACCCTAACCATTGGCTCAAACCCAGAATTCATGATCTAAAGTCCATTGTGCTCAACATTAGATTATAACGTGTCCTCTTCCCACAAAAGAATACTCGTCAACAACAGTACCCCAGGCATTGGAGTTTTAAGGAATTCTTGTACACCATTCTCCTTAAGGGCTAAGATGTAGTATGGCCGCATAACAACAGTTTTGTGAAATAGCTCAACAGTGAAACAGTAGCATCTCTATTTATTTAAAATTTTCCACCTGCATTGTACACTGTCATGCCTAGCACAAAGAAATTGTGCCTCACTTAATGTGGAATCAAACATTTCAACATGATTCTTTTTCCTCTTAAGTTTCAGCACATACTTTCATTGTTGCTTTCCTGTTTTGTATGTATTAAGAAATAGGAAATTTTTTGATAACAGCTTTAATGTCTTAAGTTTTTACAAACTACACAATTAAAAATAAGTCATCAGATACTAGGGCACAGGGGAGAGGTTTGACAATGAAGGTAAGTTAATTTCTGTGTCAGGCCTAGTGATCCAACACACCACAGTTTATGCTGGTTTTGGAAGCATACAGTGGTAAAAAGTGTTTCTCCTCTCCCCTCAATCCTAGATGGAATGCTACTCTGTTGCAGGGTTAGCCCTCAACATTGAAATCCTTAGGTATGTATAACAATGACTCAGGTCCAGGCTTTTAGCCAGATGGGAGTCGCTAGAAGTGTCCTGTGGATGGCCACTTTTAAAAGAAAATTGCTTTATTTTTCATATGTTGCCTTATAAATTATTGTTCATTTAAGCAGGCCCTATAGTGCATTTTGGACACCAACTTTTCGAATCCTGGCTAATAGTTTACTCAGGTCTTTGAAAAGAATTGGGCAACATCACACAAACTATTGCAGTGCTTTCAGAAAGACCTGGCTCCCGCCGGAGCTCCGGCAGGTACTCTCTTGCAAATCGCCGGCTGTTTTCCCTGCATTAACGTGCTTATGGAGTCAAATAAAAAAGAACTAGCAATTCACCCTATTAAATGGTTAGTTAGTTTTGGAGAGCTAATAAAAACGTTAAAAAACCAACCAAATAGTTAATTTATACACTACCCTGTGATTTTACTGCTTTAAAAGCCACAAGTAGTCGTTTTTCGTTTGCGTATTAAACGTAACATTGTCATAAACATCATCGTCAATAAAGGTCACACTCCAGCACACATTTCATGTTGATGTACCTTGTGTTTTAAGAAGCTTCGTTTTCATGCATCGTCAGTTCCACGAGGAAGCGGCAGCAGTCCATGCTGTCGTTTCTGTCTGCTTCTAGTTCTACTTCAAAAAGCTCATGGACGCAATCAGGTAAGTCTTTAATCTGGTGTAAGAAGTTAACATCAAGGCAAGTCTTATATATCGTGAATGACTTTGGTTTTTAAAAGGTCTTGACTTCAGTATGTAACTTCTCAGTAGTATATACACAACTGAAAATAGTGGATAATATACATGAGACTGCATTGAACTATGCAGTAAAATGCTTTTTTTCTGATAAAAATAATGAATGCTTGGGTGTTAATATTTTGCCTCAAATCACTGGAAATCGTGTTTCCGAGCTTCCTGATTTCAAAAATTTTCTGGGGGGAGGGGCATGCCCCCATAACCCCCTAGAGGACAAGGGGCCTTTGGCCCCTTTTATCAGCTCTGGCAGGTGCTAACAAAAGGGAGACACCTACTTCAAATCTTACTGAAAGCACTGCTATTGCCCACTCCAAAACCTCTGTCAGCCACAAAAGACAGAAATTTCTTACTGTGAAAGTTGGGAAACCAAAGTTCTCCGGGTTATTACAACCTATTATGGCTGAGGTAGCTGAATATGATTTGATAGGACCTTGATGTTACAGGTGAACCTGCTTGTTGTCAAGGCAACAGGCCCACAAGACCTAAGTTTGTTACTGTCAGGTGTAGAGATGACTGATACTTTGATAACAGCACTGGTCAATTTTTTAAGGATAGTCAATGGACCCTCTGTGATGCCATTTTGCCAAGTCCATTAGCTAAGAAAACACGCAAAACATTACAGGATACTAACACAGGCAAACATGGTTTTTAACCAATTTTGTTTGCATGGGTTGAAGTCCAAACGAAACAGATATTTGCAATTTTTGGTATGATGTAATGGGTGCTTAAACACAATAAATATCTTTTTAATATTATAATATATTTGTAATTGTATGAAGACCGATAACTTTATGTTTAAGCCCCACAGAAACAGTTAACATGTACTTCATTTTTATCCAATGCATTGCAGTCCCAACACCTACATGTACGTACATGTCACTCAGAAAATAACTCCTCCATCCCTTGCATACCTATGTATCTGTATTTTCTCAGTCTGTAAATCAAAGTTATTGCATGCTAACATGTCCATTGGGTCCCTTTACCATAATATTCAAATTTTTGATATCCCACTAAAAATGTTTAGCACCCTGTTACTTTGTGATTAACTTTGTTTTTACGATAAAACTGGTTATAGTGTTAAAGGCTGCTTTATTAACTATTGCTATCACTTATCTACCAATCATAGTTTCCATGTTGACATCACCATGCCTTGGCTTGAAAATCTAGGCTCCTTTCATCTTGATGTGTTTCATTCTGTGGGAACAAACAATGTACCTGTATGAGGTGACTCTTAAGGTAATATTGTACATTACATACATTCATTCTACATTTATAATGCAAGTCTGAATGACCATACAATTACTCAGTTTTGTACTCTACACCCTGACTGTGCATGTCATTGAATGACCAATCAGAAATCAGAAACTGTTTTGATAACAGACGCTATAAAAAAATTCATCATTCAACGTGTAGTCACTTGGATGTCCAATTGCAGGTATCCAGTCACAACTAAATTTTGTAACCGGATACCCATGCCATTCACAGATGACTTACTTATGCTTTACTGCCTTTCTTCTTAATGTTTCCTACAGTGTTAAAACTTATGGCAAACAATACAGAGTTTTTTGCTCAAAAGACTCTCTGAAGACTTTTCTAATCTTGAAATTTGTTATTGTGCAGTTCCAGAAAATATCCATACTCCCCCCACAGAAGGGATTGGAATTTCCTGGGGAGTAAGGGGTTCTGGAAGACCAAAAAATGTAAAGAAATGTATGAAGCTTAACTGGAATTTCCAGAGGGATGGGGAGGTGTTAGAAAAAACCCTTCTGTGGGGGAAGTATGGATATTTTCTGGAACTACACATTGATGGATTATTAGTAATCAGCCTCATTCTGCATGCTTGTTCAATTTGAAATTACTCACCCGACTACCCCCTAAATTGTGCTCCAGTTAGTCCAATTATACATGTATATGGGTTAATGACCAAGCCTGAGGTCAAGATTGTCAGATATTGGCTGAGTTATTTTTCTTTTACATGTTAATGGACCAAAACAGAGTCAAGTCCATAAACATGCAAAAAAAGAAAAGGACGAGGCTAATATTCAGCCATCTTGATCAAAAAAGCTTGGTCAATATAGGAATAGTTATATGGGATAAAGAACAATGTTTTCTTCTGGGACACAGTACTTGAACCCTGAGTGGCAAGAAGTGCCATCTTGCCTGCTGGGGTAGCCAATCACAGTGCAGGATTTGGTTAATCTTGCCTGCTCAGGGAGCTAGCCATATAATAATATTATTAATACAATGTAGGGCTAAAACTGGACCTGCATTCAAGGATTTGTATTAATATTTGACTAGAAGGATAACATCAACAATTTACAGGGAGTGTCATTAAGGGCCAGGCAATAGGCAAATTGACCAGCTGTGAGGATGATTTGGCCTGCCTGGTTTGACCATCTAGAGGAAAGTTTTTCTTATAAAGTCAAGAAGTTCAGTTCAAAACGTTTTGCCCGCCTGTGGAAACCTGCTGAAAACGTTAATGAAAGCCCTACAATTTAGCTTCCAACTGGGTTCAAAAAGATGCACAACTATTTGCTCTTGGACGCTATTTGTTAGGAAGACCAACCTAGTGATTTAGAAGCTTAGACCTACAAAAAATACTAGCTGTGGTATTGAAGCCCTTATGAAGTTTTATAAGCTGATATATTGCCATGTGCTCAAATAAACCTTCTAAAAACATTTCCTTCCGCTGTATTTACTTCTACAAATATCTTTTCAATATGAAGGAATAAATCTTACTCATGATAACTTAAGAACAAGCCGCAGAAAAACAAACAAAAACTGAAAAACGCCAAAATGTCTCACCTTGTAAGAAACTTCATATAAACACCCGCCATATTTTCGAAGACATCATGCTTCTGGACACTTGATCTTAGATTTTTCCTTTAGTGCATGATGGGATACTCAACCGGATGTGACATCACGTCATTGCAACAACAGTACGTTTTAGGTAGATTTTCGTAAGTCTCCATTCAAGGCTTTAATTTTTTAGTTTATCTTCAATCAACGGAATATTTATGCGGAGACAATCATAAAATCAAAGCTGGCTGAATGCGTTCTTATGGATATGTTCAAAGACAGAAAACTCGAGAAATACTTTTAGTACATGGAACAATTCAATGTTACCCGAAAGTAGGCCTGCGACTTCTTATGACTGTTTTCGTCATTTTCCCATTATTGATTAGCTTTCTACAATAGCGGTAAGGCTAGAATGTTTGGGTGGCCTGTTACGGGACGGGAATAGGGATATCTTCCCGGTGTCTCTAGCTCTCGAAACTGCCCGGCGATTGGCTGTACTGTTTTCGCACGTGCTATTACGCAGACCGTCCACACGAATCGATTATGTCTTCCTTTTGGTAAATATGTCGACCAGCAGCCGGTCTTTTCTCTCAGGGTCAGATAAGTGTTTATCCGTGAATTGTCTTTGTCACTCTGTGAAACAAAGCATACTTTTCTCCATTAAGAGTATTGTTCCAATAAATTTTCTCCATAGAAAAAAGACCAAATAACGCAAGGCAAAGACACCACAACTAAGATAAGATTAACCTTCAATTTAATATCTTATGTATAATCTAATATGACAACGACAGAGGCGGACTTAGAGAGGGTGGACTGGGTGGCTAGCTCTTGGTGAAGCAAAAATGAATAAAAAAAATAAGAAGTTGGAAAATATTTTGGCAGAAATAAAGGCAAATACTCGGGACATGTACCTCATCGTATTTTCTAGTTTGTGGCATGGCTAGTATTTCTAGTGTAACAGTTTTAAATAAGTTTTCAAATTGCAACATTTTGGGGGCATGTTCCATTGATTCTGCACCCCCAAAGTATTAGCCACCCCTCCCTCCCTTGAAAAATCCTGGATCCGCCCATGCACGAAACCCAATCCGAAGCGGCTAGTGTTACGTTCAACTTTTGTTTAAATCGGATCCTACTGCAGCCAAGCCGATTCTGAGAGTCAAAAGTCGATTCGTCCTGCAGAGTCGCATGTATCGAAGAAACTAATTTATTTGCCTTATTAGGCCGCGTTGCTCCACAATCCTTTCTTGGAATGATAATAGTGATACACATGGGTTGTGCGCATGCGTTCAAACTCCAGTCCCACGCCGACCAACTGGTCCATTAGCTCCCAGTCCTCTCCACCCCATTTCCTTTTATCGTTGGGGAATCCCCCTGATCTGTCCCAATCTGATTTGTACATTGCTATTATACCATATCCGTACACCTGCCACAGTCCTGCTAATTTGGTCGGGTTTGCACCACATTTCATCTGGGCAATAATTGGCGTGAAGACCATGCGACCCTCGATACAATGCTACAAACAAATTGTAAGAAAATAATTATAACCTACATGAAAACTTCTGACACGATACATACACTCTACTTGATGTTTTAACATATAATAAGTGCGGATATTTTGCGAGTGGCGTAGTAGTTTTACGAGCCCCAAAGGGGCGAGAACAAAAAAACGAAAAATGAGCAAAATGAAAGAGAATTTATAAAAATAAAGAAAAACATAGACATCGCGAAATAGGCCACGCACACGGAACTACTTTGTGGCAATCTATTTTGGTGTTTATCTGCTAATAACTTTATCTTATTTTAAATCGTTATTTTTGTTGATTTCAATTCTACTTATATTCCGGGGCCAGTCTTTCTTTCCCCTTCATGAAGACCCCCTGAAAGACGTCATGCAGCGGTATGTTTCACTACACGCCTCATTACAGAATTATTTTTGATTTTAGAAAAGCTAAAATGGATAGATTAATGAGAAAACTTAAGAAAGTATGAAAAAGATGATAGAACAGTCATCAGTGATCTCTTTTGTTATTTCAGAGAATTTTAGAGGCAAATTGCTGCTTTGGTCATTAAATTTACACATATTTCTTCGAGCCCTTTTAAGCCGTTTAGTCAAACGCAATGAATGGCGGAGGGAAAAGGGTGGACGGAGACCTCGCTTGACTAAATGGCCCGCGCATTGTCGGGGCTCTGGGTGCGAGATACTTCACGGTCAACAATTTAAGTTTTTCTCGAAAAATACTGCTTGGTTTTAGTTTGGGTGTCCCATAATAAGACAAAGCAAGATCCTTTTTCATGACAAACTAGAAATAGTTTGGTGAACACACAGAAAAAAAATAAAAACATTATCAAGTAAACTTACTTTTCTAATGTCATTAATGAATGGAGTTGCAACATCCAGATGGAGATCCAACATGACTATAATACTGTGAGGGTCCGATACCAGATTTATAGCCTCGGTAAACGAATGCGTCCGTGAATATTCACCACTTTCAATCAAAAACATGTAACTTTTCAGAGAACTCTCCCTTAACACCTTTTTCAAGTTGATATCTGAACTGTTGTAATCGTAAATTATAACATGAAGATTGGAGTAGTTGGTTTCCTTCAAAATCTTTTCCACGTTTTTAATAAAGTGGTGAACCCATCTTCCAAGATTTTTGGCTGTAACTATAAGATAAACATCCACTGTTCTGTTCCACTGAACGTGTTTGGGGTAACAAAGTTCCTTTGTTCCATTCGGCATGAAAACGTATTCAGAGAGCATGACTTTTCTGTTGTTTTTTAAGTCCACCAGTTCGAGCTCTATCAGGTATCGCTCGCCCCTCTCCTTATCGGTCTTCCGTTCAACATTTCGTATTTCATTTAGCACAAATTTTCTGCGTAGGAAAAGCAAACATAAGTAAGATGGAGTTATACAGATAAACATGTTTCATCAAATAAGTATATATATACATATATATACATATATATACATATACATACATATATATATATATATATATATATATATATATATATATATATATATACATACATACAATGTGGGAGGAAAAACACAAATAAACTACACATTGTATACTTCGCTCTACTCTGATGTATTGAGCACTGTTCTACGAAAATCAAATTTTACACTTTATATATATATATATATATATATATATATATATATATATATATATATATATATGTCTGTAGTTATGAAAACAGTGTTATAGAAATCGCACCCTGCTCAAACGGAGTAGAACTGACATAAAAATCATAAGCCGGCAATGTCAGTCTGTTTTTTCGCCGCTCTCTTATCTTCCTTTTCCTGTTCCTCTCTCGCTATGTTTTTTTTTTTTTTTTTTTTTTTTTTTTTATCGCTTGGAACAAATTTTTAAAAGGCCTTCAAGAATCGTTAAATCAAAGTGCATTTGGGTGATTTGGTTCAAAGTAGTGACACGGTTTTCGTAAATCCAGTCATATATGCTTGCCGTTATCAATGGCGAATTTATGAATTTCATTTCTCTGGACATGTGACTCTAGAATCAACAGGAAGTTTCCTTTGAGAGACTGTAGTTATATTGTTGCCTGCAAAACCATCACATTTTCAGGGAAACTTATCAGAAGTTAAACTTCGTGTGAAAAATAGCTTTTTCCCCGTTGGCGTTGAAATTCGTAGTTGCGTTCCTCATCAAGGTTTTCACTGGAGTTTTCCGCACGCAAAGGTTGAATTTCGGTTCGTAGACGAAACAGCAAGTAGTCACGATTATTATTTATCTATTTATTTTTATTTTTTATTTTCCATCATTTTGTAAGTCACATTTGCGCCATACATGTCTTTATCATCAATATCATCATCATCATCACTATGCTTATTTCAAGCTGTCAGTCCGCTCTCGTCAATAACTCCATAATCGTTCCCATACCTCCCTTGTGTTGCTCCAGTTTTCGTTGCTAACACTAAGCCAAGCTTCGGCAGAGTGGCAAACTCAGTAACAGTGAAGACATTTAGGCCAGATTTGTTTGGGATAATAAGCCCAAGTAGCCTTAACCGTTACCTGCCTTTTGTTGAGTTCTTTGTGACTTCTTTCTCATGTAGTTTACATTTTTTATCATCCAGATTTGTTTTTATTGATCCAAATCTGTTTGTCTTTGTCACGTCATTTCATTCAAATTAGCCACGTTTCGTTTTGTACTTTGAGCAGGGATTTCCTGTTTGGATATTGAAGCTGCCAATTCGACCAGTTTCAGCCCTTTTTGTTATTAACTTTTCTCATTTACATAACAAAGGAAAATAAAGTGGACACGAGGCAATTTCGGGCAGAATACACGAAATTACCCGACATTGACTCGCAAACAAGTTTGATTATACTAGCACTGCATTGCAAACGACAAACGTTAACCGCGAAAAGTGCTTTTTCGAAAGAGCAACAGAAGCAGTACAATTTCAGCCGGTCAGAATTGGAATATGTCTTTCTCTGTTTGCTCAGTCACACCTTTTGAATCTTAAATGTTCGGATATGATCACGTCACATTATACAGAACACGAAATGGTTACCAAGAAACTCTCAGCTAATTCAAAAAAAAAAGTGCTTAATGAATTGTGGACGCCGTCTTCGATTTTTTAAGACAAACATTTATCTTTCCGGTTAAGTGAAATTACCACTTCGAACTTAGTTGCCAGAAGTCGAGCTTTTCATTTCTCTCAATTCATTATTTCCAAAAGGTCTAGATAGCAGCAGACATGTAAAGATTTTAAGGAAAACGACCAATTTTTTAAGTTTGCAAGACATGTTTCGACAGAGCTTCTGTCATCTTCAGTTGAATGAATGATTACAAAGCAAGTTGAATAATAAGTAGGCAAAAATGCTAATTAAGACAAATAGTAACAACAGAACGTGAAAAGGTGTAAGTTAAAAGGATAATTTTAGATTTACATGGTGTAATTGCTGATTGAGGGAAGGTAGTATTCAAAAAGAACTACCTTCCCTCAATCAGCAATTACACCATGTAAATCTAAAATTATCCTTTTAACTTACACCTTTTCACGTTCTGTTGTTACTATTTGTCTTAATTAGCATTTTTGCCTACTTATTATTCAACTTGCTTTGTAATCATTCATTCAACTGAAGATGACAGAAGCTCTGTCGAAACATGTCTTGCAAACTTAAAAAATTGGTCGTTTTCCTTAAAATTCATTATTTATTTTGACGATTTTGAATTTTCATTAACACTTTGATTGTCATGTTTGTGTGAAAGACGTGAAATTAAAGGCTTGGACAAACATTATACATTCTGCCTATGTTGTCAAGAAAATATTTTTTTCGCAGGCTTAAAACTATCTAAGTTGTTTGCTTTTTTATTTTTATTTTTTATTAAAAAAGTAATTTAAAAAAAGTTAGTTGCCTGCAATTTATAACAGCTAAATTTACCCAAGGTTATATAAACCGCCGATTTTAACTTACTCACATACATATGGGTCCAAAATCGTGTCCAATTTCTTTTCATACAGCAAGTGTAAAGAAGCCACGAAACAAATAGGGACAGTCAGAGTTTGACACAACAAAAGCATGGTACATACTTTTTTAAAAAAAAGCGGATTTTATATTTTCAAAATGCAGTAAGTTCACCGTTGGAAAGACAACGCTCAGTGTGGAGAAATTATTAATAAGATATATAAAATCTACCACAGATGACTTCACCTACCCTAACATTTTCTCCTCAAACGATTCCATAAAAATACGCACAACTTCCAAGGCTTCGTCTTTGTTGAGTGGACAATTATTCGCATTTTTAAGGTTTTTATCGTCAGGAAAAGGGTAAACAAATGTGCGAACATGATAACGACTTATCGCTTGATAGTGTTTTATTCTTTTCTTGACAGTATAACTTGGATTGTAGTCACAGTACGGTAAGATATCTTGCACTTCGTCGTGCGATAAATAGCTTATTTCCTGATGAACTTGGAAATATGTAGTTTTATACCTCCTTGAAGTGCAAACAGAAGAATCTGGCAGTAATCCATCGTAGATCTTGGAATTCAAGCCACTGTCGTCCACAAAGGGAGTTAAAAAAGTTCCATTGATGATTTCAAAGACTGAGCTCACTGGAGTCTTCCACAGAAGTTGAATTTGGTTTCGTTGACGAAAACAAGTAGCCACGACTTCGATAAAATAATTCTGTCCAGCTATCAGTCCGATTTCCTGTTTTGAGAAATTTCCAGTGTCCGATATCTTTCTTAAATGTTTCAAATTCTCGTTGTGACTGAGCCAAACTTCAGCCTGACAAAATTTTACGGTGAACATGTGCAAGCCAGATTTGGCTGGGGTGATGTATCCAAACAGTCTTATACCGGTCCCTCCTCCGGTTGAGCCTTTGGTAAGTTTTGTCGTGTTTAATAAAAGCCTATTATCCGGGGCTTTGGGAAACATTGGAAAATTACACAGAATGTTCAAATCTGCTGCACATGTCTCAGTAAACAGATGCAAGTTTAAATGCCCTCTCTTTGCCAAAGTTATAGTTGCTTTTTGCGGATCATTCGGCCCTTGCCTTGCAAATCGAGCAAGGATTTGCTGTCCCGTGGATATAGAGAATGCCAACGCGTCAAATTTGATAAAGGTCCCAAGTTCGAAACCTAGAATTAGAAGCAGTACAACTATTGCACATTTTGGCTTCCACATAGATGAAGGAATGAAGACTATATGATGATTCGCTTTCATTTTCCAGTCTGTTTCAAATGTTCCTATCAATGACTGGCATGGTATTCGGCCGGTTTTGTTCCAGCTCTGCTCGTCTATATGGTGTACGTTTACATGCTTCATTTCATCTTTCATAAGTTAATAATATATTTTTATGACGTTACATTTTACAGGCCATCGAATAGTTTCCATGGATCTTGTCGGCGGCTTCCGTGTATGGAAAGCCAAATGGTACAAAATTCAAGAAATAAAAACGACTAGTAGATTTATACGTACTAATCAATCAATCAATCATTTATTTTAATACGTTTCGTCGAGGAACTAAGGAGCTAAGAACATTAAGATTATTCGCTCTCGATTTCTACGCGTGATAGTTGACTAGGGCTGCGCCCTCGTAAAATATCATGGGATAGAAATCTCGACGTCGTATAATCTAATTGTTAATTAACTTCGATGTGTTTCAGTAAGTTGCTAAAACATTGTTTGGAGCATGCTAAAACTTAAGGCTGGTTTCCGTATGATCGCAGACGATCTCGGATCGCGGATCGCAGATCGCAAAAAGTTCTGCGATCGTCTGCGATCATATGGAAACACGCCATGTTCTATCTTCTGCGATCGTCTGCGATCGTCTGCGATCGTCTGCGATCAATTGTGATCGTGCGATCATATGGAAACTAAAGTTCTGCGATCTGCGATCGAAACGTATCTTATAATATTTTGAATTCCGACCCATGATTAAACGCTTCATTGCAACAAAGCAACTGCTTATTTGGCTGGCGTTGAACAAGGTAACGTTAGTAACGAGAAATTTATGGAGGAATTTGCGCGATATGAGTGCGTTTACCACCGTAAGCGTAAAGATTTCAAAGACAAAAACAAAAAGGCTAAATGCTGGGGAAAAATCGGGGAGAAATTTAATTTATCGGCGGCTGAGGCGGAGGTCAAATTCCGCAACATAACAACTGCGTATGGTCGTTATCTGAAGCGATTGAAAACGCTACCTTCTGGATCGGGGCGAGATGCAGTGCCGAGGGAATTTCAAAATAGGTTGACTAAAAGAAGAAATAAGTTTGCTTGCAGCAAGTTTCCTCCTTAGACTACGAGTAGTCCCTCTTTCGCTTAGTCCGTCGTGCGTGACGCGAAAGAAATTCGCGAGAAAAAAATGGCCGCGCGAAATCCTGGGGGTTAGGAGCGCGACCGCGCGACTAATTATTCTACGTCTCCTCACAACAAACATTTCACTGAAAATATATCTCACCCACCCTGGCATTCTCTTGTGGAAGGACTCTGCAAAAACGTCAACAACTTTCCTCGCTTCGTTTACTCCCAGTGGATAAATCCAATATTTTTGGTCTTTAAGGTCCATATGTTCAGGAAATGGGTAAATAAATGAATGGACAACATGCCTCGTCACGGCTTCATACCTCTTCATTTTGTAGTTTACGGTATAGCTTGGGTTGTACTCACAATACGGTAAAATATCTTTCACTTCGTCGTGCGATAAATAGCTTATTTCGGGCTGGGCTTTAAAATATGTCCTATTGTTCCTTCTTGAGGCACAAACGAGCGAATCTGGTAACAAATCATCGTAAACCAAGGACTGATTCCGACCAGTGTCATCTACGTATTGCGATAAATACGACCCGTTAATTATCTCAAAAGTAGAACTGCTTGGGGTTTTCCACAGAAGTTGGATTTTGTTTCTCCTATGAAAACAAGTGGAGACGACTTCAATAAAATACTTATTTCCAGCTATCAGAGCAGTTTTATCCGAAAACCGAAGTTCCCTCGGTTGGTTTTCAGAATCGAATACCTTCCTTGCATTTCTCCAGTTCTCGTTATGACTGAGCCAAACTTCAGCAGAACAAAATTGAACAATGAAGAGATAAAATCCAGATTTATCTGGGCTAATAAATCCAAATAGCCTTATTCCTTCTGCATCTGTAAGGTTATCGGTAATAACTGCTTTGTTAACCAACGGTCTACTGTCGGGAGCTCTCGGAAACATTGGCAGATTACACAAAATGTTCAAATCTCTCGCACATGTATCAGACCAAAGATGTAAGTTTAAATAACCCGACTTTTGAGTCCTCGGCGTCGCAAGAGCGGATTTCGTGTTTAGCGTCACTGTATTCAAATGGGTTGAATTTTGCCGCGTGCAGCTTGAAGCAATCCGGTAGAATATCAGAGACATCGATTCGTCTTGTTTTAAAATTACCACCATTTTAAAAGCAAGAAATACAAGGAGTCCAAGTTTTACCAGTTTTCGATTCCATAAACTTAGCAGTGTAGAATATAGGTGATGATAAGTTCTCATTTTTAAAGAGTTTTGCCAGTTCAGAAAAATTGCCAAAAGTAAAATTAATGCCGCCTGATTACACTACGTATGTTATCGTGATAAACAAAAACAATTGTGTTTTGTAGCATTCTTTAAAGAGTGAAATAGTTACCAAGAAACGAGGGTTTCTTGCAGGTTTTAGAGACCAAACTATTTTCGAAACACCGAGTCGTGAACTTCGAGGTGTTTGGAAATATTGTGAAACACTCTCTCGCCGATTGTTTGATATATCTTCTCCAGTTAAAACTAAAACGGTAAAATAAAATGGTGAAAATCAGTGCTAATTTAGATCTTAATCAACAATGATTTAGGCAAAAACTAACGATAGATAAGTCCGACGTTTCGGCGACATCTTGGCGCCATTGTCAAGGGAAACTAATTAAATATGCGATTTCAAGAGTAACTAAGAGTTCAGAGTTTCTAATTTGCATAAGTTAGACAAAGTTTGATTGTCTCATTAATGAGATGTTGCTCGCACAATTACGACCGTGTTTAAATGTACAATCAGACTCAGTTCGCGCTAAAGTCTTTGTCTAACTTATGCAAATTAGACCACTCAAATCAGTCTAGTTTTGTTCATCTTTCCATTGTTAATACTGTATGTAGCGATTCAAGTTTCAATTTTTAAAAATTATACCTGCATTAGGAATGCTTATTAAAGAACAGTTGTCTAGAAGTGCAAATCGCGATAAATAAGACGCAACTTTAATTGAGACCAGTCATGAAATTTGACCCTAACTCGTTTTCATGGTTCCACTGTATGCCGATATTGAGATACCAATATTTGGCTACAGACACCTACTCAACTATCAGAATCTATTTTTCGTTGTCTTATTATATTGAGTAAGAAATAATTCGACTCCTGACTGGTTTAATTAAATTTCTTTAATTAATCACCGTATTTTTACATGCGCATAAACAAGACTACTCTATCATCCTCTGTTATCCTTGAAACAGCTTGCTTCAAGTGACTGGTTGAAAATATTCTAGCACAAACCACTCACTTTCCCACAATCGAACAGCGAAACGCGCCGTACCGTATCACATAGTGGGAAACCAACATTATCTTTGAGCGAAGCCTTGGACGCACGTGGAAGATGTACAGTACCGTACAAAGCTAGGTTACAGTCTGTTGTCTCGATCTTCTCGAGACAAGAACCTCTTCTCGCGATACGAGTCTAGTCTCGCGAGACAAGATTCTTGTTTCTTTTGAGGGTTACTGTACAACGCACGTGCAATGAATGTTCTGTTGTCTCGCTAAGAGCCTTATGGCAATAAACTGCAGTTGTCTTTGATTTAATTGGTGTAGACAAGGATAAAAAAAAAGTTTTGCGTGCGGTTCAGAGTTAATTCTGTCATTGTCTGACAAGTTTGGTACACCAACAGAAAGGCGTCCTTAGCGAGTGATTATTACGGTACGGAACGTTTAAATGCAGCAAAATATGACTTAACGGAGCTCAGCCACGGGATTTTGGCCGCCTACAAAATAACCTTAAAATTGAAGGAAACCTGAGAATAGTAGTTTACTACGGTAGAAAAACACAAAAAGAGATAATAATAACCCATAAAGGAGATGACAAGGATGGTTAAGGATGGAGAAGATTAACACGGATTAAAAACGACGAACTTAAAAGATTTAAGCTAATTTTTTCGAGATGCGCAAACCGCGACGTAGCTCCTTTAATTTCGTATTTTTTTTTTTAAATTGGCCTTAAACACTGTCAAGTTATTTAAGCTTGTAATCTTCTCTTACAGTGCTTGTACGAGTTCACCCAAATATTGTTTCAAATGCAGAAATGAAAATCTTCCGTACATCTCTCCACATTAGTTCAGTGAGATATAAGCATGTTGCAGTGTTAAAGTAACCACAACACTGGGTACGTGCTTAAAACAATGTTCATATTCAACTTACTTCATCAAAGACCGACCCGAAATAAACCTAGAGAAGTATAATTATAACTTCTTGGGAAATATAGCATAAGTAATAAATTAGTAGTGGATGAGTGTAAAAAAAGTTAACAGATAAATGTATTTACAACATTCGTTCTAAACAAGAAACGACAGTTCCATGACGACATGTTTAAATGGATTTGGTCTTGCTTAATAGCTGGTCAGCGACCTCCACCAATCTGCTCAAATACCGTGGGCCAGCCGCGACAGCGTTCAAGGCTTCTTCGATTTCTGTTTGGCTACAAGGAAAAGAGGACATAAGCTAGCTTAGGTATAGTAATCTCTACAGGATCGCCCGCCCCCAGGGTTAACTGTAATACTTGGATATGGATTTGATGCAAAAACCATAGAGTTTTGTTTTACAAAAATCCATGTAAGAACAAAGAATGGTGACCAGAAGCTATTCACGACAGCGAAACTTTTAATTCACGTGCTCATCGATTTCCGATGTTTGAATAAAATAGAGCAATTAAAAAACACATCACTGGGAATGCAAACCTGAGACGTCCTATCATGGGCGAGACCGTAAATGTCACACTGTCTGGGTATGATTGAAGCTCAAGCTGTATGTGTAGCACAAACTTCACGAACGCCCTGAGACTCGAGAATTCCACTACAAATCTGCAATGAAACGGCAAAAACAATCCTTTATAGTGTGCATGTGCGTGGAAAAAGACGCCGTCTATGCAAAGCGATTCTTTACAGTTGCGGGAGATCCACTATGGTCACATTTTTAATTTCCTGCGGACGTCATCGCAGAACGCGCGCCAGGCAGGTTTACCGTAACTGGTCACCTAGAAGTGAAGTCGCACGTCGATTGGTCAACATTTTGCACAACGCTTTTTAAACGACTGAGAAAACCAGCAACAAACTAAAAATTTTATGGCAGACATGGAGTGAGCGCTTATCCCATTTTACCCCATTGACTTTGCCCCTGACTTGGCTGGCAATTTTGTCGCAAACCAAGTTGCAATAAATTCCAGAGTGAAACAAAATTGAGTTGCAAGAGAAATTACCAAATAGGATGTTTTTTTAGCAATTGCATATTCAGTTAACATCGACTTAAGCCTTGCCAAAAATACCTTTGCGTATAGAGACGAACAAGGAAATTACGACAAACGACATCAAATTGTCTTTTCGTTTTTTAAGGTATACACTTTAATGTTGTTTTCAAATAATTACCTGTTTTCTTTGAATGACATCAGATGCGTCAGGCCAATTCTGAAGAACTCTTCTCCAATTTCGTTTGACTTGAAAATTGTCCCTGACATGTGCTCCAAAACCTGAACAACACAAATGTAACGAGGAGAGACTGAAATCATGGTTGCCACAGACATCACTTCTCAAAACTCCGTGACTTTTCAGTGATAAAAATAAGATTTCCCTGACCCAAATACAAAACGTCAGACCTAGTAGCGGCTTCTGGCCTCAACTTACAGCCGTCCTCTCTACTCATTCATTAAGACTAATAAGCTTTCAACAAATTTTCCTCCATCATTAGGGAAAAATATTGTTGAGATCACGTGACCCCAAATGTTTCTACCAGCCTTCAATGGTGTTAAATCAGCCGTGTTAAATTATTTCAATTTTATCTGACTTTTCTTCAAAATATTAATTTTCCTTGACTCAAAATAAAATTCCCCAACCTTTTCCTGACCTTGAATAATTTTTCCCCTGACCATTGGCAACCCTGTAAATTGCAGAACTTTCTTAACCCCAAGGTGGGTCTTACGGTTAAAATACCTTGGTTAAGTCTCTTTTTGAGGAGCACATCTGAGAAAGGAGGTCTTGATTGACTGCTTGTTTAACAAGTGTGTGAACTTTTCCCATTTTCCCCCTGAATTGTTCTGCGTGAAAAAAAAAAAAAAATTGAAAAAAACATGACAGACATCTTATTACTATTCAGTAAAAGACTGGACTTTGTTAGCCGGAGGACGAGAAGTTAAATACCTGTTGGTGTGAAATTCAACTGGATACTTTTTACTTCCTGGTTTGGAAACGAGTCTTTGGAATCTGTAACAAAATACAAACAGAATCTTTTACAACGATAATACGTAAGAAAATAGCCCCCACCTCACCCATCCAGAGACTAGGTTATACACTCCCCTCTCGAAAGTCCACTACACGTTAGAGGTAAGACCCCCGCCTTTAAACAAATTATGATGCAAAGCATTATTTCCTTTGATCACAACCCTCCACAGTAACAAAGCTTGTTTTGTATTTTACATCCAGAGACTTGAAAAAAATTCAAGCCTTCAAAAAATCCCAACCCCTTTTGAAAACGAAATAATATTATGCAAACACTAACTAGCAATGTCCGAGCCAAACAACACCACCATTTCCAATGTACTTTTCAAGAAGGTAAATCTAGCTCGCTCTTCATTCCACTCCTCCAGGGACCATTCCTGCAAACTGAACGACAAAATTGCGTTACAAAATACGCAGAGGATAAGTCACGCAAGCTGCAGGCTTTACTCGTCGCCTAGTGAAAGCGCTATAAGTTTGCAAACCCAACGAGTCTCGACATCCTGTTTTATGTTGTGGGTAATTGCGTTTTCGGTGGTTTAATTATGCAAGGCAAGAAAAGCTTTAATCTGGGTAAATACATTATAGCTTAGACTCACTCGTGGCACTTTTAGAGGTTGTCACTCAACGTTACTCTCGCATCGAAGTGACGGAATTAGCAGAAAGGAACGTTGTGTGACAACACGTAACGACATCCGAGCATATGTTCGCGCCAAACGGAAGGACCGGTCTTCTCGAAAACCTGCTGCCTTTAATTGTTCATTACCTTTCAAGGATATCCAACTTTTGCGACATTTCTTTGGTCGCTGTCTTCCTTGATCTTGGGTTCTGTTGAAAAGTAGAAGGATACATGTAACAAATACTACTGGTAACTACTTATTAACCGGGAGTGACGTCTTTACGGGAAAATCTCAAACAGAGACCTTGCCGTATTGACCTCGCTCGGTCAATACGGCAATGTAAACGTTTGACTAAGTAAACTTACGGAACTAGTGTCCTGTGCATCTCAATTGGTATTCAGTGCATCAATGACCACAACGTACCTTCTTTTTAAGTAAGCGAATAGCTTCCTCATTCTCTAGTATCGCCACATCAAGCTGTTCCTTTCTGTTCGACAGTTCCTGTTTCTCACTACATTGGAGGCAATTTTATAAGCGTGATCAGCATTTCCTGACAGTAGTAAAAGATAATTAAGCTTCCAGTTGAGGGAATAAATTAAATAATAATATGAAATCGTCTGAATGTTTTCAATTTTAATTTTTAATGTTGAACAAATTATTCCAACAAAAAAAAACTATGTAGATTAGTAAGAAGAGTTTGTCAATTGGTGCAGGAATTGCTCTGACAAGGCTAAAATTTTCACGTGCAATATGTTTGCGCTACAGGTTGTCTTGTCCTGAAGTGTTTCCTAAAGCGTTAACTGCAGAGAATAAAGCCTTTTCTGTAAGTATCAAGAACGTTTTGGTTGAATACTAGCTCTGTTCCGATCGTAGAGACCAGAGGAGTGAAAACGATTAAACAGCTCTAGCGCTTAACTTTGGTTTAGCATGAACTAATGATGAATTTTCGCGTTACCCACTTATCAACACCAGGTTATAAAACTACACTCAGTCTCATAAAGTCAAACAGAAGTTCACCTTTGTACAGTTGACCTTGCACACTCCAGGTCGGCAAGTTCTGCGGGTAAGAAAAACAGCATACACTTGTAAGTTACAGCGTTAAATGATTGGATAAGGATCAGGAAATTGACTTTGGAAAGGTCTTCCGAAATCTGCCTTATATAAAACCTATAAATTCTCCCAACCACTACTAAACTGGTATAGAGAATTCGTATATTAACTCAAGAAGTGTGCTGTACCTTGTTCGCTCTTTCTCAAAGCTTCTGTCATGTTCTCCAATTCCGCGGCCGTAATTGCTTGCTCTTGAAGTTTCTAAGTTTACAAAAGAAATGTTCATTTCACGGGGTGGGTAAATAACCGTACGTTGCAGTAAAGTAACAACAGAAGAAAGTGAAACCTGTATTGACGGATCTCATATCGATCTATGCCTTACAGGCAACCATATGAGCAGCGTGCTGTTAAACTCTTAAATCAATAAGGCCTCGTCCAAACTAGGCCGGAAAAATTTAAAAACGCAACAATCACCGGTCATTTTGGATTTGTGTTTGAGAAAAACTCGGTCAGGGAAATCATATGATCACCGTGACTCCATCGTCTTCGTAAAGCTCCGTTTTCAAAATGTTTTCCGTCCAAACGAAAACGCAAAGCCGGCGTTTTCAAATTCCTCCAGTTTGAAGAGCGTTTTCGAAAAGCTCTGTTTTCGTGCCGGATTAGTGTGGACGGTAGGCCTAACCGTAGAAATAAAGCTGCGTTTTCAAATTTCTCCAACGTAGTGTGGACTGAGCCTAAGTATGACACTAACTGAACCAGAAGCAACAGAATTCCAAAGCCTTCCTTCCCGAAACGTAACGATTTGAACCATTCACGTGGCTGTATAGTAATACCTTCTCATTTTCTTCCAGAGACAGTTGAAAACCTTTAATTCCTTCATCTAGGTCGTTGTCCACTGTGAAAACAAATAAACATGTTAAAAAGAGGACGTCAATCTGAAAAACTGCACGAAGTTTCATTTATTTAAGCACGGTAGACATAACCACCTCTTCAAGAGCCCCGTATAACAGATCGAATTTGAAGCAGAAGCGTTGTGCTTAGTGAGGGAGACTTCCTTACCGCTCTTATTCTTGCTGGCATGTGGGGCAGAGTTAGTGAGGGAGAGACACCGGAATATTGGTTTACAAAGAAGACAAAACTGCGCCCTAACACCAACACGGTGATACGAAAACAAAAACACCGTTGACTTCGTAAAACACATAACAATTTTTTTCCGAGGAGTTGAATTGACCATGTACCGAGTTACATGGACCAAAAGTGAATGTGTTCACGCTTATAACAAGGAAAAGTCTCGTAAACCGCACCTCATTTTATTTCTTATTTACATCACAAGGTCCCGAAAAGCAAAACTAGCAAAATAAAATTATTAAAACGTTAAGCATGAATAGTAAGAATAACGACTGTAACTGATCTCTTACTTTTGTCCAGCAAATTGAGACAATCATCAACCATCACCAGGGATTCGTCTACAACATGCACATCACTAGCAAGAACTTGGTGGTTTTCCTGGAAAAGTTTAAAACCAAAACGGCTAGGTTATCCTGTTGAGTAAATAGTCTCTGTTCGCTTTGTCAATTATCTTAGCGCCGACTAAAAGGAGCTCAGTCATGGTATTTTGAGTTATTTTGGCCACGTATAAAATTACTTTAAAACTGAAGGAAACCTGAAAAAAGTAGTTTACTAAGATAGAAAGACACCAAAGAGATACTAATAAATCGCAAAGGAACAAGGATGGTCAAGGATGGAGAAGATTGACACGGATTGCGAACGACGAACTTGAAAAGTTAAGGCTAAACTTACACGATAGGCGAGCACGTTTTAGGTTTGATTTACGCGTAACAATTCTTCTTGTCAAAAGACTTGTCGTAAACTTGCGACAAAGTTTTACTCTCTAAGCCAGCCCTTAGAGCAGCGCGTGCAAAAACTAGTTTTAAATATAAAACAACTGCATTAACTGATCAACAAAAGAACTTATAACATAAACCTAACCGTCATTTTCAAAAGTATTCTTTTATTGAGTTGTCCTTTTCCTTCTTTCCACTCTCGTTTGCTTGTTTTCTCGCACACTGAACGAAGGCGACGAACTTTGCCTTGCATGGCTAACAACTGAATGACAAATAAACAAAATCACAAAACATAAACAAAAAGATGTCTTCGTAAAGTAGTTCACCATTTGAAGAGGAAAATTAAGACAAAAATAAAATAAGCGCAAAGTTTATCCGGTCAACAACGGCCCACAAAACTCTGGCCGTATTAAAGGTGCTATTAGGTGTAATTTAAATAAGAAAATGACTGACTGAGCTTTTGTTCGGGTCTCCGGGCCAGATTAAAGTGGTCGTAATAACAAGGTGGCCGTATGAACCGTGAACGGGGTGAGCCGTAAGGCGGGGTTCCACTGAACATGTATGTTAATCAAGGTAGTTCACCTCCTCTGTACTTGCAGATTGTGCTTCCATAAATACTCTGGGATTCGACGCATTCAACTCCATCTCTTGCTGCTCAACTTTCTCTTTCATGCTAAAGGTAGAATCAGAAACGAATCATTTTATAATCTTTTAGCGATCAGAACTATTACTTGTAAGTGTTCACCTCAAGAGACAAACTCTTTTAAAAAATGTTAATTACAAAGTTTGAAACAATTTCGAAAAAACTCAAGATTAAAACTGGCATGTGAAAGAGGGATACATAAGGAAAAAAATACAACATTAAAAGAGATGAACACTAACACTGTGATTTCAGACTCTAACGCCGGAATTGCCTCCTCGTAACAAGCAGCCTTGGGTTTTGACACAAGAGTGGAGATTATCATGTCTTTTGGAGTCTGAGGAGTTTCAACCTGGAACAAAATGTGCAAGAAAATTAGAAATTCACCAACAGAGAAACATGAAAGGCTAATTCTGGTGGATCAAAAACAGTCATTTAACGGCTAAATCAGTTGGTATTAAGGGAACTGGCCTTAAAGGAGATACGTCACGGTTTGCACATCTTGAAATGTATAGCCTAAAGTTCGTCGTTTGTAATCCTTTTTAATCTTCTCCATCCTTAACCATCCTCGTTCCTTTATGGTTCATTATTATCTCTTCGGTGTTTTTCTATCTCAGTAAACTACTATTTTCAAGTTTCCTTTAATTTAAAAGCAATTTTGTACTGACTTTTTAAGATGCGCTTTAAGAGCACCCCATTGTTTTGATTCATGGGTCCCTCTCCAACGTTTTGCTGACTGCTTTATTCTTCAGCTGATTCTACTCACCAGGGCCTTATGCGTCCCATGGCGCGAAAAGGACTGGATATAATACTCACCACATTGGAAGGCGCAATACTCCGGCGCATGTTGACCTCAGTAATAAAGGCAAGTTCTGTGATATCAAGGAACTTCTTTAAGGTGATAGGACTCCTGAAAGGAAACCAACCGTGAGTTAATACAAATAGCGTTCAACACAGTGGTTAAAACCTAAATAAAGAACTGAATCTATTCTGTGTTTGATAGACAATCTAGCTAAGCGGAGGCCTTTTTTATGCGTTCGGAATAGGTGCAGCAGCGTGAAGAACAACGGGTGAAAGAAAAGCCAAGGATTTGTTTGAGGCGAGAGGACGTTTCCCAAATTAAATCTCATAGTATTTCACCCTCCGTAATGGCTAGCAAAATAGCCTGATATCTAGTCGAACTCTCTGGCAAAAGAACACAACAAAGGAATAATAATAATAATCTTTATTGAGGAAACTTTTTCACGTACATGTGGTTTTCGAAAAGGACCTCAAAGATTAATACTAATTAATAGAACTAAAAATATGAAATTTATAAAACACTTAAGTTAAAAAATTAAAAACCTGTCTCTTAAAAATATTTACATTAGCAGAGTCTCGTATTATCTGGCTGAGAGAATTAAAATCATTAACAGCGTGATAGGCAGTTCTTTGTTTTCCCCAATTCTTTCTAACGCAGGGGAGTCTAAGATTGACTTTATGTCTGGTGCTATAATTATGCTGATGTTGTTGTGTACGAAACAAGTGAACAACAAGTTGAGGTAAAAAGAAGAAATGTCTCGCACGGAAGGGATTGGAATTTCCTGGGGGTGGGAAGGTAGGAGGCTCTGTAAGACCAAAAAATAAAGATATGTATGAAGGGGGGGGGGGGGGAGGGGGAGGGGTCTTTCATGGGGGAAGTATGAATATTTTCTGAAACTAAACATTCCAACTTTTTTACAATCTGGACTCTTGATTAGGACTTATAAAAAATCTTTTCACAACTGTTATCAATGGGTATGGATAATGAGGGCTTGGTATTAATAAAAAAACATACATGTCATGTTCTTAAGCCCTGTCCATACGGGAGATGATTGGCGACCATTTGCGGTAAAAGTTGTTTGGTGACCAAACATTTTCCTGTTTGGACACCTTGTTTGATCGTTTTTGACCTTGTTTGATAAAATTTGAACGTCAACAAACATTTGATCAAACACAGGACACTGTATAGCATTTTGCTCGTTTGGACGTTGAGCAAACATGTTTGATACCGTTTGGCCACTCAGTTCAAAATTAACATGTTTGGTCACCAAACAATGTGTGATCCTGTTTGGTCGTCAAACGTTTCCAGTTTGGACAGGGCTTTAGCTCAACGCGGACACTTACTGAGTGGTGTTCTGCACCTCCTCCAGCTCGGTCACATTCCCGTCTTCCCTCAACTCTTTCTTACTCAGTTCACTGACAGATTCTTCGCAAATAATTGACAACTGTCTGTCAACATCACTAGTTATTTGGTCATCTATTGATTGGTTCAACCCTACAGCAGGGGCAGATGTCTCATCGTTGTCTGCGCTGTAATCTTTATACTCAAAACTTGTATTTGAGTTGGTTGGGGCTCTTGCAGTCTGAAGTACCTCTTCAGTATAATGGAAATCTTTTGCCTTGTCTAATGATGCGTTTGCAATGACTCTGTGAAAACTGGCTTCTGTCCTTTCTGTAAGGTTTAAGCGTGTTTTGCCAGCGTTGCCAGTTATTACTGGTTCATTTGGTGTCTTATCAAGGTCTGACTCACTGCCAGACGTGATACGTAGGTCAGCATGCTGGTAGAAGCTTCGTCGAGTTCCATTCTCCGTTTTGTCGTCGGGAACTTGCTCTCCGGTACATGTTCTTAGCTGTAGACTTTCACGATCTGACTTGCGCAGTCCTGGACCAAGATGACAAGATGTAACATCTAAGTCAGCATGCTCGTAGAAGCTTCGTCGGGTTGCATTCTCTGTGTTGTCGTCAGGAACGTGCTCTCTAATACATGTTGTTAGTTGTAGACTTTCACGATTCGATTTAACCAGCCCTGGACCATGACAAGATGTGACATCTAAGTCAGCATGCTCGTAGACGCTTTGTCGAGTTCCATTCTCTGCGTTGTTGTCAAAAACTTGCTCACTGGTATATGTTGTTAGCTGTAGACTTTCACGATTCGATTTAACCAGCCCTGGACCAGGACAAGATGTGACATCTAAATCAGCATGCTCGTAGACGCTTTGTCGAGTTCCATTCTCTGTGTTGTTGTCAAGAACTTGCTCACTGGTATATGTTGTTAGCTGTAGACTTCCACGATTTGCTTTGACCAGCCCTGAACCATGACAAGATGTAACATCTAAGTCAGCAGGCTCATAAAGACTTTGTCGGTTTATTTTCTGTGTACCGTTGTCAAGAACTTGTTCCCTATGACAGCGCGTTAGTTCTAAACTTTCACCAGATGATTTAACCAGTCCTGTACCTTGGCAAGATGTGACATTTAAGTCAGCAGGTTCATAGACGCTTCGACGGTTTATTTTTTGTGCGTTATTATCAATAGCGTGCTGGCTAAGAGGGACTGTTGACTCTGAAGTTTCAACAAACGACTTGACAAGTCCTAGGCCATGACAAGATGTGACATCAATGTCAGCAGGTTCACAAAAGCTTCTTCGGTTTGCTTTCTGTAAGCTCTCGTCCAGACTTGGCTGGCCACGGACTGTCAACTCCATACTGTTCCCCGATGACTCGACCAGCCCCACACCATGGCAAGACGTGACATCAATATCAGCAGGTTCATAACAAAGGCTTCTTCGGCTTGCTTGCTGTAAACCATTGTCTAGACCTGGCTGGCCACGGACTGTCAACTCCAAATTGTTACCCGATGACTCCACCAGCCCCAACCCATGGCAGGAAGTGACGTCTATGTCCGCAGGCCCAAAAAGGCTTCTCCGGTCTGTTTTCAGTGAGTTGTTTCCCATGAATGGCTGACTATGACAGGTTGTTAGGTCTAAATTGTCATTAAAATCTGATTCCTGCTGTTGGGTTTTATTCCAACCAGGCAAATATTGCGCTTTGTTAAATACAGCATTGCCATTTAACTTGTTAGCGTTGCTTGCCGCTCGCAAACTTCTTGAGAGGTTCAAGGCTGATTTGAACAAGTCATTACTTGTTTCTTCTTTTTCTGGCGACTTTATCAGGCCTGGACCATAACAAGATGTGACCTCTAGATCAGCTGCCTCATACAAACTCCTCCGTTTAGTTCTCTGTGAATCGCTGTCCAGAACCGGCTGGCTATGACAGACCGTTAGCTCTAAGTTTTTATGAAACTTTGATGTTTGTTCCTGCTCGTCTATGGTCTTTCTAAAGGGATTCTTTATGAGATAAGCATTTCGAAAGCCAGTGGAATTTGACAGATCTGTCACAACTTCGCTTGTTTTAGCGCACAAAAAAGTCGCTGACTTCGGCTCCACAGCTGTCTTTTGTTCTGTTTTATCTTCTGTTAGTGTCCCAATGTTTCCAGATATTGTAAGGTCCATTTCGTCATCATATTCGTCATTGTCTGTAGCATGGGAGTGTTGCTTTGAACCAAGAGACTGCAAGAACAATGAAGAATCCATTTTCCTTGAACCGTTGCAGGACAAACTCTGATCATTCTGATGGGTAGACAGTGAAAGTGAACAGCCCTTGATTACCCCTGGACCATAACAAGATGTGACGTCAAGCTCGACGGGTTCACAAATGCTCTTCTGGTGTGTTTTTGGTATACTGCTATCAAGAACTTCGTAGCTATGGCAGGCTGTTAGTTCCAGATTCTCATCAGAATCGTGTTCTTCCTGTGCTTGACAAGCTGTTAGGTCCAGGGATTCAGTGTTATCTGTATTATTTACCTCAGTTTGATCAGCTCCTGGGCGATAACAAGATGTGACATCTATGTCCACAGGCTCATAGATGCTTCTTCGCATTGTTTTTGGTACAGAGTTTTCAAGACCTTTGTAGCTATGACAGGCTGTTGATTCCACATTTTCATCAACATTTGACTGTTGGTCTCCACCTCCTTGACTTGTTTTCATGGCACTCTGGACATCTGTGATATCGCCTAAAGGCTGCCTCTTGCAATAAGCATTGCTAATGGCAGTGGGTGTCATATAATCCTTGGTGTGTTGTATCACTTCATGTGTTTGAGTTGATGAAGGCTTTGACCCAAGTGACATAAGGAAAGACTTGCTGTCCATTTTACCACTTTGCTCCAAGCTCTCAGATGACAATAGCTGTGCAGGATAATCGCGAAAAAATACTTCTTGCTGTGAGCACGTAATGTCAAGATCAGTGCCTGTGTCTCCACCAAACAATCTTGTTTGGTCAAAGTCACTGGACAAAACTGAACTGCGGCATTTTGTATCCTCTGTTTCTTCATTTGGATTAGCTCTTGAAGCTTCAGGGTCATTATTAGGAGCACTAATAATTCCAGAACCGTGACAAACAGTAACGTCTAAAGGGACTGTGTGCTGGACTTGTGCTTGTGTGATAGTTTGTAGTAAAATCCCTCTGTCATAACACACTGCACTGTCTTCATCATCTGTGCTTAATTGATTGAACTGCACTTCAGGCATCTCCTAAATATCAAAGTAAATGTTAATGATCACTCAGTATACAATAGGACCACTTCTGATGTTTATACCTAATTGTTCCTTTTTGGAACACTTTGGCGGAACATCAGGCGAGTTTAGGCGAGCCACGGTTCATATTTTGGTGAGACATAGTCAAGTCGAAAGTATATCCATGGCGAGTCCAGATGAGCCTGATATGACACCAAAGTCATACCAAAACGATATTAGGTATTTATTGCACCCAAATTAGGCCAGGTGACCATGATATCATGGCCATATCAGGTCAGTGACTTAATATCACAGGATATCAGGACAGACACAGCTTCTGACTGGCTAATTGAGAATGTGGGTACAGTAATAGTGGTGATCCGGCGGCCTGCCAAGCAGAGTCCCATACTCATAAAGGAAAGATTTGAGGAAACCCATAATTGATTTTCTCATGGTTATCATGGCTAGTGGTATTGCTCGTGGGCACGTACACATGACGGCGACGGAGGAGTCGCACAAGATGGCAACCATACTCCAGCTAATAGGTTGAAAGAGACATTGGTTTATAGCATTCTTCTTTGATATTGGACATCCCTGTTATGGTCAATTGACACCTGTCAAAACAAGGTATCTGCTGACTAGTATCATGTGACCATGCCATGGGCTCAAGTTTAGAGCTCATCGAGGTCTAACCGCTGACCAAGTGCTGGTTTTTGATTGGATAGCGGGCTGTAAACAGGGCTGGGTTGTTCAGAAGCTGGTTAACATTAACCCAGGAAACCTGGTCACCGCAAAGTTACAAAACTCAAATGAAAATTCTCGCTTATCCTGGGTTAGCTTGATCGGGATTTGAACAACCCAGCCCAGGAGCTCCACTTTTAGGCTTGGCGAAATCTACATATATTAGCTAACATCTACAGCATAGTGTCATATGCAAACAATGTGTGCAGAGAAAAATGGCTGGAAACTAAGCCTAGTTACATGTTTGCTGTACAGCACTCACCTGAATCTCAACCCTTCCCACATTATTGTCATCTGCTTGAATATTGCCTTTCAACAGGGATTCTAATCCTAGAATGTGACCAGTTAGATAAGAAAATGCTTTAACACCTATGTAACAAGTGTGCAGTAAAACCTTGCCTAGTGCCACCCTGGCAATATGACCACTTTGTTATTATGGCAACTTTATTCTGGCCCAAACAAAAGCTCAGTCAGTATTTTTCGTCATTTAAAGAACTCCTTTAATATGGCCACCCCGTTGATATGGCCAGATTTTTTGTAGTGTGTTGGTGACCATATAAACAGGGTTCCACTGTATATGCACCACAGTATGTCTAAACTTAAATCATAGTGGCTTTTCCATGCGGGCTTTTAGCCAGAATTTGAAAAGTACATGTAGCCATCCAAAATGTGCTATAGAGCCTGCTCAAATGAGCAATTTAGAACTGAAGGCAACATATGAAAATAAAAAAAATTTCTTTAGAAAGTGGCCGTCCACAGGATGCCTGGACACCCATCTGGCTAAAAGCCTGTTTCCATGTGATGATCAAAATGGGCTTACTACTGACAGACCAATTTGGAGGTTACATCTTTTTTGTGTTTGGAATAAGTCTGTGACATACTGACTATCATCATACATTGTTTTGTCTAAATAAAACCTACAACTTGCTTATGATTGTCATGTACGACTGTAAACATGTCACAATTTTTTGAAACATGTTTCTATAAACCTGCAACAGTCAGAGTATCCGACAATGTTATATCATGAATGTGGTACACAATTTCATCTTGCTACAAGCAGTGCGCTCTACATAAGTCATGTTTAAGACAAGTTGTGCCATCTATGTCGTCCTCTGGGTCCTGTTTCCTAAAGCATCCCCTTATTGGAGGTCCAGACATGCTTGCAATAACATTTGTACTTCCACAGAATCAGGACTCTCACAGCTGCATTTCCTAGTCAGTTTCAACACTTAAATGGTCTGTATGCATTTAAGTACACCGTATATTAATTGAAATTCACCTTTAATGGACTCTGCTGGTGCTCTGTATTCCAAATCCCTATCAAAAAAGAAGACATGTTTAAAACAAAAAAAGGCAAAATGCTCAAATGGTATGTTCGGAAATGATTTGGAAAAGAAAAGTAAGAGCCAACTGATTTTGCTAATAATTAATAATATTAATTAATTTGTAATATTAATCAAAATAATGTAGAGATCTCACCCCTGAGAGGCATTGCTTGACATTTGAAGATCAGCTGCAATTTAAATATTTCATCAACAAAATGAGTCCCTTACTGAAACAAATTTGTTCAAGGGATTTTGTAAATCAGAAAAAATATGGCTGTTAAATGAAAGAAAATAGAAAGAGTGCAAAATAAATTTCATTTGCAAGATTTTTTGCATACTTTGCTCACCATCCTTTGGCCATGCAGATTTCCAGTCTTCGACAAAAAATTCCCTGCAAAAAATATATTGCAATAAGCTTTGATCCCAGTTTGTTTACCACAATAATAATTAAACAAATACAGGTTACCCCTAGTCATATTTGTTCCAAGTGCAGTTTAACCATTGTCACATGGCTTTCCATTTCCTGACCTGATATTCTATTTCTTTGAATTCAAGGTTGAAATCATGATTAGAAACAACAGAATTAAGTGTGACTAGTGTGACTAGTTACAGTACAAGAGCAATTTTTGATGAGCGTGCGTGATACATTAGTCGGAGAAAATGACACAGTTAGATGTACTTGAAACAAATCAAGAGGAAATAAGGGTGAGAAAACACATTGACTTCACTGTGGCTGTTGCTTGTGATCCAGTAAAGAACAAAGCAGCAACATTAGCTGCGATCTACTAAGAATAAACAACTCCTTACTTGACATCATCTTTCTTTGCAAAGCTGACTCTTCTTCCTGAGGATCGTCTGGACTTCTTGGATCTGCTCCTATGTGGCAGGGTAAACTGAATAAGCTGTGAACATACACTCTAACCACCGAGGGAGGTACGGTGGCCTCATGCAGTGGACTACCATTCCATCCAGGGAGGAGTAGAAATACTCCTTGTCACTTTATGCTCCAGATTTACCAGGATAAGCTCCAACCTAATGGACCACTTGAAGTGTATGCAGGTTTTACCTTCATATACCCCAACCACACAACAATGGTAGAACTGTACAAAGCATTATTTCAACAGGGGGTTACATTGTATGAGGTGCAAGTCCCCTGTAGAGTTTTCCCCAGCATTGAATTCCCTGGTAGCCACTAATATAACTAGGTAGACAGAGGCAGTGTGAGGACAAACTGTTTTCCCAAAATTCCCAAATCAGTGATCTTAACTAGGGCTCAAACCTGAACTTGGATGAGAGTCTCACACGAGTTAACCATTAGGCCAGCTAACCTTCTACTATTATTGTACATTGAACTCACTATCTCTTTTCTGATTGGCCGAAAGCGTACAGTGAATTTTCGAAATTAGCGCCTGTGACATCATCTAGCTGCAGATTACACAATAATCATGTCAAGGACACTCATGGTCACGAGTAATTATGTCAAGTATGACCGAGATGCAAGATTTTCAAGGGTAATCATGTCATGTTTGCACGCTTTGTGTTGCTTGCTGTCAGTGAAGAAGCAAAAACCTGACTTCCATTTTTCTTTTGTTCAAGGTAAAGGTTATTCTGGATATCACAAAAACCTCATCCACTAATTGTTTATAATTTACATACCAAGCAAAATTATTACCTGTCATAATTACTGCAGCTTTGAGAGCATAACCATGATACCATTCAATCCATACGTGTACGTATCATTTTAATATTACTCAATGCAATTACAAAAAACTCTCCTACCTTCCATTATCATCCAATGAATTTGGATCTATGTCTTCTAGAGCACCACCTTTCAATGGAGATTTTGTGGCCTTCAAAATCTAGTGATATGCAGATAACAATATAACATTTTGTACATTGGTTACATTGGTTACAAGCTGCAAGAAACAGTAATAACTAAATGAAAAACAAGATACAATGAAACTGAACATTTTCCAAAGGGTCAAAAGTTGGGCTCTTTAAATCCCTCAAAACTGTGGTAAGCTGTTGATTTATATTTACATTCTTGGAAATTATTCAGACTTATCTTGAAATAGGATAAGCACTCCTCTATACTATATTTTCTTCTGTTGCATTCCTGAATTCTTAAGAATTTTTACATTGTTTAATTATAACATTATCTCAGCAATGCGATAATGTACCTGTACATCTACCATCCATTCCCTTGTAATAAACTGTTCATGGGTAAGGAATTGAGAACTCTACAGTTTGTCAGTTTGAGTTTAGAATAAAACATACCAGTAACTTAATAAGGCCCATGCCCTTGACTGTAATAGTAGTAATTCAAGGCATGCTTTGTCTTCTGTACTTTTGATGTCTCAGGGCTGTCAACAAGGGTTATAACCCGTAGCACCTGTTACGGCTGAGCATGCTTGACAGACCCTTGATGCTACAACTGAACTTGCTTATAGTTGATGCAATACACCCATAAAGTAACAAGTTTGATACATGTGTGAAGATTAAGGCTACAGGTGAATCAAAACTTAATGACAGCCCTAATGTGCACAGCCAATCTCATGCATATTTTGTTGAGTTACATTGAGTTCTATATACAAACACTTGTGAATTTTAAAGAACACTTAAGAAATGCAACAAGTACTTAGCAGCAACTCATGCTGCTCCGTGCACATCTCTACTGCTCTTAAAAATTATGTGTCCTTATGAAACTCAACAAATTATGCACTTTGTTACGTTGAATATCTCATCAGCATTAAAGTGTCACTGGAAATCCAAGCATCCCTTCGAACTCTTATCGTCTTACCGAAGATCGCCGACTTGAAGACTTCCTCTTGCCTCCAATGGTGATCCTAAAATGGTAAATTTATCAGACAAGACATAAGCTAGACCTTTTAAAATTAATTAACAATTGACGTGTAAATAACACTTTGAAATGCAGGCCAAGCGAAAGCAATATTTGCACACAGATACCCGACAAGAGTTTCCAAGACAGCCAATGCATGGCAGCATTTTTGTACCTAATTCACATCGGTAAAATATAAAATGAGAAGTTCAAGAACAAGCAAAGAGCCGTTCGTTTATGGAAGACGAGTAGTCACAAAAGCTCAGTACAAGTTTACCTATTTTCAGAATCCTCAGATAAGGTTAAAGCCTCCATCTCAATTCTCCACTCTTTCACGATAAAGAAAAACCATTCGACGGCGTAACGACATCAACGTATTTAGCTGAAGTTGTAACTCGCCTAAAAATCTTATTAAACTAATTTTTCTAACGAGAAAGTCTAACGGTCAACAACAAACAAGTCAAATTTCAGCGCCAAGATGGAGAAGCGACTCGCGCGCATTACGTTTCACAGCATACCGCGGTTCCGTTGAATCGCGGTCTCAAAATGTTACATGCAATATGGCGGACGATCCTTGTGTTTTGGTGAAGAGATGTAATTCAGATTTGAGCTGTTGTGGCATTGTTTTAGACAGTACAAATGGAATTGTGCTATCAGTTGCGTCTTTATTTCTCGATTTATTGCCTGAAATTGAAAATCAACGCACAATCAGCACAGATTGTTCCTTCCGTGACTTGCAGACGTCGACGGATGGTGAAATTGCAGTTGAAGTAATTTTTCGGAGACACGAAGAAAAGAAATTCAGAACTCTTCAAGGTTGCGTATGTTTGTTTTGGAGAGATTTTGAATTGCAGAGGATCGCAGAACGTATTTTTCCGTCGTCGGGGTGGAAACTCGAATCATCTGGTCAGAGCGAAGCAAAAACAGCGTTGCCTGCTGAAAAAAATGGGCTCGAAGGGTTACCGCACGAAGTCCGCGCGCATCGACACTCCTTTTCCGATTTCGTGCTCATTAAAGTGAAAACTCTCAAGAACTATTTTTCCTGTAGTTCGCTTAATTTGTCAGCACTGGTGAGTTCTGGAATTCCCAAGAAAGGAGAAACTGTGTTTATCGTTGGGACACCCTTTGGTGGCGAATGCCCTTCAGTTTTCTACAACAGCCTTTCCAAAGGAATCGTGTCCAATGTTGTAGGAACAAATAGCGAAATAGTGATCACTGATGCACGTTGCGTTTCAGGATGTGAAGGATGTCCAGTATACCTGAAGAAGTCGCATGCTGAATCGATAAAGGACAACGCTCCTTATGGAATCGTTCTAGCGCCATTTTGTTGGAGAAATGGAGAGTGGATTGGAATAACTGTAACGGCTTCACTAGAGTACATTTTACGCAATTTATCAACTCTTTTGAGCCAAAACATTGCTTTAACTTCCCAAAATTTACATGGAGTGCTTTTGGGTATCTCAAATAACCAGGCCAAAATACAGAATCCAAGAGATGCAATTGTGAAATTTAACCAAGATAAAAGCCCATCTGTAATACATTCTAATCAAGGTTGTTTGAGTTCTCATGACATTGTAAAGACAGCTCTTTGTAGTGTCGTTATGGTACTGTGCGGGAACACTTGGGGATCTGGTATTATCATAGACATAGAAAACTGTCTCATAGCAACTTGTAGGCACATAATTCAAGATTGTCATAAAACCATTATTGTGTCAGGGGACAAAAGTCTTGCTCAACATGTGAACAATGTAAGGATATCGTGGAACTGTCCATACAGCAATCAACAGGAGGCACAAGTGCTTTATGCTACTAAAGAAGGTTGTCCTCTGGATTTTGCACTATTAAAAGTACAGCCAAATCCTGAGTTTAGATCCCTAGCACTGCGGCTAGGTGCTGATGCCAATCAAGTGAAATCTCCAGACTTCTGTGCACCATTATACAAGAAAGGAGAAGATATCTGTGTTGTTGGTTTCCAACTGTTTCCAAGATGTCTTAACATTGGGGCATCAGTTGTTTCTGGAGTAATATCCAACATTTCTTATGCCGATAACCAGCCAGTATTACTTCAATCCACTGCTGCAGTGCATTGTGGGGCAAGTGGGGGGGCTCTGGTTTCCATGGAGACAGGGGAACTATTGGGGATGATCACAAGTCATACAAAAGATTCCAATCTGTCATCGAGCTTCCCTCATGTCAATTTTAGCATTCCCACTGTCTTGCTTTACAAACTAGTTTCAGCTTTTAAGAATGGTGTCATTGAAGACACTGTGCAACGTTTGGTTTCAGGTCGCTTGGCAAGTGTTTGGCAACTGAAGAACACTGTGAACGAGAAACCGCACTTTACTAGCAAGTTGTAACTGTGAATGTAAATAAAATTGAGAATTTTTGAGTTGTTTTTCAGTCCGTTTACTTTATGAAAATGCATACCTGAAATAAATCCTACTTTAGAGCGGTTTTCATTTGAGTGGTGAGAAGTAATTGGTTTCGCATCAACTACGCTACACGCCTCTTTTTCATCCAATCAGAAGTAAACCAAATACAATCATGTCTCACTCGCACTCGTTTTCCCTCGCTTTTCGTCAGCTTCATGTATTTATTGCAAGCTTTGATTGGTTCACTGTATTGTCTGTGATTGTTTGCTGAAGTGATAACTTTAGTTTTGGTTTTACGACACTCATCCTTTGAAAACTGCTCTATACAGTAAAATTGGAGGCGTTGTCAATCGAGTCCTAGATAGTATCATGAAAATATTAATAAACGAGGCTTGATTTTCGTGATTTCAAAGGAGGTAGACTCGAAAGAGGATCTAATTTTGTGAAAATATATTTCCTCATTCAAAAAATCACCAAAACATCAAAATTAAATGCTTAGTTATAAGGTGAACAAATCATGTGCTTAGAACAAAACCTCAATAGTCGTTAAGTCCTGGTCAAACGGACTTACAAATAGTCGCAAGCAAACCGCAAGTTGAACTTGCGTAGAGGCAAGCGCTGGGTGACCAAACGGGCCCGCAGATTTCCTCGCAAGTACACGCAAGTCGCAAAAAAAAAAAACGTTTCAAGGCAGACACATCCTGATAATAGGTTAATGGACGTCACGAGCTCAACTAGCGTTGACTTGCGATTGGGTTCGGTGGCCAAACGGTGAAAAACTTGCGTCGACTTGCGTGCAAATTTGATCTCGACCAAAGTGCACTGGAAAAGTTGAAAATTTACATGGACATGTCAATTTTAATTTACAGTATGTAAATCTTGATTTACATTCTTTGTAAATTACAATTTACATGTTAGGGTTTTGTAAAATAAAATTACAGAAAATTTACAGCTTTTAGTACAGCATGTAAATGTTCTGTAAATAGTGATTTACATTGTCTTTGTCGACAATGATCATTTGAAGAACATGTAAAAACCTGTAAAATATTTTACGCACTTTTACAGTATCTGCCTTTGTAAAAAACATGTAAATTGCTTTGCTAAACCATGTGAGGAACGTGTAAATAATTCAAGCGAATGCTGTAAAAAGTCTGGAAATGTTATGTTTGTAACCCTGTAAAAACCATGTAAATGAAAAAAGGGGGCCTGTAAGAAATATGTAAAAACCATGTAAATGAAAAAAGGGGGGCGGTAAGAAACATGTAAAAACCATGTAAATGAAAAAAGGGGTGCTGTAAGAAACATGTAAAAAGCATGTAAATGAAAAAAGGGGGCCTGTAAGAAACATGTAAAAAGCATGTAAATGAAAAAAGGGGGCCTGTAAGAAACATGTAAAAAGCATGTAAATGAAAAAAGGGGGCCTGTAAGAAACATGTAAAAAACATGTTAATGAAAAAAGGGGGCCTCTAAGAAACATGTAAAAACAATGTAAATGAAAGAAAGGGAGCCTGTAAGAAACATGTAAAAACCATGTAAATGGAAAACCTAGAAGTTGCACGGGTGCGACACCGCACTAATTAAGCCGTCTTCTTGTGAACTTTCCGCGCATCCACAACGACAAAAGAAAACTAGAATTGTTACTGCACATGCAGGCGTCCCAAGCTTACGTCTCTAGAAAAGAGAAAAATTAATTCTCGGACACGTACGTATTTATTCATGAAGGACCATGAAAGCGTCACGTGTTGTGTGAGTTCAAGACGGAAAGAGCCCTGGTGACCGAGATTGAACTGACGCGGAGTTAGGTTAGGCAGGGAACCATAAGGGACACCCAACGACCGTTTCCTCTCGAATGCTTTTCAACGCTGTTTTAGGCTATCTGGTGTACTTTCAAAGCTCTGTAGGTTAATTTTAGGTTGCGCAAAAAAAAATTTATCTGTTCGGTTGTTCTAGATGAGCTTGAGTATTCTCGAACTTATTAGGGCTTTTTTGTCCATTTCCCGAAAACGTTAGGTCTTATCGCCTTCCGAAAATGATAGCTGACTTTTTTTCGGTACCCAAAATGACATTTTTAACAATCTGAAAAGAACAAACATTAAACTTCTCATATCGCGAAAGTTCGAGGTCACAGTTGTGCCCCTGAACCGCTGAGAATGAACGAAATATCATCGATTTAGAGCGTTAAATATTCCGAAACATGAACATTCTACAAGTAAGATTAATACAACTAAGTCTGCCCTTGCATGTTCACTGTTTCTTTGTTTTGTTTTGTTTTGTTTTTTGGTGATTTCTACCGTTTTGTGCTTTCATCACTGTTATCCCAGTACCTTTATAAGAGCATACCAGCCTTGTGAGTGTCCGATCTCCAACAAGCAGGAATCAGCGGTCTTCATGTTAGGTACCAGGTTCTTTCGGTTCTCCCGCCATGTTTGGCAGTTCGTTGGAACTTGAATCGAACTCGAGCTCTGTTTTAGCGGGCCAAAATCCACTCTACCTTCGCTTCGTCACCGTGCACGGTTTCAAGGCAAAGTTTACCGTTACCCAGAAGTTGAAGATAGCGATTACAGGCAACAAAAACAACAGGTAAGCAAGTTTTGCATAAATTGAACGAGCAGAGTAAAGTAACGTCAAGATACGTATACATTTCGTTTTGCCTTTGGTTGTGAATGTGTCATTATCAAGGAGAAGTTACATTGCTTGTGGAATCGACTTTGGTGATGTTTACCTGCCGTGCATAAAGAGCTTTATTATCTGTTATTATCTGTTCTCGATAACTGAGCATGAGCATGCGACATTTGTTATTGGCTTATATGCACCTCATGATTCTTTCTGCATGCTCTTGTAAGGTTATGATGCCCTCTGATGTGAATGCTAGTAAGCTAAAATGTAATGTGCCATCTTCAGCAGAGAAATTTCTCTTATGCTAGAGTAAGTATTCTGAAGTTACTCAAGTGTCTACAGTTGTACCTACATGCAAGTTACATATGCTGTTATACACAACTGTACATGGGCATTGCACCCACTGGTGCTGATACTGTAGTAAGTTAAATGTTGTGGTATTTTCTTTCACAAAAAAAAAAAAACACTATGATACTTTATAAAGAGGTATACATGTACCTCAAACTGTCCTGAAAACTACACAGGACTCGAAAAAAAGGAAGAGTAACTTGCCCAGGCAGGAAAATCTACTTGTCTTGGACGACACAGTTTAGTCAATCGATTATTTCATAACAATCAATAGAAATTAGTCAATGATATCAGAAATCAATAAAAGGATTCGTTATGAGTCATCGATTGTGATCAAATTTTCAATAAGCATTATCAATTTTGCTGATACTAGCTTATCTTTTAAGCAACATTTAATAAGAAAGAAATGAACAAAAGATTTAAAGTGAAATATGAAATCATGAATACAATTGCATAAAAACATAACATTGTATCTCGTAAACAGAATATTTTGCTGGCATACATGTATCAGGGACTATGTTTTGGGGGTTTTTGGTAGTGCCTTTGAAATCTACATAAAAAAAGTTACAATCAAACATTGTGTTGAGGGACACAATTTTTCTACAGTTTAGGTGAACTAACAAAGAGAGACCAACTTTCAATTGATTCTCTAATGACTGATAAATTTGGTAAAATCAAACTAATAACTTGAAACTTATCTAGCATGTGAGTATGAATTTCTTTAGATTGATCGATAGCACTGATAACACCTACATTAATCTCAATTTATTGATTTATATCAATTTATGGATCAATTTCAATCGATTGCCTTACCCTGGGATGACCAGACAGCACTTTAGAGCCCTGTCACAGCTGTACAGTTTACTTGTACGAAATTGGGCTCTTACCAAATACATGTAGGTTTCATGTGTCATGCATCTGTTCATGCATCTGTAGCAGGGCAGGAAAAAAAATTGTAAGTCACTTGCCCAGTGGGCCAGTCAATTTCAGTTTTCACTTGCCCCACTTAAATATTAGTTGCCAGTGTGGTGGCCAGTAAGGAAATCAGAGGACAAATGCGAATGAGGTACACTCGGATTCCAAACTAATTCTTGCTTTCAATCTAATAATTAACTAATCTTTAGGTCTTAAGTTTTGAAATGGAATGACTGGAAATTATCATTTATCAAGCTGACATTTTTAGTCAGACTCACAAGACTACTGACGCTACACTGTAATTTCACTTGCCCACTGGGCCACTGAACTTCTATTTTCACTTGCTCAAGAGCAAAATTTACTTGGCTGAGGAAATCAGACCTGGGTTTTTTCTTGCCTTGAGTAGATCACAGATAACATCAAAATGTGGTAAAAACAAAAAATAATCACATAAGCCATTACCAGAGTGTGTCACAGAATTTGTGAATTTTTCAGGCGTGTGTCACTGATGTTTTTACCACATTTTGATGTCTTCTGTGATCTATTACTGAACAGATGCACGACAACATAGAATCTGTCTGCTTCGTAATACATAACAAAGAAACAAAAACAAACTTTTATGACATCATCTGTACCTTTGTCCACCAATAGAGCATAAGTGCACGTAAGAAACAATCAAATTGTGCCTGCAAATAACTCGACTTATTATTTAAACATTGTTTGATAGGAGTTTGATTTATTGTGCATGAATATTACAATGTAGGAGATAGTGAACATTGAATAGTTACTGCCACAGATTTTGAGTTTAGTTCTTCTACATCCTCTGACATTCAGTGCCTTCCAATCAGAGATGCAAATTTTTTGTCACACAGTAGCTACAGATGTAGATGTAAGATCTGTTTGATTGATGAATATTCAGGGCTCAAAATAATGGCCGGTCAACGGGCAATGTATGGCCAGAATGGTGACTTGACCAGCCAAAAACTTCACTCGCCGGTCATGTTGACCAGTCATGTCATGTTGAGACGGTCACGTTGTTCATTCTTGAATAAACAATCAAATCCCCAACTGTAAATCTGAGAGTTTTTATCTCTTTTTTATTATGACCTCTAACAAAAACATACACCAATGCATACATGTATCTGTTCGAACGGCTAAAGACCATTCGCTTGCTGTTTGTCATGCGTTCAAGATCGATAGGAATGCCATTCGAGTGACTGGGGTTAACTCTGTTCAGAAAAATATTAAGTCAATCTTTAAACAGTCTAGCAGTGACTGGAACAAACAAACTATGTTTGTGAGTTTAATTTGGCTCACATTATGTGTACTTGATTTTTTCGTAAATATCTTGACCAGTCAGAAATGAGATGTGACCGAGCTAAAATTACTTTGACCGGTCAACATGACCGGCTACAGTCCGATTTCAAATGTCGCAGTATAAATTGGAATGATAAGAAACAAAATAATAACTCCAGTGTAAAATTCGCTGATTGATATCATACATAGAATTTGCTGATTCATACTCAGACATAACTTATCTTATTTAACGAAATGTTTTATGTTACTTGTAGGATGAAGTAAAATTGAGAGTGGTCAATACATGCATACTCCTTGGCATTGATGCTTGATCAGGAAAAAATCAGCCACTGAGAAGTCTACAGTACCTATGACTCTATAAGGGGTCCAAGGTCCATTTCTTGAAGGCCCTGGAAACTTTTCGGGCCCACAAAGCCATCTTTAATTGAGCTGTGTCTAAAAACTAAGAGCTGTATATGCCTGAAACTTCTTGTGTGAAGGAAACCTCTGTTCATATTGAGAATAAGCGAATAAAACAGCTCTGTAAGCATAAGATTTCAGATTTTGGTATAGCTTTCTGGGTGCGAAAACTTTTTGGGACCTTCAAGAAATGGGCCCCTGGTGCATAACAGTCTAACATGGTGACCTTCAACACTTTCTGGCATAAATTCAACCACTTTAAACATTATTTTTAATGCTTTGAAGTATCACCTACACTGTACCTGTGTTAGTGAATTAGCATTAAATTTGAATATCTTAGATTGCTAGGTTGATACTTATTGCTCAATACAGCAGCTATAAGATTTCATCATAAAAAGCAAAGGCTATGTTTACATACATGTAGTACCAGAACAATAATTTATTAAGTTATGATAGGCCTTTCAATTTCAACAGGTCCCTATGAATTTTTTTTTTTACAGTACAGTTTTTTTTATCACAAAAAGAAAAAGTAAAATTTTGAATATTGTTTACAGTGAATGTTTTGTCAGGGGTCCAAAATGTTTGTCCTTTTTGGATTCCGTACAGTTTTGGAAAAAGAAGGAAACTGTGACTTTGTAAACATAGCCTAAAAGATGTCAGAAGCCTTGTTTTATGTTATGCAATGTAGTATTCCTTTGGCATGAATGTTTTTATGATGAATTTAAAATGTCAATCTCTATCTTGTGGTAAATGTTTTTTCTCCCTATTTTCTGTTATTTCAAAAGAACAATTCACTCTATGAAAAAAGTTGATCAATATTTCACACTTACATTGCAGTAATTTTCATAATAAGGTAAAGGTAAAGTCTGCATATGAGCCACGTGGCCCAACAGACTGGAGCTTATCCCGCTTTCTCTAGCAGGAAGCGACTAGGACTATTTCTACTCCCCCTGGATGAGATGCCAGTCCATTGCAGGGTTACCCCACCATTAAATTCGCTGGTACCCACTTATACACCTGGGTGGACAGGCACTGAGAGTAAAGTGTGTTGCCCAACAACACAACAGAATGTACCCGCCTAGGGCTTGAACCTGGACCGCTCGATCAGGAGTTGAGCGCACTACATGTAACTATGAGGCCATCGTGCCTCCCACATTTTTCATAATAATTATTAAGGCTAATTTAATCCTACATTAATTACTTAGTAAGAAAAAAACAGTTTATTCATTCATTTTATGACAAAGGTATTATCATTATGTTACATTTGACTTTGTGAATTTAGTATATATTGAAGACAGGTATCCATTTGCAAACAATTTTAATTTAGTAATACACCTAAATTGCAAAATTTTCACTAGTTGTAGCTGACAACAGTATAGTTCTTAATCATTTTATTATTTATGAATTAAATAGAGTTGAATATGGCATGGTTTTGCACAATCTTGAAAAGGTCTTGAATTTTAGTAGTCTTCTTGAAAAGTGCTTGAATTCGGTTAAAGGAGCTCAGTCATGGTATTTTAAGATATTTTGGCCATGCACAAAATTACATTTAAGTCGTCTTGTTATGGATAAAAAGAAAAGAAAACATGTTTTATTTGTTGCAATGTGTACATTGTAAACCTTATTCATGGCACATAAAAACTATTTGAATTTTACTGAGTTTGTTCTGATTGCAATAAATTTCTGATTCTGTATAAATTTGCATGTTTTCTACTATTATAATTAAGGTCAACAGATTTGATTACAATAAAACAGTACATTCCATGCATTTTTCTTCAAGTTATTATTTACAAGTTTCTCCCTCCCGTTTTCGATTTACATGTTATTTACAGGCTCCCTTTTTACATTTCCAGGTTATTTCCAGGCTCCCTTTTTTGATTTACATGTTATTTACAGGCTCCCTTTTTAAATTTACAGGTTATTTGCAGGCTCCCTTTTTCAATTTACAGGTTATTTACAGGCTCCCTTTTTCAATTTACAGGTTATTTACAGGCTCCCTTTTTCGATTTACATGTTATTTGCAGGCTCTCTTTTTCAATTTACAGGTTATTTACAGGCTCCCCTTTTCAATTTCCATGTTATTTGCAGGTTCCCTTTTTCGATTTCCATGTTATTTACAGGTTCTCTTTTTCCATTTACATGCTATTTACAGGCTCCCTTTTTCAATTTACAGGTTATTTACAGGCTCCCTTTTTCAATTTACAGGTTATTTACAGGCTCCCTTTTTCAATTTACAGGTTATTTACAGGCTCCCTTTTTCGATTTGCAAGTTATTTACAGGCTCCCTTTTTCGATTTACATGTTATTTACAGGCTCCCTTTTTCAATTTCCATGTTATTTACAGGCTCTCTTTTTCGATTTACATGTTATTTACAGGCTCCCTTTTTCGATTTACATGTTATTTACAGGCTCCCTTTTTCGATTTACATGTTATTTACAGGCTCCCTTTTACGAGTTACATGTTATTTACAGGCTCCCTTTTTCGATTTACATGTTCTTTATGGGCTCCTTTTTTGATTTCCATGTTATTTACAGACTCCCTTTTTCGATTTACATGTTATTTACAGGCTCCCTTTTTCGATTTACATGTTACTTACAGGCTCCCTTTTTTGATTTACACGTTATTTACAGACTCCTGTTTTCATTTTCCATGTCATTTACAGCCTCCATTTTTTTATGTACATGTTGTTTACAGCCTCCCCTTTTTATTTACGTGTTATTTACAGTATTATGGCAGCCTCCCTGTATTAAACTTACATGTTATTTACGGGTTTCCAGGTTGAATCACAAGAAATTTACAGGCTATTTACAGTATTTGCAGGAACAGTTTACATGTTATTTACATGATCTTAGCCCTTTGCTTTGAAACATTTACAGTGTTTTCTTCATCATTTACATGTTTCACTTGATATATTTACATGTTTTTTACATGAAACCTCCAAAACATGTAAAAGGGGAAAAATCATGTAAATTAATCTTTACAGTCTCTTTTTGATTATTTACATGTTAATTACATGTTATTTACATACTCTGTAAATTTTCAACTTTTCCAGTGGTGAGCACGTCGTATTGCATCGCATCGCAAGTCAACGCAAGAGCAGGCAAGGCCTGGCCAAACGGAGTCGCAAGTGGACCCAAGTTTTCAACTTGCGTCTACTTGCGAGTCCGTTTGGCTAGGGCTTACTTCTCTATTAGGGATTTTCGCGCGCCTTTTTCCAAGACTAAATTTTCCGTCAAAATGTCAATGTTTGCAAAAGATCAGTCAAATGTTTCTTTCCGCGCGCTTTGCGTTCGATTTTCTTTCGACTTCAGGCTCGCGCAGTTACGTACAACAAGCGTCATAAAGGGAAATTCAGATTCAAACAAAAATTCTTGAGAGAAGTTGTACAACTGATTTGTCCGAGAAAAAAGTAATTTCACAGCTAAAATATGGGCGTCTGTTGTTCTACAACCGCAAAAGAAACAGGAGCATTGTCATCACGACACTTTGTTTCAGTTAATAGCTCGCCGAGTTTATTTCCAACTAAAAACGAATGCGAGCAAGATTCCGCGGTGGCGAGCCATGTTGAAGATACACGTTCACGCCTTGAAAAAGCTGTGGAGACGGCGAGTGTGGTAGATTTTAACGAAAAGTGCTCAATAAGTGCATTTATTGAGACTGGTGTAGATCCCACATGGGAGGCAAAACATCGCCCAGGAGAGCGGAAGGAAAGTTGGGAATGTCTGGTGCATAAGCCTCGCTGGAATACAGAATGGAGTGAAGAGTCGTCCACCGAAAATGAGGATGGAGACAACAACGTCATTGGATTGAAGCCTTGCTCCTCCGGTGCAATAAGACGACTTAAGAAAAAGGGCAGTACACGTCAGCCTAATTGCAAAGACGAGATCATACTGTGAGTGACTGACAAAATTGATAGAATTGTAGAGAAGGAGATTCCAGAAGTCCTAGATGAAACAACCACACTGGAAGAGAATATCAACCAACCTGCCGCGGAATCAAATGGAATCAACCTAATTGGTTCAAATGGGTCAAATTCACCCAGATACGGTGCGACACAGCGCTCATCCGCGAATACAAACAAAGCAGATAGCTCCCTGGCAGAGGATATCAACTACATCTTGGACGACGATTTACCTGCCGCGGAATCAAGTGGAATCAACCTAATTGGTTCAAATGGGTTAAATTCACCCAGATCCAGTGCAACACCGCCCTCATCATCGAAAACAAACAAGAAGAAAGCAGATAACTCCCTGGCAGAGGATATCGACTACATCTTGAACGATAACATGCCTCCCGCAGAATCTAACGGCCCATGTTTTCCCAGCTCCAACGTAATCCCAAGCTCATCCGCCACACGAAATGCGGCCAAGAAAGAAGATAACAACCCAAAAAGAGATATCCAGAACATCGTAAGTGATGGCAAACCTGATGCGAAATCAAAGGGGACAAGTCTATCCATCGCCCCTGGCTTAGCACCAGGCCCAAAAGCGATCTATGCCAAAAGGAAAAACAGGAAAATGGACAATAAAGAGCAGGTACTTGAAGTAGTATTAGGCTGTTTGTAAACAGTGACATTTGATGTAAAAGGCTCCTAGGAAAGTGTTATCATGGTTTTCTGGTCTTTTGGGTTTGGTATTTTATTGCTGTGCCGTTTTCAAGGTGCAATATTTGATATCTGCGGGGCCCTGGTTCAAGTCCTCTATCACAACCGTCCAGCACGCTCTTGGTGGTCCCAGAATCGACGCAGAGCTCCTTGTAAAAAGCCACATGGTTGGTGAATCCTACCAATTAAGATTTACCTTAAATTTGCAATATATTTTCTCTTTATCTGCAGTGACGAGAAAGAGCAATAAAAAGTAGATTAATTGACTGATTAACTAACTGAATGACACACTGACCGATCGACCCGCTAGCTAGCTGGTTGACTGGCTATCTGGCTGGCTGGCTTATCGACTGACTGATCGAAGAGAGTGACGAAGTTTTCGGACTGACGGACCTACTAAATGACTGACTGACTGACTGACTGACTGACGGACGGACGGACGGACGGACTGACAGACTGACTGACTGACTTACTAACTGATTATTTCCTTGTGAAAACCCGTTATTCGGTCGTTAAGAGCTGAATCAGTACCTGGCGGGGTTGAGCATTTGAGACGATGTTGAAAAGATCTTTCAGTTGTGTCTCAGATGGAACAAGGCCTCAATGTCCAGCTCCAAACATCAGAAAAACGGGCCTCAATACAGGGATATCTATTACAATGCATCAATAGTTTCAAAACTGTTGCAGATGCAGAATGATCCCTTTGCAAGTTTGAGCACGAAACAGCACGCCATGAATTATCCGATGAGGGAAGAGGAGGTCACAGAAGATGAGAAACTACCAAAAGGCATTGAATGTGTTTTGAAACACAGTGTCGCAAAAGCTGAATCAGGTGGGAAATCAACTGTGGTGCGTTGTCATCCTCGAAAAAGGCGCCGCGTAATAAGACAAAATCCACGAGGCAAAAAGACATAAGGGAGCAAGAGAAACTAGCAGACCATATCGACTATATCTTGAAGGACGATACTCCTGCAGCTGAAAAACAGGAGCAAATCTCCTCGGGTAAAATTTCGGCCTCTCTAAAACCACGTCTTTTCAAACAATCTTCCACAAGAGATAAAGGCATCACCGAGGAAGAAAGACTAGCAGACGATATCGAATACATCTTGAACGATAATATCCCTGCAGTTGAAACAAAGGAACAAGTTTCCTCCGCAACAGCTTTATCCTCGCAGAAAGCACGACGTGCCAAGGAAAAGTCCACAAGGGACAAGGACATCAGACAAGAAAAGAAACTGGCAGACGATATCGACAGCATCTTGAATGATGAAGTCACTGTAGCAGCATCACCGGGCAAGTGTCCTCCGGTAGATGTCCAACCACCAAGAAGGCACGGCCACCCAAGAAATCATCCACCGAGGAAAAAGAATTCAAAGACGACGAGGAACTAGTAAACAACATAGGTTTCTTCTTTAACCACGATAGTCCTCCAGCTAAATCACAGGGACAAATGTCCACTGTTGCAGTTTCATCCACGAAAAAGTCACATCGTGCAAAGAAATATTCCACAAGAGGAAACAAACTCACACATAATAAGAACATCGCAGCGAATGTCGACTATGTTTTGAAAGATGACACCCGAACAAATAAATCCAACCTCCAAATTTCCTCTGGCAAAGTGTCGCCCAAGAAAACAGTCTCTTGTCAGAAACATTATCAAGCAGGGGATAAACTTAATGGAAAAATCACATCAAATCCTACTGACCTGGTGCTTCCTAAAGAGGATTTTTCAAGGAAACGTTGTAAGCAGGCAGATGAGCAATTAGCAAGGGATATAGAGTATATTTTAAATGATGGCCCCTTCGCTGCTGAACCATATGAGACAATCTCTTCCAGTCCTTGCAGCCAAGCAAGGCCCAAGACAAGCAACCCTCAGCTTATGTTAGCGATAGATGTGGACAAGATCTTCGATCCCGCATCCATAACACCTGCTAATCAAGAAGAAGATATCGAAGCAGTCCAAGCTGCCTCAAATGAAACAACTTCGTCGAGTCCTGGAGCAGTTCTGAGCCCTCTAAAGAAGACCGGAGCGAGGATATCAAAGCATATGACGATTGCAGAAGAAGTGGCGAAAGACACTATTTTAAAATCGTCAATAATATCAACCAGCACGGTGTCGCTATCACAAAGCGATTTCCTATCGAGCTTGGGCACAGCAAAACACCAGAGACAACATTGTACGAAGAAAAATGAGAGCGTGGTAGACAAAGAAGGGTCAAAGGATAATACCTTAAAAGAAGACCATAATATTGCTCAATCTTTGGACCAATTTCTTGTACTACTAACCCATTACCTCGTTCGAAAACCAGTAAGCCAAAACGTGTGTTAACCATGAATATGAGCGACACCCAAGGTTTATCACCAACAGCTTCTAGTTATCACCCTCGTGCAGTGCCAAGCCCAAAACGAGACTGTTTTCAGAAACCAAGGCAAGCGACTTGCAAATCAGCCAAAGATAGATCTATGTAGGCTGCATCAAGTGGAATAATCCAGTCGACTGCTTACGCAACTCCATGTGCCAACAATGACGATGTTTCTTCAAAGAAATTCAACGATATTTTGATCCTGGGAGAAGTTGACTCCACTTAGCAATTGTCTTCAAATTTTCACACAGCGAGGCGGTCGCCAAAACTTTCACATCAGAACAAAAGCATGCAAAGGACACCATTACAGGGAAGAAGAGCAACGATAAGTTACAAGATAGTAAAGACGTGGCTTCAATCGGATGAAACGCGTCAAGTGCAAATACTGGTACTCAAATGAGAAAGAAGCGTCCCACGATACAACCCAAGGAAACAGACGAGACCAACTTGGACGAAATCATCAACGAGATTCTTGAAATTCCAGCAGCTGACTCTGGTGCTTCAGAGAAAGATCTGATGTTGCAACAAGTTTAAAGAATACGAATTCCTCGACACGGCCCTACAAGTCGAAGTCAACAGAGAAAATTAACTTGGACGAGGCTATCGACGAGATTTTAGAAATTCCAGCACTTGATTTTGACAGTAAACAAACAGCGACGCTAAGCAGTATAAGTAAACAAAGAAAGACAAACTCGAGAAAGAAAGTCACGGGTGAGTCACGTGGTATGGATACTAAGAAGCCTACCGCACAGACAAGTGTACCGGATATTGGATTCCCGGATGCTAAGGCTAGCGCTAGTTCGTCGAGTGTTGAAGCTATGAATTGCGACAGTGGTTGTTCCGTTGCCAGTGGAGATAACATGCGACCCATAGCGGCAGGATCTTTTAGAGTGAAGCCTATAGGATGCTCTGCTTCTTCAAATACAGTTAAGCTATCATCTTTCCATATCACTAGACAACAGCCATTGAAGGGAAAAAAAAGACTGCCAGCTATGCTGATCAAGGAAGAAAACGCCGAGCGAAAGCCGCGCATGAGAGCTTCTAGAAAGACCACTATACCATCGCTTGGAGGCTTGCAGGGCATGGCAACACACAGGAAAGCCGTTGTACTCGTGAACGGCGGAAACAGCACCAGAACCGGTCCTGGAATCTTTCATGAATGTGAGGAACTGGAACTGATGAAGCATATCGAGAAAGAATCGCGATGCTGCTGACTCAGTTTCAAAACGAAACGAAAAGATCAGACACTGAAAACTATTTTAATAGAGATACCTGTTTAACTCAAGCTATTTTATTTTATTTTTTCGCTTTGCTTTATTACTATGACATATGACATATTAATTTTATTTCAGCTGCAGGGCATTCATTTAACATTTAGTTTATGACAATCAACAAATTCTTGCGGTATTGGAATCAGTCTTAAAGAAACGGAGAGCGAGTTAACTTGGGGCGGGTCAACTTTAATCCTCCTTCCAATCACCCTTGTCCCCGATCCCCCTAATTGCTCCCACAATTTTTGAGACTTGTCCCACCTCCTCCTCAGTTCTTCTATGACTGAAGTCCAAATAGACCAGCTTGGATTTTAGAGTTGTGCTCCAAGACAAGAACTCAAAAGAGCTTCAGTACTCCAGATACCGCTCTAGGGCACCGAGAAAATTTGGTGATTGGTGATACTAGCTAGTTCACTTGCACAGCAGTTGACAACGTTTGTAGACCTAAAGGAACAACATTTGAAGCCAGATTTACGAATAGGAATCGTGCAAATAATCTAGTTCTTATCTACGGCTTTTTTTGTTACTGTGCACTTCTCAATTGAATTGGCTTTCTGCGAGAAGCGAAAAGTGTTTTTTGTTGTTGTTGTTTTTTTGCTTATTTCTTCATGCGGATGTTTCAAACTTTCCCAAAAGTGACTTTTCTCAGCATGTTTCCTCAATAACAACCCTTCAAGTTCATACTGTTCAATCTACCAACCTAGCAATGAACTCTCGTAAGCTATGCATAACTGTCTCGAATTCTCCCAACCCTCCTCGTGTTTAGATGAGGCTATGTAAACACGGAAAAAGTGCTCTATTGCTTAAATGTTACGCGATTGTTCCACGAGCAGGCGTTGGATGTGAGATGATAGATACGCAATGCCGAAGTGGCTATAATCATCTCATATTCAATGGCTCATACACCATGATGTCTAAGCCGATGAAATATACTTCCTTTTCCGCTATTTATTATTAGATATTCAATTCAGAGATTTGAAAAGTTTCTGGTTAATTTATACCTATTATGTTCTGAAGCTTGTTATACTTCCTATAAAAATAGATCCCTTGTTGTTGGTCTCTGGATATCACTTAATTTAATTTTGCCCCCAATCACGTGAATTCTCTTGAAATTTATCGATAGAATAAAATTGCCTAACTTCCTCAAAACCGAGGCGACTGAGCCGTAAAACTTTGAAATGACTCGAATTTCCGGAGATCGGCTCTTTTTGTTTTTGGAAAATGCATTTTTATCCTCTCGTTGCTTTAGAAGCTTTTGAGGGAGTTTTATTTCCTTTAGTATATTGATAACATGCAGTAAAGCGCCTTGAGTTCCAGTTGGGAATAGCTGTACTGCAATATATATTCGTGACGTCAACACATAAAGAGTGAGTTCGGAAAATAACATTGTTGCGAGCTACGTGCGTGATAGCAGGTAAACATTGTGATATTGCTTTTCGACTCAGCGGAAAATTACTGATTTGGAACTAAAGTCAACATATGAACAAGAAAAATGCAAATTTGAGGTCAAAATCGTCATTCAGATTTATGTAAAGTTTGCACTTTCTTAGCTTCTTCCAGCATCACACGGCAAGTTTGGTCAGAAATATCTGTTATTATAAGTGTAGCGTCGAATCATGGATTCAAAGACCTCATGTACAATCGTTTGCGGCATAATTGTATGTGCGATAATCTTCATATCGGCTATGGTGGGGACATCACTTCGCAAACTGGATACGGACGAAGGTAACGGTGGTATATAATACTCTGTACCGATTGTGTTTGCAAGGCTCTGCATATACGCGCCAAACTGCACACTCCTCGCACATATCTATGATTCACATGAGAGTTGATAGCCTTTAGGAAGCCAGTCGCTTAGCAAACTTTACCTGATTTTCATTGCTAGAATGGGCTTCCTGCTTATACCAGGCCGATGTGACTTAAAGTGAGCCAGTTCTTTTACGGCTTCGCTCGTGTGTGGTAGTCAAAGAGGAAATCATTGCTTCGCCTGCGACGCTGCATGCCAAACAAGTAATGGCGCGCGAAGGTTTCAATGAATCAACGCAACCCATAGTATTCCTTCAATGTGCTATAACATTAAAAAAACACGGTTTGGGTTAACAACAGGAAATGTCAAAAAGATTCAATAATGTTGGGATGTTACAAGCTTGTTAACAAGTTTAAGAATGAATATTTGTTAACGCAATAGCTGCGTTAGAGAAATAGAAGATCTGAGCATGCGTTTTGAAAAAATACGACACCTTTGTTTGCTTGTTTACAAGATATCCTGGAGGAGCGGTGATCGCTCGCCTTCGGATCGAGCGGTCTGAGTTCGTGCCCTGGTCGGTGACATTGCGTTGTGTTTTGGGGTAAACCACTTTACTTCTACATTACCTCCACCCACTGTGACCCAGGTGTATAATTGGGAACTGGTGAATTTAATGTTGACAAGTAACCCTACGATGGACTACCATCCCATCCAGGGAGAAGTCGTGACGGGACGCAGGGAACTTCTACTGTAAGTACCGCAGAGAAATGGTAGGAAATTTTCCTAGCATTCCTTACATACTCTCACTAGGGTTCTTCGTCTTGTGGCCAGGGAAGGCGTCATAATCTGTTTCAGTGACATGCCAAACTTTAGAATGACACAAACTTTAGAATGAAGTCACGATATTAATAGTGCTTTAAAAGTAAATAGTGCGTTCGAGTCATTCCCGATGCTTTCAAATGATGGCGGACTCCACCGACGCCAATAGTCTGGAACAAAACAAGGTCATTATATTTCGGATCACGTCTAAACAGACGTGAAGAAAGACTTGGGCAGGAAAAAAAACGTGAGCGGACGAAACCGGGAAATGCCGATAAATCAAGTAATCCCGCAATGATGAACGAATAACACAACATGAGCCTTCCTCTGCTTCTCCCCCTGAACCAAGTTCAGATCTACGAACTGAACTTAAAGATACCAAAGTGCATACGAATGGATGTTGAGCGTGGCGAGCAGACGTAAATGACGTAAAACAAACCCCGCAAGTAACAAAAAGGTACTAGCAGGACCTTGTCTTCAAATTAAAATTACTAAAATTGACAACTTTGCATCATTTTTAACAGGAACGCATAAAAAAAACCTTTAATCATATTGAAATTAAAAACTCGACCAAAGCAGTTAAGTATTTATAAAGCAGACTAACGTAGCAGTGCATCATGAACAGTAAAATAGTTTAAGGTATCTTAAATCACGGTCTACATATAAAGTGCCCACCCACGTGCCAGCAACATAAATTTGAACTGGATTGAAGAATTTCTAAACGATTTATAAGAACTCGGTGTTTTTACGAATTACACCCACAGCCTCAGAGGAATGCAGCCCTGTTCTCATAGAATTTAAAACAAACAAAGAAAAAAGAGATAATTACAGTAGAATTCATTTGCGTCCCCTCGTGGGGTGAGAGATTCTCGCCCATATCAACTTTCTTTTCTCTCGCAAGTTCTCACGCGTTTAGAGATGCGCCACACTCGCGCTTTAGGTGCGGGGACCCAACCAGTGCTTACCTACCAATTTAAAGATGCTACTTTTAGCTCTCCCCCAAATCTACACACGTGTATTTCACTTGTGGAAGTCTATCGATTTGGACAGTGCTTGGGTGAGAGATTCTCGCCACTATCAACTTTCTTTTCTCTCGTAAGTTCTTGCGCGTTTAGAGATGCGCAACACTCGCGTTTTAGGCGCGGGGATCCCAACCAATGCTTACCTAACTTTTTAAAGATGCTACTTTTATCCCTCCCTCAAATCTACACACAAGTGTTTCACTTGTGGAAGTCTTTGGTTTTGGACAGTGCTTGGGTGAGAGATTCTCGGCCATATCAACTTTCTTTTCTCTCGTAAGATTTTGCGCGTATTTCACCTGTGGAAGTCTGTCGCTTTGGGCAATGCTTGGGTTAAAGATTTTCGCCCATTTATATCTTTTTTTCACTCGCGTGTTTTCGGGCGGTTAGCCCATGCGGCACACTCGCGTTTTTTGTGGGGATCTCAAACTATGCTTACATGGCTCTTTGAAAATGCTAGTTTTGGCCCTCCCCCATATCAACACAAGTTTATTTCAGGTGTGGAAGTCTATCGATCTGGACAGTGCATGGGTTAGATATTCTTTCCCATGTCAATTTTCTTTTTTCCTGCGTGTTCTCGCGCGTTTAGAGATTCGCCACACCCGCGTTTCAGGTGCGGGGATCCCAACCAATGCTTACCAAACTTTTTAAACATGCTACTTTTAGCCCTGCCCCAAATCAGCTCACGTGTATTTCACTTGTGGAAAACTATCGATTTGCACAGGTCGGATATTCTCGCCCATATAAACTTTCTTTTCTCTCGTAAGTTCTCGCGGGTTTAGAGATGCGCCACACTCATGTTTTAAGTGTGGGGATCCCAACCAATGCTTACCTTACTTTTTGAAAGAGCTACTTTTAGCCCTCCCCCAAATCTACACACGTGTATTTCACTTGTAGAAGTCTATCGATTTGGACAGTGTTTTGGTTGGAGATTCTCGCCCATATCAGTTTTTTTTCCTCTCGTAAGTCCTTTGCGCGTTTAGAGATGCGCCACACTCGCGTTTTAGGTGCGGGAATCCCAACCAATGCTTACCTAACTTTTTAAAGATGCTACTTTTACCCCTCCCCCAAATCTACACACGTGTATTTTACTTGTGGAAGTCTATTGATTGGACAGTGCTTGGGTAAGAGATTCTCGCCTATATCAACTTTCTTTTCGCTTGTAAGTTCTCGCGCGTTGACAGATGCACCACACTTCCACAAGTGAAATACACGTGTGTAGATTTGGGAAAGGGCTAAAAGTAGCATCTTTTAAAAGTTAAGTAAACATTGGTTGGGATCCCCGCACCTAAAACGCGAGTGTAGCCTACGTCTAAACGAGCGAGAAAGTTAATATGGCGAGAATCTCTCACCCAAGCAGCGTCCAAAAAGATATACTTCCACAAGTAAAATACACGTCTGTAGATTTGGGGCAGGGCTGAAAGTAGCATCTTTAAAAAGTTAGGTAAGCATTGGTTGGGATTAACGCACCTAAAACGCGAGTGTGGCGCTTCTCTAAACGTGCGAGAACTTACGAGAGAAAAGAAAGTTGATAGGGGCGAGAATCTCCCACCCACAAGCACTGTCCAAATCGATAGACTTTAACAAGTGCAATACATGTGTGTAGATTTGGGGGAGGGCTTAAAGTAACTCTTTAAAAGGTCAGATAAGCATTGGTTGGGATTCCTGCACCTAAAACGCGAGTGTGGCTTATCTCTAAAAGCGCGAGAACTTACGAGAGAAAAGAAAGTTGTTATGAGTGGGAATTTCAAACCCAAACACTGTGCTAATCGATAGTTTTCTACAAGTGAGATACACGTGTGTAGATTTGGGAGAGGGCTAAAAGCAGCATCTTTAAAAACTTAAGTAAGCATTTTTTAGCATCCCCAGACCTAAAACGCGAGTGTGGCGCATCTCTAAAAGCGCGAGAACTTACGAGAGAAAAGAAAGTTGATATGGGTGGGAATTTCCAACCCAAACACTCTGCTAATCGATAGTTTTCCACAAGTGAAATACACGTTTGTAGATTTGGGGGAGGGCTAAAAGCAGCATCTTTAAAAAGTTAGGTAAGCATTGGTTGGGATCCCCACACCTAAAACGCGAGTGTGGCGCATCTCTAAACGCACGAGAAGTTACGAGAGAAAAGGAAGTTGATAGGGGCGAGAATCTCCTACGCAAGCACTGTCCAAATTGATAGACTTCAAGAAGTGAAATACACGTGTGTAGATTTGGAAAAGGGCTAAAAGTAGCATCTTTAAAAGGTTAGGTAAGCATTAAACTATTTTTACTGTTCATGATGCACTGCTACGTTAGTCTGCTTTATAAATATTTAACTGCTCTGGTCGAGTTTTTAATTTGAATATGATTAAACGTTCTTTTTATGCGTTCCTGTTAATAATGATGAAAAGTTGTCAATTTTAGTAATTTCAATTTCAAGAAAAGTTCCTGTTAGTACCTTGTTGTTACTTGATGAAAATTTTTGCGGGGTTTATTTTACCAGGGCGCTTCATGACGCCTCTTGGAATAAGCTATACCATCCCTAGTTGAATCGTCATCAGTTTATCGTACGTTATTCAGGTTATTAATTGGAAAAATAATTATACTTTTGAACCTTAGTTCCTCTATTTTCAGGGGAGGGGGATGGGCTCACTTCTTTCGGAGGTCGTTACTTACGGACTTTTACGATTCGTTGCGTGTACGAGCCATTGGCTAAGCGATTGGCCAAGCCATTGGTAGCCGTGCATGGTCTAATAAAGCACTGACAATCTATCTTAGCTCCATGAACTAAGTTTCTTCTCGCGCTTTGTTTTTTGGCCCTCGGCTGTGTAATTGTGCGATATTTTCTACACAATAACTTTAATATCCGCACATGATAATACTGCACGAGGCTCCCACTGCCAACGACATACTCAGACAAGTATTCCAGATCATCTGGGTTTTTATTCCTTAAAATCTGTGTTAGATTGATTAATCGAACGCTCCTTTACGCCCAGACAAGCATCTCGATGCAAGCTCAGAGTTTATTGGGATGGCTTTCATTGGGGAAACAAGACATTTACGTTTGCTCGCCGCGCTCAACATCCATTCGTAGGCACTTTGGTATCTTTAAGTTCAGTTCGTAGATCTGAACTTGGTTCAGGGGGAGAAGCAGAGGAAGGTTCATGCTGTGTTATTCGTTCATCATTGCGGGATTACTTGATTTATCGGCATTTCCCGGTTTTGTCCGCTCGTGTTTTTTTTCCTGCCCAAGTCTTTCTTCACGTGTGTTTAGACGTGATCCGATATATAATGAGCTTTTTTTGTTCCATAATATTGGCGTCGGTGGAGTCCGCCATCATTTGAAAGCATCGGGAATGACTCGAACGCACTATTTACTTTTAAAGCACTATTAATATCGTGACTCTATTTTAAAGCTTGTCTCATATTCCATCGGCCCTTTAGGGTTTATTTTTTTATTTGATATCATCGACATGTCACTGAAACAGATTATGACGTCCTTCCCTGGCCGCAAGACGAAGAACCCTAGTGAGAGTATGTAAGGAATGCTAGGAAAATTTCCTACCATTTCTCTGCGGTACTTACAGTAGACGCCCCGTGCGCTCCGTCATGGAAATACACCTTATCGCTCCATGCTACTGAAACCAGGATAAGCACCGGTCTGATAGGCCACTTGGCTCGTATGCAGACTTAACATTACCTTATTTTCATGTGGTACTGTTTATTATGCTGTACAATGTGCTTCTCGCTTTTAAGGCTGTGGATGAAACCCTAGTGTGTGACCATTCAAATGAAAGCTACTGCGCAGTACTTCAGGCATGTAGTACTGTTTATAATAGTGTGCATGTACAAGGTGGTTCTAACTTTTATGTCTGTGGATGAAACCCTAGTGTGTGACCATTCAAGTAAAAGCTACTGAGCAGTACCTTCTTGTGGTACTGTTTATTTTGCTGTACAAGGTGGTTTTATGGATGCAGTGAAATCCGGTAATTGAAACATACTCTGTTTTATTATCAGTGGGTGTAGCCTACAATATCCATCAAAAAACACTGTCAAGTACCGTGAAGCGGGAAGGTCTCCACGCAGGCGCACCAGGTTACAAATTCATCATTTTCAAGAGTGTGTTCCAGACCATTACATATCCTGCGCTGAAGTGCTTTAACAAAGATGGCGTTCTAATCGAGCTTAACATCAAGCTTCAGTACCGAGCCCGACCTAATAACATCGTAGAGATCATAAAGCAGTTTAAGGACAGCGAAGATTATCTGGATATTCTCAAGTAAGACATTCAGTTTATGACAATCAACAAATTCTTGCGGTATTGGAATCAGTCTTAAAGGAACGGAGAGCGAGTGAATTATCGGGATTTACCTGCACGAGTTCACTAACACTGAACAAGAAATTTCCATGCCGCACGAGGCTTAAGGGTATAGGGGGTATAAGGGTATAAGGGTATAAGGGGTATAAGGGTATAAGGGGTATAAGGGTATAAAGGGTATAAGGGGTATAAGGGTATAAGGGTATAAAGGGTATAAGAGTATAAGGGTATAAGGGTATAAAGGGTATAAGAGTATAAGGGGTATAAGGGTTTAAGGGTATAAGGGGTATAAGGGTATAAAGGGTATAAGGGGTATAAGGGTATAAGGGTATAAAGGGTATAAGAGTATAAGGGTATAAGGGTATAAAGGGTATAAGAGTATAAGGGGTATAAGGGTTTAAGGGTATAAGAGTATAAGGGGTATAAGGGTTTAAGGGTATAAGAGTATAAGGGTATAACGGTGTAAGGGTATAAGGGGTATAAGGGTATAAGGGGTATAAGGGTATAAGGGGTATAAGGGTATAAGGGGTATAAGGGTATAAGGGGTATAAGGGTATAAGGTGTATAAGGGTATAAGGATATAAAGGGTATAAGAGTATAAGGGTATAACGGTGTAAGGGTATAAGGTGTATAAGGGTATAAGGGGTATAAGGGGTATAAGGGGTATAAGGGTATAAGGTGTATAAGGGTATAAGGGGTATAAGGGTATAAGGGGTATAAGGGTATAAGGTGTATAAGGGTATAAGGGGTATAAGGGTATAAGGGTATAAGGGTATAAAGGGTATAAGAGTATAAGGGTATAAGGGTATAAGGGTATAAGAGTATAAGGGTATAAGAGTATAAGGGTATAAGGGTATAACGGTGTAAGGGTATAAGGTGTATAAGGGTATAAGGGGTATAAGGGTATAAGGGGTATAAGAGTATAAGGGGTATAAGGGTTTAAGGGTATAAGAGTATAAGGGGTATAAGGGTTTAAGGGTATAAGAGTATAAGGGGTATAAGGTGTATAAGGGTATAAGGGGTATAAGAGTATAAGGGGTATAAGGGTTTAAGGGTATAAGAGTATAAGGGGTATAAGGGTTTAAGGGTATAAGGGTATAAGGGGTATAAGGTGTACAAGGGTATAAGGGGTATAAGAGTATAAGGGGTATAAGGGTATAAGGGGTATAAGGGTATAAGGGGTATAAGGGTATAAGGGGTATAAGGGTATAAGGGGTATAAGGGTATAAGGGTTTAAGGGTATAAGAGTATAAGGGTATAACGGTGTAAGGGTATAAGGGGTATAAGGGTATAAGGGGTATAAGGGTATAAGGGGTATAAGGGTATAAGGGGTATAAGGGTATAAGGGTTTAAGGGTATAAGAGTATAAGGGTATAACGGTGTAAGGGTATAAGGGGTATAAGGGTACAAGGGGTATAAGGGTATAAGGGGTATAAGGGTATAAGGGGTATAAGGGTTTAAGGGTATAAGGGTTTCAGGGTGTTGGGGGTATAAGGGTATAAGGGTATAAAGGTATAATGAGGGTTTAAGGGGTTTCAGGGTATAAGGGTATAAGAGGTATAAGGGTATATGGGTATAAGGGTATAAGGGTTTGAGGATATAAGGGTATAAGGGTATAGGGGTATAAGAAGTATAAGGGTATAAGGATGTAAGGGTATAAGGGTTTAAGGGTATAAGTGTATAAACCTTTATACCCTTATACCCTTATACCCTTATGCCCTTATACCCCTTATACCTCTTGTACCTTTATAGCCCTTATACTCTTATACCCTTACACTTTTATACCCGTTATACCTCTTAAACCCTTATACCCTTAACCCTCGAGCGGTATTGAACTTTCTCTTTCATTGTTAGTGAACTCGTGCAGGTAAATCCCGATAATTCACTCGCTGAGTTCGTTAACCTGCAGTTATTTCATACTTTTAGGAGCATTGGCGAGTCCTCTATACATGATGCCTGTAGCGGCTTTAACACAACTCAGCTGCAGTCACAACGAGCCTCGTTTCAGGACCTCGTCCGAAATACCCTGGGACGGCGATTTTCTACCTTGTGGGCTGACGTGGAAGATCTTCAGGTAATGACGGGACAATCCAGTGATAATAAATGAAGTAGAATATGGCGTAAGCCTATCAGATGGCCTGGGTAATATTGCACTTGGTATGATACTGTTTTAAGCGTGACAAGAAAAGTTGTTATTAAGTTTTATCTAACTTTCAGCTGGCTTTTTGTCACTAAACGTTGGAACGAAAGAGGCGACCAAGGAAAGACAACAGAGGACTGGAACGGAGTAAATGAAGCTGTGCTTCACCCACTCTCCTCAGTCCCCCTCTCGCTTTCTCCGTTCTCTAAGTAAACTCTCTTTTCTTAACGTCGTTTCTTCCATTGTCTTACTTAGGTTCAAAACATAAAGCGACCGGAAACATACGAAGAGGTTGTAAGAAACAAGGAGGCCGCGAAAGAAAACATCAAGGTTGCTGAAAGCCAGCGCCCGCGGCTATTGGTTGAGGCGAAGACAGATAGAGAGGAAGCGCTTGCGCAGGCACAGATTACAATCCAGCGCGCGGAATCCGCGGCCAGGGTGCTTTTATCCAAAGCTCGCGCTGAGGCGGAGAGTATCCGAGCAGCTTACGAAGCCGAGGCTCAGGCATTCCTGAAACTAAAGCAAGACAGTCTGAACACCACTGCTGGCTTGTTGTCATATATGGGAGTGAGGGCAATTTCAGAGAACAACAAGACTGTCAATGTCGCCATTGATGCTCCCGCCAAAACCAAGTACACCTACATTTAAATTGGGAGCGTAGAGGGATTGGAAGCGACCATTCGCACCACTTTTTACTCTGGTCTACTCTCGGTATCTTTCTTTCGCTGCTATTATTAAGTAGACCTCCAGCCATTTCATACTATTGTAAAGTATTGTACGATAGTTCAGCTAATCAGATTGTAACATTAACATATTGTGGATGTTTTCCCAACTCAAGTTGTTTAATTGTTTTCGTTAGGAAAATTAAAATGCAGAGCTAGAACTGGAAGTGTCACGTCTTCTCCAGGTCATAGTGCCTTAAACACATTCGTAAAGTTTAATCTTTGCGATCATATTTCGTCTCCATCATCAGCCCGTTGCCTTTCTCTGTCAATGTGCATTCTCGCTCCCAGAGCTAAACGCTTTTCTATCAAAGGGTCTGGGAACGAGAATGATTGGTTTTATGGCCGACGGTCGTTCGCCGTCCTGAGATTTTTTTGCTTTCTTTCTCATGCTTCTATTGCGACTTAGTTTGCCCCTATTGATGTAGCGTGAACTATTGCAATACTCAGCAGGGTATTCAAAATTAACATAAAACCGAGCAGAATAACTGTAGTAAAACCATAATTGCGGGCATAACCGTCACTTTTTTTGTGTTTTTACTGACGAGCACTGCAGCAGAGCAGTTTGCCAGTAGAGTTTATCCCAGCGTGTCTAAAGTTGCCTGGTAGCATTGTCTGCTTTTGTTCCATGTGTTCTTCACCTTGAAAAACAAAATTCAAGTTTAATCCGACATTTTGTGAACATCCGCGAGGTGCGAAACGTTACCATTTTTTTTTCAAAGTTATCAGCCAATCAAAGAGCGGAAAAACCACACGTGCAATCTTCTGCACCATGTGGCTTTTTCCGGCGTCTCCGCCTTCCAGACTATAAACTTGTTTGTGATTGGCCCAGCCGACAATAGCAAAATAAACAGTTAGCTGTCTGTTGAAAATCGAACAATGTTCCGGAATAAAGTTTTGATGGAACGTTCCATCAAAACTTTATCCTGCGTCAACGCGACGGTTGAATACATTCCAAGAAAGATCTGACGCTATTTAAACAACATATGTTTACTGATTTCTCGCCCTAGGCGATGCAGACAACTCCAGGAGTTAGCCAATCTGTTCACTGTTATCACTGTCTGATATTTTCACGCGATTTGTTAGTTTTGTATAATCAGTAACGACTTTTGCACGAGGTAAACTAATCAACTGACACACAGTATTGTCTCACGCGGCTTGCAGCTAGTGTTGGCTTCTGCGGAAATAACTGAAAGTGCAGTCTTTGATTTACATATACCGCGTAAGCATTTTTTAAAATAAATCTAGCACTCATGAAATGTACCCAGTTACTAAATGTTCACAGCAGTTTTATTGAAACGCTAGACCTAAACACGTGACACTCCTCGCGTTTGAACTGTACGTTTGAGAGGGGAAGTAAATAACTTGTAAATATTCGTTAGGGTTAGAGGTTTTTAAGCCTGATCAACATGATATTTTCTGCGGTAGGGCCACAAGCTTGTTATTAATCAAAACTTCATTAACTCAGACCATTACTTGGGAAAACATGCCGTTGGGGTTTAACACTAACTCAGATTTAATGGAGAAGGAAACAACACTTGAAAACCACACGGCGTCTTCATGGTCGACGAACAAACCAAATCATGTTGTCAGAGTTTGAGGGTGGTGTGTTAATAAAAAAAAAATTGTAAATTTACTTTGTACCTTAAGAATCTGGCTCCGTGTGTAGCAAAAATTCTAATTTGCAAACTAGAATAGCAACTTCGAAGTCTGATAGTGCATATTTACAAACTGAATTATTTTTCCCATCGACTTTTCAGCTGATTTGTTAGCTTGTTTAAGTGAAGGGTATAATATCTGGTGTGCTTGTTTTTGTTGTCAAGGAGACTAACTTCATATTGTACATTCGGCTGCCAAAATGAAGCTAAGCTATTTAAAACGTACGATTTTTTGTAAAAAGGTACTTGAAAGTCTTAGATATTCTCACGAAATTTCTATATAAAAGCTTGGCTCATTCGAACCTCGAATTGATTATACATACGGTAAGTAATTTACAGATTTTCGCTTTTACATGTATAAACGAGTTTTAAGTTTCAATTCCCTCGTTTAAATGCAGTCGCCGTTGCGCAGAAGTTCAGTTTTAGTTGAATGAAGCAGATAATTGCTAAGCGACAACGGCAAACTTTGAACAGCGTCCTGTGTTACGCTCAAAGGCAGCTGTGCGAAACTTAAAACGAACCCTTCCAACAATGCAGGAGCAATTGAAAATTTAATTCCGTGTTATGTTGCATGCATTTCCAGCTGAGTGAAACACAGAACCCGAATGTGCTTTTAAATGAAAAAACTTCAACAATTCTCCTTCGCCGGTCCTTTGAGGCAGGTGTTGCGGCCATTGTTTACGACGTCGAATAACGTGGTTTTTGTTTTCTGTTCTAATTTGAGTTTTCTTCGCTGTTTCCGGCACGAGGAAAATTTCAAAGTGCGATTAAAAGGTTGGATAATGCATCTACTTGGGATAAACGCGACAACATTGTGTGGGAAGGCACAATTTGCTTTTTTGTTTAATTTTTCGCGTCAACATCAAGTTGCGATTCAATTACGAGTTAAATGTTTACCCATGGCAACATTTGCGTACATGTCAAAGTTCGATAACACACTAATGATTGCAGAAACCAAGATTTGATTATGCTGCAGTTTTGCATAAGAAGGGAAAGGTCGCACCCGAGTTTCACCGAAGTGCGCTTAGTTTCTGCCAACCATTAGCAAGAATCAAGAATTAATTTTCAACGCGAACAAAAGGGACCCGCTCTTATTGTAATTACACAGTCTAATTATCGTTATTTTTCTTTCGTTGTGTTTAGAACTGTCTAATATGCGTATTTGTATTTGCAAGAAACTTCTCGAATTGCATCAGAAGCCAAATTCGTAATCTTGTCAAGATTTAAAACAATTTCAGTCGGTAGCGAAGGCTTTAGCGTTTTTCGCGTGCCAATTACTGTGAAGCGAATATTTTTAATAGCCTCGCAATGTTTCTCAGCATACCATGCAGCTATCAAGCAGCAAAAGATATTAAGGCCCTTGAAATTTGTGAAACATTTTTTAATTTCCAAGAGTGTAATTTTTCGCTCCCTTTAGGTCCCCTCCGGGTATTTTGAAGTATGTTTTGGATTGGCAAAAAATCATGATTTATGATGGCAGCATCGGGCGCCGAGATAGTGCATGGAAAAATGTTTTGTAGAAGCCTCACGAAATATATCAAGACAGTAAAATAATCACGCAAGCTTTGACGCAGAAGTCTACGAATCAAAACTGTTACGTAAATATTTTTTTCTCTAGAGTTTTCTCTCCGTATTTTGATTATCACACAGAAGATGTCATTTTGGTCGTGTTTTGATTTCGTTCCCATGTAGCTTCGACGTTGCTACAGTAGCTTCGATGGTTTAAAAAATCACTCAAACGTCTGCTCGCTGGTTTACTTAACGCTCCATTTTCTATCAGAATGGGAGTAACCGAAGTATTTTCTTTCCTTCTCTCTTCAAAAGCATGCCGGTGCGAAGGTTTCAGCAGGTTCACGACAACACTCAAATTAAATTTCTCTTTGGTGTGCTCTTAAAAATTAGGATCACATTTTCCACAAGGGTGATTAGTATTTGACAAGCATTTATCATTCCTCGACAGTGCCTTTGCTTTGAATTATTTATTTAGTTTGTCAAGAGTGAAACACTGAGTTAAGTCTTTTCGGCAAACACAAACAGAAAGTCGAGAAAGTGGTTAAATGAAACAATTGATTCTAATGGCAACGTTGCATTGCTTGGAAACAGCAGATTTGGAGTGAATTCTGTTTCTAGTTTACTGCCGCCATAGAAACTGGTGACGCAGTATCAGCGCTTGGCGTTTTAAAAACAACTTTAACTTATACCTTGTTGTTACCAAAACGTCTTGCAGGCTATAAAACAGCCCAATTAACTTTAACATTTTTATTCGTAATTTGTTTCACGGGGCACTGCCTTGATTTAGGGAAACTTTATACGGTGATACGCGAGCGGAAAAATTGAATATAATCGTCGTCGTAAGCATAAATTGGATATATCGCATGAAAAATGTAAAACTATTATCCCGCGAACAAAATAATTGACCATCCTTATCAGGTATTGGTTCTTTGGCTTAAGTATTTATCAAAGTCGTAGCTACAGGCTTGAAGGCTTTTATAAAATTTTCGACGTTGGGTTGTCCCCCTAGAGCTTGTCATTTTGGCCGTTTTTTTGACGCGCTTTCATAACTTTCTCGTTACGCACTAAGATTGGAGGAAGTAATATATTAAACGACATGCTAAAACAGTCTTTGCGGTGCCTCTTATTGTGTTCAGTTTTAGAAAACCAGAGGTGGTATTCCCAGTAATAGCAATTTGTTTTTTGTTCGCTTCAAACGCTGCGCGAACTATTATTCCTCTAACCTTTCAAAATATTTTGGGAAATACAACCGTCTGTTTTTGCTACATAAGTCAAAAAAAGCTTTAGCAGCCATTTACAATGAAAAGTTTTATTATTAGGAACGACAACAGAATATTAGCTCTCGACAAAGCATTGGCCGGTATAAATTAGTGGTTTTTGAGTGGGAGCTATATCGGCTAAAAGAAACTTAGCAATTTGGCGGCAAAGTGGTTCGGACGCTTGTTACCATAGGAACAAGTCTCATGGCTTGACGTTACCTCGGTTACCAGCCCTCCTGTTCCATGGCCCTTCTCTGTCCTTCATCATTTTCATTTCCTCTTACAACCAATGTGAGATACTTAGCAAGATCGACTCCTCTGTGTGACTACTGATACCGACGTTGCCTTGTCTCGGTGTTAAAGCTTGGGCTTTTAATTGCCTTACTGTGGAGAATTGTCGAGGTAAACGTTCGAAAATTCCTATTACTTCTGCGATGTCGTCATTCGTGTTCGAACGAACGATGGTTATTGCTCATGTGTTCCATATATTAACGGTTGCTGCTTCTGTGCCTTGTTTCAGCGCCGTTCTGCAACACTACGAAGGCCAAGAAATAAGAGGAAGCCTCGAGGATGAACTGAAGAGGATAACTGGCGAATTTGAGGTAAGCATTTTCGTATTAGTGTCATATGATCTTTTTAGTTTCGCAGTTTCGTCAAGCCACGTTGCGTGGCGTGTGGAAAATCTCTATGAACTTTTCGCCGGAACTCTAGCCTTAATTCCAAATCACTGCTTAGGTCTTTGCAGTGACTGTTTCCTGAAGCGTCCATGGTGTTTGTGACAATATGGACTGAAAGCCATTCGCTAAATTATCGCAAAGATTGCCTGTGGGAAGCTGTAGTTTTTGTTTGTGGCCTCCATATTTCAATGGCATGGCTTGATTCACTGAAAAGTTATCGGCGCAGAAAATCAGGGCCCAGTGAAAGTCAAACACCAAACTTTGATAAATTCAGATTAACTTTAGAGTCATGTCAACATGTGAGTACTATTTGTAATGAATATCTTTTTTAACACGTGTGTTTTCGGAGCGCATTTGTGCGATCTACAAAGCACATTAAGATATGAAGAAATTCGCTCGGCTTGGAAAAATTCCTCTTTCAGTTTCGCTCGTTTAGTTCTTCCCTTACTTTTGTCCGACAGAACAACATCAGTCTACCTGGATGCTGCTCTTGTCGTGGTCTGCTCTAGTGTGAGAATTATCAACGACATCCTTTGGGACCAAAGTTTTATTCTTTTCGGAAATAGTAAATTGTGTGCATTCTATTATAGGCGATTGTGTTGTTTGAAAATATCAAAGGAATCAGTCAACCGGATTTATTCGCAAACCAGACCACGGTTCTGTTTCTAGAACTCGTCGGAGTAGTAATTTACAGCGATTTAAGAAGGCCTACGCTACAAACGCTATTCAAACGATTTCTTTGTGAGGTCTTTGTCTTTCAGATCGTAAAATTTCAATATATTATTAAATCGGCCGCATGGCGGTAGGGTGTAGAGCGCGCAACAACAGGTAACTAACGTCTCGATTATTCTTTAACGGTTGAACGTTTTGACTTATTTTTCCACATTTTCTTCCATTGCACAGCTCTTTCTAACAAATCCATTGTCGTCGCAACTCATAACTTCTGCAGTTATGTCCCTGAGGTTAAGATGGTCTTCGCAGAAAATAAAAAGAATATCTAATAACGATAAATTAATCATGAAGGATGTTTTTTAGTGTGAAGGAAGTTTGACGCGCTTTCAAAGCGTCAAAATGAGCGCAGTGTTGTGTGGAATTCCTTCAAAGGGCTCCATGATGGCATTCTGTTGAACATCTGTAGCGAACGCTGCAGCAAAGTCCACTTTAGACTATGTTTTTGTAATTCAATCTGGCATGGTGTGTTTTTTAATTTCTTGTTACATGTAGCTTGTGGCTTATGCTATTGTTTTGAATAGATTTTAAAAGCTCAGGAACAATATCGATCAATCAATTTATCTCGAAAACATAACTATAGTAGAATCTGTCTTACGTTCTAGAACGCCGACGTTTTTTTCGCATTGCGTGCGGCGGACATTTTGGAAAGCGAGAAAGTCGATTTCAAGCTAAGAAGAAATCCCTTTCCCCCCAGCTACCTATTTTTCGATTTATATTAATTTTCTTGCAACCAAAGAAAACAAAGATTAAATGTCTGGGCAACAGAGAACACAACAAGTTTGTTTTTTAAAAAAATCTGAACCACAGCGCACAACTTTTCGTTAAATAAAGCATGCAGGAATTTTTTTTTCAATTGGAGCTAAATAATATTATTAATAAAATTTTCGCGCGTCAGCACGTAGTTTTCGCTTTCCATATGTTCTAGAGATAAAATTAATCGATGCCATATTGGCGAAATACTTTTTGCATTCATGAATATGGTTACTATTTTCTCTCCTAAAAATCTCTTGAAGCGTTGAACAAACTTGACTTTCGCAGTTGTTGACAGAGTCAATACAGCGATTATTTCTGTTCTGGCCAATATTTTTTTAACTATAACACAGTTTGTTCGAAAACTTGAAAGAATTCAAGGCAAACGGTGCAGCCAATCCGCGTTGTGCAGTGAAATTAGCTTAAAAGCTGAGTACTAATCATTTTCAATGGAAAATATTTGCTGTGAGATTGAATTATGTTTTGACCACACTGCTTCATTTCAATTTGTTTACATTCATGAATGAAAATAGCCTTGTAATAATTATTCTGCCAGGCTGAAATATTAAGATTTGATCTATAGACTAATTTCTTTAAGTTCTACTATAACAGCTGAATTCTGCAAAATCCGGCAACATTTTCATTGGCAGTGACTTTTTGTGAAAGGAATTTGCAGTAGTTGAAATTTGTTGTTGATTTTATTTGATATTTATAATGTGGCTAATGTGGAATTTGAGCTTAATTTTGGAATCTCTCCTATAAATATGCAATTTGCTGAACCCCATGCTAATTTGTACCTTTTTATCACATGAATATAGATATTGTGCGGAATTGAGGTTTTATTTTAATTTAGGCTGGTTTTGTCATATGGTTACTGTCACACTGTTGTCATAGCAATAAACCATTTCTCATAAACAGTGGGAAGAAAGCCTGTAAAATGTGTTTTTCAACCAATGCCACAAGCCATATGCTCAGGAAAGATCTGACTCTCCCTATGGGTCTAAATCCTGTGTGTTCTTTGATTTTAAGGCGGCATGCAGGCTTTCTCTGAGTGTATGGCTTGTGTCATTGGGTAGATAAAGTGTAGGATACTGGTCAGCAGAAAATTTTACCATTACAGATGTAGATCCTGCTGCTATGGGACTCTCTGTGGGTATCTACAAACTTATTTTTCATCCGCAAATCATTTATTTTGTACCAACCTTGTAAAAAAAGTTCTGTCAGTTTTAATTTGTTTCTCATATTGTCAAAATTACCACTCCACTCATCTGTCGCTTAGCTTTAAGCCCAATATTTGCTTGCTGCATATAGCATACATAGACAAAATAACACATTTGCAGTTGGTAGTTTTACGGTTATGTTCTGAATAAATACCATTACAGTAAAATGTTCAAATTGCAGGAAAATCTCCTTAAGTTTACATTTCTACATCACAGAGTCATGAATTCATGTAGATTCATTTGTTGTTTTACAACATTTTCTCTTTTCATATTATCAAGTCTAAATGAACTGTAATGAGGGAAAATTGTCATTGACACTTAGCCAAATAGTAGGCGTTGTCAAATCCAGCTGCGTTGACAAGTGATCGTACAATTTTGCAAACCCTACATCCTCCCAAATGAAGTTGAAAATGTGTCGTGCAGATGGACATATACAAATCAACTTTTTGGTGGGAGTGGAACTGGAGGTGAAGGGGGGTGGGGATAGCCACCATTTGCTGGCAAAACAGTGAGGTGTCCCAGGACATTTGTCTTGGATTGCACAATGTAGATTTAATTTCCAAGTGATAAGCATTGAAATTCTCCTTACAATAGCCTTAATGCGTGATGACATCAGACTAGCTAAAATCACCACCAAGGCTCAGTTTGAGAATGCAAATCTTAAATTTTATCATGTACTTATTTCCAAAGCAGCAAAAATGAAAAGAATACCCAGGTTAAAACAACACGAAGGCAACGAAGGTTTGAAAAAATGTGGCACAAACAAGGCTTGGTGGTGAATTTTGAGCATGTTACATAATCGCAAATAAGACCTATTTCAATACGTTATCAAGTAGATAGGTAATCAGAATAAAGAAAATCATCAACAAGGAGATACCACATTGATGCACCACAAAATCATTGAAAGAAACATAAAAAGAAAGCCAATTTTCAAGCAGAGATTGAAAGTATAATTTATAAGAAGTACATTTGTACATCAACCACCACCAATGTTTTACAAATGTGTAACACAATTGACTTAGTTAAGTCCATTTCCATAGCAACCAAACTTGCTTCAAGTACATAATAGTTTTTCTTCAAACAGGGATTTTATATAAGTAGGTTCTGGGACTTAAGTTGTGTCAGTATCAGATCTGTGTCCTTTCGGCAAAGCATGACAGTGGATTATGCATATGTCATGCAAGTTTTGTAGCCTGAAAAAATTCCCTGTCAGTTTCTTTTGTAAATTTTGTGTTATACATGTATACAACTACATGTAGTAACATTTGTTAAGTATTATACATTAAGCAATTTTGGTGGAGGAGGCAGGGGGGAGGGAAAGCTCTGCACTGCATAAACCCGAGATGTGTGCAACATCGTCAGTCATCAGCTCACATTTTTAGTTAAGCAATTCTACAAATGTATCAGTGTTTGTTTTCTTTGTAAATAACTACCATGTATGCCACTGCTTGTAATATCAAAGTTCGATTTTTTTTTGGTAAGTAATGAAAACAGGGTCCGAAATTAACTTTTTTTAGGCAGGCACCAACTCGCGACTGAATTTTTTTTTTCAGTTGCCAGATGGAAAAATGTGGTCGCCAAAAAGAGTCAATAAAATTTTTCCTTCACAGCGAAACACAAAAACGTGAAATTTTTCAAGACGTTTCTTCACGTGAAAATATTCCTACTGCTACGCGCCCACAGTATGGCTGGCAGTTGAAACCGCTGAAAACATGGCGGTGCTAAATGTTGATTACAGCGCATGAATTATAACTGTTTTGAGGGTCATTTAACAGTAATCTTGCCTTTATTTTTGATCTTAATTATTTTCTATGGGAGTTAAAAACTTCAAAGAGACAAGAGGTAAGTTTCTTGCTTGAAACCAAACACAAGGGTTTTTTTCGATTTGAAAAGAAACCAGTTCCTTGAGTGCCGGTTCAAGACGCTAAAAGTTAGTTGCCTAAGGCGACTAGCCTCACAATTCTGGTCACTAACACTCAATTTTCAGTCACATTGGCGACCAGCTGGTCGCATTTTTGGACACTGTAAAAGTTACTGGCTTAACATAAATTATTGCAACAGAACTTTATTTTGCAATTATCAGACCATACCTTCGAGTACAAACTGTTGCAAGCAGATTGCATGTTATATAATTATTGGAGGACTGCTGTGTAGCAATGGTCGTTCACCAAGTGACAAAGGTCAGGCTGGGGCTTTTTAACACTGATTGATTCCAAAAGTTCAATCATACATCTATAGTATCTATAAATACCAGTAGTTATTGTAGTTCACAACTTAACTTTGTGTACATTTTTTGTTACATATATTTTCATTGTTAAAGCAGACTGAAACAGTGTCACATATTTGATTGGTGTATCTTGAAGTGTTCTTTTCTAGTCTGATCTTTGCGTCATATAAAGATTATGTTGTCCCTGTTTTGACCTGCCCAGGGGATCATTGTCCAACTCTCAGCTTTAAATAGCATGTTCGTAATCTAATATAGAGATGTATGTTGTGGTTTCCTGATCAAGATTAGAAGGTGAAGATTAAAACTTGTTAACCTCATATCAGGGATTGGCAGTTAAATCATGGGAAAAAAATTTCAGCAAGCGTTCATCCCACCTCTCATATTCTATTTATTTAGTGAAATGTGCTCCTTACTAGAAAGTGTCAAACAGTTTCAATTATTAATTTATTTAACAGCTTACAGGGCTGTTTTGTAAAACCTATGTTTCTGTTTTACAACAAATGAGCATTACTTTGCTGGAAGATTTTGTGACTTATCTGAATACAAAATTGCACTTTATACACGTAGGTCATTAATAATTGCTGGAATAGTTTGAATCACATTTAAATCATTTATTAAGTAGTAAACAATGCGGTTCAGTGTGAGTGGGTTAAATGCAGTGTAAGTTGGTTAGACTTAGAGGCTTAGTGGTAAAGCTGTAGATGTATTGGAAAGGACAGTATGCATAAAAAGGAGTATGAGAACATTCTAGGTAAATCTTGGTGTTGGAAACAATTTTTACTGTTTGTTTATGAATATGTGTTTATATCCTGCTGAGAGTTGAATTATTTGACCTTTCATGAGTAGTTGTTCTAGAACATGCAACATCAAGTAATTACTCAAGACTAATAAATGTCTCTCTTAACTAGCAAATTTGTAACTCAGCGTGCTTTTTAATATTTTTTAGTGTTTGTTTAAATGTTTCGATGCAATCTGTACAAGGATTGCATGATTTCTTTTCAGTGAAATTCTATCTCTTCTTGTTAGTAAGACAGATCAGCTGTTCATCTTGTTGATCAGGATACTGATTACACAGTCTTCTTAGCTTGCGTAATCTTGTTGCCATATGTGTGGCTGTTATTCATTTAATTTTTAGAAATCACTGTTATCAAACAACTAATGATCGACTTTTCTGTGCTTTTGAATTTGTAGCGCTCACTTTGCACTTACATAGCACACAGCTCTTTGCCAGTTGCTAACATTTTTCACATCATAATTATGATGCTTGCTCTGTGCTCATGTGATTTGCAGTCAAATAGAGTACATGTGTCTGTTTAGCTGTCATCAAATGAAAAAGTTCACATTCACAGAGAGTGTACTCGAAGGTATCCAGCTGGATAAAAATTTAAAATTTGCAAAACTACAGATTTCTTTGTTATTTTGACGTAAAGGAAGATAAATTTAAACTGTTTGCTTGTCCTAGTCAGTCAACAGCTGCTAAAAAGGTAACGCTCTGTTGTTGACATAGGGGTCCCATGTTCATGCAGGGACCACACTCTACAAACTATGCCTAGACAACACAGAGCATTTTACTGAACACTTTTTTGGTGTAGCTTTGGATGCCATCAATGTTATGTACATAATATAATGTACATGTACATGTATCTTGAATGGTTTAACACCAACAAATCCATAAGGAGTACAGAGTAGTGCCAGGTGACATAAGATTAGGTCTATGGCAGCTAGCAACAAACTTGTCAACAAACCAACGTGGTATACTATTGCCATGTGTCTTTTTCTGCATAACTGGTGACCCAAGATGTTGCTGGAGTAACTTCTGCCTAGTACCATACTCTATTCTAGTCTCAAATATAGCTCTGGTGCAAAACGAATATGTCACTTTTTCCCCATCAGTTTCTTTGCATTGGAGTTGTGTTGCACATAGCTCTAAAGACACTTCTGTTCAAGACAGGAAAAAAAACCTTTTCATGTCCTTTTCAGACCTGACCTGATAAAATCCTGTCTGCATGTCAGACTTGAAACATATGCGTTCACATTCTTTCAGATTCAGTGACCTTTCATTTTATCTGACAGTGTCTCTCTTTCTCCCATTTTGAAGACAAGATGTCTGGTAATGAAAGGTGAAATAAACATGTGCCTGCATTGTATGTTGTAAGATTTCTTAATTAGTTCCTTTGAAACTCAAACTCTATTTTAGGTCCTATAACCCTTTCTATTTAGCCTGAAAATCCATACCTATGACACATAACCTGTAGTATTTAGCTTACTCAGGCAAGGAGAGGAACAATCCCTTTGATTTCTCAAGGCATGCTCCAGCACTGACTTCAAAATACCTGTCAGTATTAGCATAATTTCATGCAGTTCCCAAGGTCATCTCGGGCTTCAGCATATTAAATTACATAAAATTTATTGCAGCAAAAAATATTGCTCAATTTTATTTGCAACATACAATGCCTACATGACAAACTGACTTGGTTGTAAGGGTCAAATACATGTAGGCTTTATTACACTGTTGTCATCACACAAATATTTAAAAATAATCTCCCTTTTGCAGTGTTGTTCCCCCCCCACTCCACCCCACTCCTCCCTTTTCAGAGTAGGGTTACCTCTTGCAATTCCAAGTGTTATTTTTATGTGCATTGTAAATTTCTGTTCCCACAGTCATCTCCAGAAATAGCCAGATGTTTTCACATTTCTCATTTGAAAGTCAAACTTTGTTTTTCTTCACCTTCTTAATAATTAGTTCATTTGTGTTTAGGAATTCTTGTTTGGAATTACTTCAGTGTGAAAAATATTTATTGATACCTTTTGTAAACTCTCTGAAACAATGGAGAGGAAAAAATATTCATGTTCAACAGAGCAAATTAGATCTATAAGTTCTCTTTTGCTAGATAAGCTCATTTTTTTCTTGAAGGAGAGTATTGTTTCGTTGCTAGGAGATATTTGGCTTTGTTGACATTGCTTGTGAAAAAACCTGTTTGCCTTTGACAGCTCATTGTCTGCTGTGACTAAAACTGAAAAAATTTACATGTCTTATATATGGAATAAATTTATTTTTGATTGTTTTTTCATTTTTTCCTTAAAATGGAGTCCATATTTTACTTGTGTTTGAGTACTGTTGAGGAAAAATCATTTTTTTGGCTTATATTTGTAAAATAATTCCTGTGTAGTTGCCATACAATTGTCTGTATTTGTTTAGTTATTATGCTAGCTGTGTTTTTCTTTTGTTCCTAACAGGTTTGTTTTAATGAGTTATATATGATGTGTATATTATCATGCTTTATATTTCAAAAATAATTATTAGCAGTGAGACCCTCATTGAGTAAAGACGCTTATTCACAACCGATCAGAATGTTTGAAATATCCCTGTAAATATTTATATGAGCAGTTAAGTATGTGTAACTAAGCACTTAAGACTTGCAAGAATATTCTTTCACAAGGCTGCGGTCAAAGGTAAATTTTGAGGTGCCCAAAGGTTCCTAACCATGAAATCCTAGGTGCCCAGCACTTAAGCTTATGTGAAAAAAGTAGGTTTTTATAGTCACCCAAAATTGAAAGTTAGTTGCCTGTGGCACCCAGGCGCTTTTAGAGCACAGCCCTGCTTTCAATTTTTTTTAAAAGAATTTATATAAAATTTAATTATATTTGCAGGTTTATGATGCCACCAATACGCAAGCCAGAGATGGATAAATTGAAGGCTCCTTCTAAACCTTATCTGTCTCTGAGTAAATCTGTTGGAGGTGCAAGCTTTAGAAGTTCCTTTGATGAAAGCACAAAAATAAACCTGAGCAGTAGTTGTTTTAGTGCCATCAGAACAGAGAAGGGAGACCCTGATGATGACTTAACAAGCCTTAACTGGTTGCAAAGCAATGACATTTTGAAAGGCTTTGAGGTGTCGGCGACAGTGCCACCCATGTCCCCTAGGAGGGACACAAATGGCGACATTCTTGACACGCCCCCTAGAGGGGGACAGGCAAAAGGACCTATCTCACCAGACAGTTTGGCAAACAAACAGAAGAGCCCATCAAAGCCTCCTTATTCATTCTCATCTCTTATTTTCATGGCTATTGAGGAAGCACCCTCAAAGAAGTTACCTGTGAAAGACATTTATAACTGGATCATGGAACATTTCCCTTATTTTCGGGATGCGAGACTTGGATGGAAGAACTCAGTTCGGCACAACTTATCTTTGAACAAATGTTTCAAGAAAGTGGACAAGGACAAAGGGCAGGTTAGTTTTAAACAGAACTGTATTTAAAGTACAAATTTTAGCAATTTTTGGATCATTTCCACTCAGGGAAATGTTGAAAATGGACAGTGCTGCATGAAATTATTACTTAACTTTCAATTGAATGTTCATACACTAAAGTTTTATCTATGGACCTTTAAAAAAGTTAGAACCACTGTTTGCAGCGTCATAAACAGTACCACATGAAAGCACTGATAGTAACAGGAAAGGAAAAAAGAAAAGGGGGAAAGTAAATTTTGCTCTTGGGCAAGTGATTGGATGTTGTGTACAACAGAAGTCTGGCACTTACTAAAAGAGCATGTGCTAGATTCAAGATGGCGATGAAAAACCCAAGTATTCTGGGTTTCTTTTTGTCATTGCGCCTATTGGGCAACTGGAACATTTGAGTGGAGGCAACTAGAAACTGAAATGTTCTGGCTAACTGGGCAACTGGATTTTAATTTTTTTTTCCTGCCCTGAGTAAATGGGTGGGGAAAATATAGAAACTTTTCAGTTAGTGGTTGTCTTGATGTACAATCAAATTTGCAGAACTACCAGAGACATTTTAAGAAATGAGTCTGAGTAAGTAAGGAGAGTTGATATTTTAAGCTTAAGGCAGGTCTGATTTACTTGAATAGTTTTATCTACAGAATGTTGGTAAAGGATCATTGTGGACGGTAGATCCTGAATATCGTCCAAACCTTCTGCAAGCTCTAAGAAAAACACCAGCCCTTCACCCATATCATCATCTTCTAACCACACCACCACCGTCACCACAGAACAACGGATCTGGAAGGTGCAGTTGATTTCTAAATGCTTAGTGTTATTACTGTGCAACTGTAGATGTACACTCTATGTACATGTACATACATGTGTCAAGCACAAAATGAAATTTGTTTATATTTATTTCATGAAATCAGATCTAATGAATTTTCACTTACCATTCCCAAGTTAGTGTGCAAAGAACTTGTGGATGCTATTTTTTCCTGTCCTGAAATCTGAACTCAGTGGTTTCATTAAAAATTAAGGGCCAGGTGCGGGGCAAACTGACTGGCTGGGAAGACTATTTTGCCCACCTGATCAATTACCATTCCCAAGTTAGTTTGCAAAGAACTTGTTGATGCTGTTTTTTCCTGTCCTAAAGACTGCACCATAGTTTGGTTTAGGGATATTAGGGATCTGATGATACCAATTTAAAGTTTCAGAACAGGGAACCATTACTAATAGCTTCCTTTTGTTATATTCATTCAACTTTTTCATTCTTTCTGCAGCTCCTTAGGAAGCCATGCTGGTAAGTGTAGTCTGTTTAATATATTTATTTTTGATGTTATTTTCTCTTAGAGGTCAACAGCAAGTAGAATGGTTGTCTAAACTGATTTAAGCGTACTGATAGTTGTACATGTATCTCTATAGTGCCATGTTTTCTTAAATTCTCAGTGAACTCTATAATCTGCAAGAATGGTTAACCGCTTGAGAAAATCATCAACTAAATAGGTGTTGTATAGATACCACCAAATAGGTTAACATGTGCAACGTGCGATATATAAATTGACTCAGCTATTAGCGAAATCTTAGGGCTTTTTGTGTGCAATATTGAAGGGGACATTGGATTTCAAAAAGTTTCAAAATGTTTGGGTAGAAAAATTGCTCATGGGGATACAACTTATTTGTTCAACTTGAGCCTCACACCCAAATCACACAGAGAGTGTTTAACAACAATCCTAAACTCCAAGGGAAAATTAATTGTGCAATGTTATTTTGATATAAAGAAATAATATAAATTTTTGCAGCTAAATCAGACCAAGTCTGCAAATAACAGTCTGTTGTCGGACAATAATTGCCCGGTAAATTTGAGGTTTTGACAGGTGAAAGCTTAGCCTGGTTGGACACTCTGACTGTGCTTTTCTGCTACAGTGAAAAATATTTTAACTGGAAATTTGTGGCCGAGTATGGAACCAGTTATTTTATTATACTGCCAAACAATACTATGCAAAAAAGCTTTGTTATCAGTTTTGTTTTTGTAATCTGCAAGTGTTGTGGAATTAATTTTCAGTTGTAACTTGAACCAATGAAAATAATATGCAAATTGAATACACAGCCCAAATTCTCACTTTTCGTTTATCTGAATGCAATCGCTTTCAAAAACTTTAAAACCTCTAAAATGTAACCAAATTGTTTTTCTAGTCCGTAGTAGTTCAAGAAACTCAGACCAACACACCAGAACCAGTGGCTATGAAGAATATAACTTAGTGTGCCCCTCCTATAACAGAGAAACGGAAGGGGGGCGAACTTTCCAAGCCAATGGAGCAAAACTATGGAACAGCATCCCTTTAGACATTCGCAAGAAAGAGTCCATTGGCTCCTTCAAATCTTCTGTTAGAAAATATTTTTTGTCCAAAAACTCTTAGCTTAGTTTTTAGTTGTGCATATCTAGATTTAGATTTTTTAAATTTTTAACTTTTATCATATCTTTAAATTTTTAGCTTTATTCTGTTTTGTAATTTTTATTATCTTATAGTGTAAATAGTTTTTAATTTTTAACTTAGGATAGAGGGCCACTGGTTCGTCAGTTTTTACTGTTATGTATTACCCTCGGTAAATAAAGTTGTTACTTACTCACTTACTCACTAGTCCGTATGATCTAAAATTAGTTTTATAGCTCTTTATAGCTTTTTTACATCCCCTGTGGTTCAAATATAGTCTCCACACCACAGACATGTTTTTGTGAAAAGCATGAATGTACAAATTAGTCACGCTTGGTGAAGGGTCTACACTGAAATACCAAAATGTCTCACATGTCCCTTATTTTTAATTTCTAAAGACAATTTTTTTTTGTCCAACCAGACTGGGTTTTTTGTCAGGTCAAAACGTTTCCTTGGCCTGACAAATGACCTGCTTATAGACAAAAATTATTTGCAGTCTCGTCAGACATTTAAGTACATGTGCTTACGCTAATGGGTGAAAATTGTTGAAAAAGATTTGCCTTTCCTCAGAACTTGTGCTAATAGAATGTGTGGCAAATATTTAAGGAGAGGCAATATTTTCAAACTTACCGGTATAACTTGAAGGGCTTAATTAAAGGCATTAATTTTCATAACTTCAGGGAAAATTGATGTTGATCCTGATGCAGAGGCAGAAGCTGTGGCCACAATCTGTATGATTAGTACACCTCCTGAAGTGAGAGTGGCAGAAAGTAAGTACCTCTTGTCTCTGAGAAAATTACCAGATTGTTCTAAGAAAGACAGAAACATGCATGACAGAGTAATTGGGTGACTGATGTTTGACTAACCGACTTGCCAACTGACAGACTGAACGAGCAAATGACTTTTAGACTGACTTTTTGACTGACGCAGGGACTGACTTACTCACTGACTGGCTGGCTGGCTGTAAATATGTTATGGTGATACGGTAAACTGCCACTTATAAGCCCTGGGCTTAAACAACTTGGTAAGGGCTTATGAAGGACTTACAGATGGGCTTATAAATTGAGGGGCTTATAAACTGAGGGGCTTATAACTGGAATAAAAAACCGTTTTGAAACAAGCTATAGAGTCACATGTTGATTGAAATAGGTTCTTCATTTACTGGTAATTAAGCTTTAAAACATCATAATAAAATGAATTCAAAACAAGGGAAGCTGGAGGGGGACTTATATGCGGGGGGCTTATAACTGGATGTATATTTTTGTTTACAGGTAGCTGGGCCTATAACCAGGGGTGCAGGGGGGGGGGGGGGATAACCAGGGGGCCTTATGAATGACAGTTTATGGTATCTGCAAAGAGGAATTATTTAATAATTAAAATAGCTAATAGAAATGAATAATAATTTGTAGTTGCATACAAAGGTGACTAATTGTTATTTGTTTTATTAGTGGTGCGATGCCAATCATGTCCACCCTCTGCAACTGACAGAGAGGACCTCTTGGTTAAAAAAGCCAAAGAGTTTTTGTACAGACACAGAGGATCATTCTCTGGTGCTGTTTCCATGGCAAAGGACAGGAATTCATCCTTGCTAATAGAATCCCACAGAAGGTGAGGCTCTACTGCTTGTTAGAAATAAAGGGGCTCTGTCAGCTATTTTTATGGTGACTGTTACAGCCTTGTGCAATAAAAAAGTGTGCAAGTGTTATCACAAATTCAGGTGATATGACAACAGGAGTTTCTTTCTCCTAAATCCCAACCTCCGATTGAACTTCTTACCTCAACCAAATGTGGTTTTCAAAATATGTGCTGATTGTCCAGGGAGTTATGTAGGCGAGACTGGCAGATGTTTTGAAACTAGCTAAAAAGAACACATGAGGAATGGGAAGTCTTGTGCAAGAGGTTCCAGTATCGCTAAACATGCTTGGTCTTCAAATCACTCTGTTGACTTTAAAAAGTCTCAAGTGATGGACAAGGATTCTTTCAATCTGTATTCGCAAGATTCTAGAATCATGTCACAACACTTTGATAAAGCAAGCAGATAGCAATTCAAGGCTTCTCCCCAATCAATACTCTACTCTTTTAAAAAAGAACAATTATTAGTTTATTGACACTTATATTTTTTCCATTTTAATATTCACTGTATTCTTTTTATAGTCCCACCTTCTTTTGTATTTATTTGTAGCTGTCATCGTTTCCATTTTTATTTATCGCAGGCTGTAGTCTTGGAGCTGAAAGCTTGAAAATTAACTTTATGTAACTATACTCGTAAAGAAATATTAGCTCACCCAGTATAGCTTTGCTAGCTGCGAGCTACTAAGGCATGTAAACTTATCATACAACTGTTCATTATATGGCTAGCTCCGTGAGCGGGCGAGATGAATCAAATCCTGCGCTGTGATTGGCTACCCGAGCGGGTAAGATGGAGCTATCTTGCCCGCTCGGTACTACCCGCCGTGTCCCGCAAGAAAAATTTCCCCGAAAGCCATATAATAAATCCATTATTGACCAAGCTTGTTCGGTCAAGATGGCTGGATGTTGGCCTCGTTCTCTTTTTGCGTGTTTTTGGACCTCGACTCCGTCTCGGTCCATAAACAAGCAAAAAAAGAACTTGGCCAATATTCAGCCATCTTGACCTCACACTTGGTCAATAACCCATACATATCGATAAAAGTTACTGTTACTGTTACAGCTGGTGAACGTTTTTATAAATGTTTGATATAACAAGTGTTTTAATTAAATTCACTTTACAGAAACAACAGAAAACCCCTGTCATCATCTCTCAGTAAGATTGACACTGTGAGGATGAGGCAAGACATTTCACCCGACTCGTCTCTTGATGGTGAGTTTGAGTTTGATCACCATGGCGACTCGGATGACGAAGATGACAGTGAAATTGAAGAGACCATGGAGAAGGTTGTTAAGGATGAGCTGAGTGATAAGTTGAGTGACAGTGGTTACGGCCAAGGATTTGAAGATGAAATTGAAGGAAAGCGCACAGCTAGCCGGGACAGGCCTGCATCGTGTATTAAACGGGGCCGCAAAGATAGCACGGCTGAAAAACTGAATGATATCGCTGGTGCTGACGCACTGCTGGAACTGGCAAACTCTGCATTTATGCCATCACCGAGTGTCACATCTGGTACATCAAGCCCTGTCCCACAAGGCTCTGCAGCTGCAGTAAGCTAGCACATGTTGGATGCGAAGCCTTTGCAACAATGAAGGAATGCTGCAGCCAAAGCAGTGTTGTGCTGGGCTCTCTCTTTGTATCCCTCTGTTTTGCAGATGGTCCAATGTACTCTGGTTTGTTATGTTGTATGTATGAGATGAATATTGTTAGACAACAGTCCATTGATTGTAATGACAGATTCCAGTGATCAAGTGATCATGGAGCAGTGAAATTCAAAACATTTTATTTGCTAAAATTGAAATAAGTATGACTTATTGACAGGGATCTTAACGTTAGAGGTTAGTGGGTGTAGCGGCCTAAAGAAAGACAAGCTCAGAAGTTACCCTTTCACTCCCAAGAGTTCGAAAGTCTCAAATGACCTTAAAACAAACAGTACCACATGAAAGTACTGCTCAGCTTTCATTTGAATGGTCGCACACTAGGGTTTCATCCACAGACATAAAAGTGACAACCAAATCAAAAGTATACAGTCCATATATATATATTGCAAGCTTGACTCTGAGAGTAAATGAGTCAGTCATATGTAAAGGTCAGTTGCGTCAATATAACGACCTAGATTTTATCACAGGAACGATAATGTCTTGATCCAGAGAGCGGGAAAAATTACTTCACAAAACTGGCATGGAGGGGTTTTGTATTCGATCAATATATTTTGGCTAAAAACAAAATACGTACCAAAAATATTTCAAGTTGTACTTGCAGTAGGCAAGTCTACTTTAAAACAGCCAATATAATACAGAAAAGTTAAGTGTTATAGTAATGGTTCCAGGGTAGTAAGTATCATGTTTAAGGTAAAGTTGCTTTCTAAAAGGGATTTTACAACAGTCAGACCTTTAATTCTAGAGTTGTTGTTAGACTGAGCAAGGAATTGTCCAGCTGGGGTGAAAAAGTGAACAGCTTATGGCGAGGGGTTAACTTTTTTTAAAAATTGCAAAGTTGTTGTTGAAATAATTATGCAAAACAATATCTCTTTTTTTAGAATAAAAATATCAATTTTGTAATTAAGATCACCAGAGAGAAATTGAGAAATATGCCTTAGTAGACTTTTGGCCTGTATATATTTCGTGGTATCCTGTGGACATATTTAACGATGGACAAGTTAATTTAAATTGATTCGTTATGGTATTGTTTGAAGTACTGTAGTTATTATCCTTTCAATATCTGTGCTAATTCTACGACATTTTAGTCCATAAAAAATTTATTCAGACAACCGTGCCATGGTGAAAACCTTGTCATGGACTCCAAAATCGTTTTTGAATTATGCTTTTACTGGAGAAGTGTTGAAAACAACTGTACTCAGTGAAAAAAAACAGCAACACAAGAAACCTAGTGTAGAGGAACACCATTACGTAGGAACATGTTCCATATATGGTGATCTTCCACACAGGGGCATCATACGTACTGACATCTATATAGGAGAATCTTTGCTGACGTTATTGTTTACATTTTTCCTCATTAACATACGACTTTGCGTACAGAAGGCATCACGCAAGACACGCATTGACTACGAACATTTAAAGAATTTGTGAAACTTAGTAATTGGTGAAATTTTTGCTTCTGTGGGTGTAATATTCGCGGAGAAATGGGCTTTCAAAACCAGCAAGATCTCTGGATGGCAAGAGCGCTAATGAGTTCATACAATCTTTGTAAAATTTTGAGTTTTTAAACCCGCGTCGCACAAAAAGTATTTAATACGTCGTGCTCAAATTCCTTGGGATGGTTAATCGTGCTGTGCCCTTTAATATTTAGAACTAGTGTTTTTGTAGCTCCATCAGAAACTGTATCGCTTATGCTAATGAGGCAAATATTGTAAACAAAGATTCTCCTATTGGTCGTCCTTTCTTGGTTTAGTTATTTTGCCACTTCCTGACAATGGCAATGTTTTGTTAATAAAAACACAGATTTAAAAAAGAGAAGGATTTCAAACAGTTAGTTGGATTCATTCGTCACACAACCTGATTAGCGCATAACTTCGGAAGATCTCGATTATTTTCGGAGACACTCGGAATTTAGCGGCCGATAGAACTCGTAAAGTTAGTTTAGTGAGGTCATTTTCTTTACTCATAGTGCGTTCTATTGGCTAGCGGTTGTCATCACAAGCATGCATTTTTACCACTAAAGAGATGTAAAGCTAATTACTTTTCAATTTTAGATCGTAAATTTTCTTCAGCCGCTCTCATTCTCAATTCTTAGTTGAAGAATTATTTTTGGAGTCTATTTTGGTAATCACATCGAAAAATATCTTTTACAACCGTTAGATGTCACTTCCGCATACGTATCAGTGAAACTCGAGAACGTTAAATCAGTAAATCATTCGTATTTTATATGAACAAAATTATTACCATGAAGTTACAATTTAAACGAGATATAATTATTCTTGTGTTGTAAAACTGTAGAACGGGTGATCTTAAAGCTGAAACGCAGCAGTAAATAAGACAATCAAGTTGTAGTTTATGTTGATCCGAAATATGTAAATAAAATAAAGGAAATCAAAAACAGTTGTTTTCGTTGTGTGTCTGGAGTTAATGTGGCAACGAAATCTAGTTTTCATTTCCTCATGCTGTGTAACCTGCAATCACAACCCCCTCCTCCCATTCAAAAGAGATAGAGAGACACCTGATAGCAGGTTACATGCAGTATTCACTCTCAACAACTTGAACAAGGTGAAGATTCACCACCGAAATCTCACAACTAAAATAGAGGGAATGTTTGTTAGTCTGTTAGGAGAGTTTGTATTTTGAGCTTAAACGTAAAAACCGATTTCTACGATCCATAACGAGAGGTACTAGAGTTGGCAGAGCGCACGTACATGTAGACAGTGGCCCTTTGGGCACAGGGGCTCTCATCAAATTAGAGGAAATTGTAAGTAACTTCAAATCATTAAAAATTAATAAAATCCAAAAAAAATTAGAGGAAGAATCTGGTGCGAGGTGCGGAACAGAGGAATTTTCAGACGTTGGCCAAAATAGCTATGGAACTTTATTATTCCCGGTGCGCGATCCAATCCATGTTCCAGGAATTTTGACAATTTTTCAATTTTCTGAGCGGTCCCAGTCCACGTATTTTGGGCCCCAGACCTCGCACTACTAGGAGACCGCGTATTTGAAAATTTTAAAATGGCCGCTCATGAAACGAAGAATGTCCCCCGAGAACATATAAGATTATCTTTCGTTCATCCACTAGTTTGAGGTGAGGTGCCCCTGTGGCTTGAGAACTTAACAGCTGTGGAAGACACTGGACAATACACCAATCTTTATCGATATCAGCGCTTCCACAAGTGAAGACCACCTTACATTTTGTTTACTTCCTTGTTTGTATATATTTTTTGTGACCTCAAGTAACTTTACGAGAGAACTGCAAAGATGAGCCACGAGTTAATCTCCTCGCGGATTTTTCCTTCGCTTTGGGGGTCGCTTTGTCCTTATACCTCCCTTATAGCTCTCTTCCTACTGTCCTCGACCGCTGGACAGCATTAGCTTTGGCGCGAAAGTATGCTCGGATATTTGTCCGTGGACAGTTATATCTGTTCGGGGGGGGGGGGGGGGGGGACAGTTTTCCGAGAGAGTAGCTCGAGGAAAACTGTGGACTTTGAGGAACAGATAATGTCCAAGGACAAATATCTGAGCATATTTTCGCGACAAATGGAGGCTATTGTGATTATTATAATAGTTTTCGCAACACGCGCAGTTTTGGCCTAAGCACGTGACGTGTTTAGACCAATCGCGTGCGAGTGAAAATATATGATGGATTATAATGGCTTTTAACAGTTGTAAATAGTAATTATTCAGTGCAAAATCGAAACGATGTTTATAGCAGACGTTTCGAGGCTAGCCCTTCCTCAGTGCTAAGTTTAGTTTAATGGCTTTTGTGTCATTTATGGGTCTTGCTTCTCTTATATCTTGCCCTGAAACGTTTGGGAAATTAAAACAATCGAACCCTAGAAAAGTATCACAAGCGAGGAAATGGAGTTAGAGTATTGTCAATTTTCGACCCTTTTTCGATCATTTTTACTCCTTTTCCTCCTTACTAGTAAACTCACAAGTCTCCAAGTTTTGGAAAAATAAACTGAGGAAGAGAGACCGCCCCCCCCCCCCCCCCCCCCCGCAGATCGCTTCGCTCTCCGAGTTCTTCAGTTTCGCGCTCTTCGAATTTTTTTCCGTCCTCCCCAGGAGCCTGTTCGCAGGCTACGCAGACATTAACTGAACGTTTTTAGGAACTGTAGTAAGGTCTTTGATATGCTTCGATATGCTAGCCACAAGCAGGCCAAGCTCAATCTTTGATGTTACGCAACGAACGCTTCATGGACTTTGCATGAAAAATGCACTTTGGTCCAGTAAACATGCTGAAATTAATCCATCAATGTAGAAACAAGCTTCACTAACCTAAACAGATTATTGTCTTTGTCTCTTATATTGCTGCAAATTGAGCGCAAATTGCGTCCACTTTTTAATTGGTTTCGCGTGGCTTCTGGGTCAGTTTTTCGATATATTTGCGCCCAAATTGTATTCAAAGTATATGAGACACAAAGACAACCTTATGTTGAGACCTGTTGAGGTAAGTTAATGTATTTCTATATTAACAGCTTCTTGTTAGCATGTTTTGGACTAAAAAAAGTAAATTTCCTATAAAAAGTTTAGAGCGTTCGTTGCGAAACATCTGAGCGCAGCTGCTGTGAATCAACGTCAGATACAGTCCTTGGGCCGCCTATGGACATTATCAGAAATGTGAATTATTCAGGAAAAGAGCACGAAAGCTATTTTGAGAGAGTATTAACGTGAGTGAGATAAAACAGCGTGGGACATCCACCTACAGTAATTTATACATCTTAAAAGAACCGTAATTTCTTCTTTGCATGAATTTCAACAGTTAAATGTTTTATGAAAAGCAAATCAATTTTGATAATTGCTCGTAATTCAATGGAAGACGGACAAATCAATATTTGTTTTCCATCGTTGTCTGCCGTGCAAATAAACACGAAATGAAAATTTGCAAATACATTTTTGGTCCAAGTTTCTGTCACCAGATAATTTGAATCTACTTCACTAAGTTGACTTGAAACATGAATACAGCCCACCCGAGTAGTTTGAATGGATGGCCTGTTTTTAAACAAACAGAAACTAAGTTTTTAGCATTCATGAGACGCAACTGAAATCATATCTTTCGTTTTGATTGAATTATCTCCTCTTCGACAAACAATCTGTAATGTAGGTTGTGTATTCTTGATTTTTAGCTAAATTTCGAGATATTTTGTATATCAGTTTTGAGGCAACACAATACACACTTTAGGGATCTCACTGCAGTCATATGACTTCTTTTAATGGAAAAGGCAACAGAACGAAGTGGTAGTCGATCGATAACTAACGGAAAACACAATTCACAAAACGTAAATAATACAAGTACATCTAGCTTAGGGTATTTAAATTTCGTTCGTTTCTTTTAAAACATTAAAAACGCGTAATGAAATCCAATGCGTCTATATTCCAAACTGACTTTGCCTCGGTTATTTTCCTCCAGGTATAGTTTGTTACTTGACCGTACAAGAAAGCAGTTTAGTTTTGACGTAACCAATAAATTGTTACTCTCGTTTTACAGAAGCTTCAGTTCGGCAGTTTCCTGTTTCTTGTTGTGGAATACAATTGGATAAAATTTGTTTCCCTTGGCTGCCGACTCAGCGTCGTTTTCTCCAGGCTTCGCTAGGTCGTGGAAACGCTCCTCGTTCGCTTTCCTTTCTGTCGTAGCCTGTTTTTTCTGTTCTTTAAGGCGGTATCGCTTCCGACAACACATCCACAGATAGAAATATGCTAGGAAGCAGAAAAACAGCACAGCGGCCACGAGGAAGAAGATGATGAAAGCCAAGGGCGCCTTGTGGAAAAACATCACGCCGGTTTCTTAGAAAATTTTCAACTTTGACGAAAACGCAGCGCTTTGAACTTTCGAAAAACCATAACATCAAAGTCCTTCAGCCAGCGAAGGCAGGTGGCTTTCAGCGGAGTTTTAGTGAAAAGATTGGAGGACTCAATTTAAAATGAAAAGCAAAATCCTAAGTGAGGATGGAGTTAAATTTGCATCAATCGACTCAAAACACCTCTTTGTATGTAAGAGTCCTTTCACAGAGCAGCGGAAGCTATTCCTTGTAGTCGATACAATGATTTTTGACGTATTACATTATTACTGGCTCGCTTACTTGAAAAGCATATGAATTAAAAAAAAAAAAACAAGATGATGAGATTTCCGTGAGCTCGAGACTTTTGTGTTTATTTTGTTAAGACGTCATGGCAGAGTTTACAACATATCTACCAAATTTTCGGCTCAACCAATGAAACAATTCTGGGCAAAATCACCAGCAACAAAGATGGGGTAAAGTTTACTATAAGCTTAATCTTGTAAGGGCAAAGTATTGAAATATTAAGTTTAGCGGCCCGGTTTTAAGCATCGATCTTTGCCTCAACAGAATTAGTTTTATTTCGCTCTCGGAGTTATGCCCTGCATTCTGACAGAACCAAAAGCAAAAGATATCAAAGCCGTAAATCAGGAGAAGCGAAGACGAAGTTAACGCTTAGAGAAAAGAGAAAATTCCAGATTTTATAGCACGAAAATCTAAGAACTGCAGCGGCGGTCCTCCAGCAAGCCATTGAAATTATGAATGCGAACGCAAACACACAGTTTACAGTACCCGGTACATGTAATTGACTAAATTTACATGAATAACGTTATGTAACATAGCGATATGAACTACAGAGTACTCATTTCTGATATGCCTATATTTCATTTTATTTTTTTTTAAAGAGAAATCTTCTTTTCCATCAGTTTTGGCGAAGTACTGGGAACTAGTAATCACACCACAAAGTTTACTAATCCTAAGATTTATTTTGCCTCTGTTCAGCTGTTTATATATAGTAAATGACGCCAAATGAATTGAAATGAAATAATTCACTATAGGTTCCAAGCATCTAACGTTATTGTGTGAAGTTTATAATTGGTGTTTTCATTGTCCAAATTTCGGCTTTCAATGAGATTCAACACCGAACCTTTCGGCAAGATAAATGAATTTCGGGTTTTGGAAATTAACTCCTCATTCGAAATCAAGAATTTTATATCCGCGATTATTCTGAATTTACAAATTCTAAACCTTGTTATTTATTACTAACGCTATTTAACACGAAAAACGTGCTCAAATCCACACGCTATTAAATAAAATAAAAAGTCAAACGTAACTTGCCGTGTTTTTATTTCGTCAACGTAGATATTTCTAAAATAATATTTTACATGATACGTGAACTGCATGCTAACTATTTACAAGAAGAGCTTGCTACTTCTTTGAATATAATTTACAAAGTAAAGGGCTAGAGTCTTCATATCAATTGCAGAAATACAGTTCGGAATACTATATACAGCCTAGATAAACCTTTGTCTTGGGTAGGAAGAAAATTGTTTATTGAAACGAATTTGCGAGTCAAAATTAACCGAACGCAAACCAGTTTTTTCCCTTGAAATAAGAGACATTTTAAAGTTTTCTTTAAAAAAAAACCGTTATCTGTAGCAATAAACGCTATGCTAACTATTTTTATAATTTTTCTAAGTGTTTTTGTGTCAAGGACATCAGTACGTTTTCCCAAACTGTTCGAACACAGGAATCGGAGAGACCACTGTTTGAAATCTCTGCAGAAAGAAAGGAAAAGGAAATATGTTATTCTCCCTGTTCCGTACCTCAAAATAGTAATTCTCCTTACCGCTTAATATACAATTCTTTTATGTCAGTTCTGAGAATTTGGTTTCACATCAAGACAATATCTCCTGCTTGATGAATAACGTTATTCTCATCACCTGTCTGCTAGACAATATATTGATACTGTAAAGAGAAACTGGATTTTGATCATTCTGAAAGTTCATATCCAAGTGATTCTTTTATCGAACCAGATTTTCTGATAAGGGTCGCAATGAACGAGACGTTATCTAAGTGTTGTAAAGAACAGTCTGTGATATCACTGTTAATTAGATTTAAACCGCTTTCAGTTACTCTTGTTCAAATACACAACTTATAAAATTCAGTATAAAGCAGCAAGATTTTTCATGTTATATCAAATCTCACCGAGGGCGTTATATGTCCTTCTGGATCTTCTTCTCTGAAATGCTTTGTTCCATACGGTAAACTAAAAACACCAAAACAAGAGTGTTAGCATATCTTTCTGGACGTTTACTTACGTGCAGTATAGTTTGATGAATAGGCAAAGTTCACCTGTGGCCAAATGGTCTATTCCGTCAGAGCTTATCTCCGGTTTCTGAAGCATGAAGCATGGATGAAATGCTAGCCCATCACAGGGTTACCCCTAGGATAAAATTCGTCGGTACCCACTTATACACCTGGGTGGAGAGTGGTACTGTGAGAGTAAAGTGTCTTGGCCAGAGATCCCGGCAAGTGTTAGCCTACGTAGCAGCCGTTTCCTTTCCTTTTCCAGGCGGAGAGATTGAACAAGCGAGTGCGCCTGGAATGAGCAAAAAATGGGGCTCCTCCCGCTCCACATTTCTCGCACTCGCTCGCAGTTTCGTTCCCTTCGCGTGGTTTAGAAACGCAGGCTAGGCCAGTGTTTGTACCTAGTCCTATGTGCTATTCATCTCTTATTCTTGTGACATGAAACTCACCTTCCATATTGGGAAGTGGTGTGTAGTAAAGGATCATAAGGGCGCTCTCTATGCGTGAATGGAACAAATCTGAAATGAAAAAAAAAAAAAGATGCGTCATTTTTCAGAGAAAGCGTTGCCAGTATTTGGTGCAGTTTTTTTTGCCGTTAACGGATGCCAGAGTGTCTGCTTCTATAAAGAAAAGCACAAAGCCTTCCTCGACCAGTAAAGTAAGAAATGACTGCAGGGAAGGCCCTGAGGTCATCTAATGATAGATGAGTTTATCATACAGTGTACCTTGAAATGAAGAAAGCAAAGTACGCCCTGTCCAACAGAGGAACATGCAGCAGCAATTGGGCTTCCTGTGACAGCAGTCAGGCAAAGAAGCAAAGAATGGAGAAAAGAAGCTGAAACTACTTTGCAAAGACCCCAACAACAAAAAGACGGTCAAGAACAAAGACATTCGTAATGTCTAGAGTGATCAACCTCCAACTTTTCCTTGCAATATCCATACAGTAACACGCAAACAGGTGATGAGAATAAAGAAACTCGTCAGTAAGAAGTCGGTAAGGAGCTTAACTTTAAAGAGAAGAAGAAAACCATCTAACAACAAACAGAAAGGTTTGTGGAATTAAGAAGAAAATGATAAGACGGACAATTACTGTTTTATCATGGTTACTGACATAACTCCGTTCAACTGCAAACACCACCCAGTGTTCTCTTCCAGCGGCTCTTCTGTGTGTTGGCTAACTGATGACAATTGAGGAACCTTGGAAGTAACAGGCGTTAACAATAACATGAAAGAAAAACGTGTCATGATGCGTTATGCTGCTTGATAAGGGCCAGCTTCAAAGAAGAGAGGAAGCGTGAGAGAAATCTTGCAAAACACATTCATTGTTTAACAAGTTAACATCAAATTCAGTTCTTTCCATAGCAGGTTGACAACTCGCCCAATAGTGAACGGTTTTTATTGTTGGACAACGTGTTTTGCCCAGGAGAAGAAACACGTAAAGGAATGTAATGTACATCTGCATGAAAAAGTCCAAGTATAAGTAAGAAGAAAATGTACCGTAAATAACAGAAACTTTGTGATTACACTGTACATAACAAGGATGGTGGTTTAATATTGCACTATCTCTTTTGCATCAGTTCATAGGTTGTGCCAAAAGGTACTAAGTTTGCTTTCATCAACCAGAGCTCAACCAGTCAAGCATGTGGCATCTGTAGACAGGACTGTTATAGAGCTGAGAGAGACAAAGATAGAAAGCAGGTTCACAACTGACTAGCAGAGCTTGGCAGATGTAGAGAACATAGAGGAAAGAGGACAGAATAATAGTGACAAAGGTCACCACACTGGGTATCATCCTTATGCACCATTCTGTACCCGGTATGAAGAATGTCAAGTACACGAAACCAGGTTTTCGGGTGCAGTCTGTATTAAACAAGGCTTGTTGACTAAACCAAGACTTGTCGGCTTTGCTCAATGTTTGAGTGGCAGGGACATTCATTTACTTTGTTGTTATAATCACAAGGTCATCGACTCACTTATCGTCTATCAGCCTTGTTACCCATTCATTGGCTTTCATGTCAGCCCTGCAAAGACAGAAAATAATCGTGATATCAGCATGGTGCCTCAAATAAATAAATCTGAGGCTCTAAGGAAGTGGAGACACTGAATGGATACATATTTGGCAGAGCAATGGAAATTTTGAAACCTACCTTGCATCCTCTGCTGAAAGGTACGAAGTGGCCACTCTTAAAGATGGATTAAGGGGTTTATGTCTCTGTTGCCAGACCTCGTCTGGGGTGCGGAATGGGCCCTAAGGTGTAATATATAATAAGAATTTGTGAGTGGCTAATCTGAATGAGGCTTAAAAGTACATGTAAGGGATGGCAAATGGTCCTTCAAATACCATGGGTCTCACAAGTCTTGTTTCTTTAGCAGTTATGTGCATCTGACAGTCCCAATTTTTTCACAAACTGGTTTCAAAGTCTTGATTTTTTGAAAGACTAATAAGAAAGTCTCAAAGTCCCAATTTATTTGTTTGTTTCACAACTGGCTTGGTACTGCCTGTCTTCACTTACTTGCACTTTTGCTGCTGTCTTCATTGAGATTGGTGGAAGAGGAACACTCTTTGATTCCCTAGATACTATTTTTATGCTTTGTGAGTGATTAAGAATCTCTGCTGCATCTGCAGGTAACTGAGACTTCTGCTTAAGCCAACTTCTGCGGCTGAGAGGTCTTGCATTTCTTAGTTCAATTTCTTTCGCTGATGGTTGCGGTGGGTAGAATGGAGAGTTGTACACTCCAGGAAGTTGATGGGTGCTGATTAAGTAATGTGTTTTTCTTGCTTTCAACTGTTTAGCAAGCTAAAACGAGAAATCAAATAAAACTCTCAGACAGTCAAAATAATATAAAATAAGTAGTAGCAGAAAGAATGGTCTTAGGTGTCCTGTGAGGCATGATGAGGGATGAGTATCAGAAAGAGCTTGTAGTAAAAGTAACTTGTGAGAGGCATGCCAAGGGGAGTGGCAGGGAGAATTCCCATGTGAGAAGGTAGGGGATGTTCTTCATCTTGCTTAGCGGGTGTTAATCACAGATTATGGTCTCCTTTAGCCATCAAAGTATCTTATAGGGTTGCTTTAGAAATAACCACCCCCACCCCAGGGGGGACATGCTAGCCTCTCTCCACCCATGCTAGTGGAGTATCACTCTGTGCCAGCAAATTGGTACAGCAAACAAACAAAGTGCTCAAGGTAACTTGGAGGATGGAAAAGCAAACTATGAGGAGTGACAATATTATTGCACATACTGTGAGATGGATACAAGATGGCACACAAGTGATGCAAAACAACAGTTTTGTCATATGTACGGTAACCAGAGTCATTATCATAGAATCATTCCATCTTGTTGATAATCAGAGCACAAAATGACAAAATCAGATAAATTTGATCTGCAAGGCTGAATATGTCAAAGGGAAATGGTCTTCCCAATTAAGCGGACACCCTTCATCAAGTGGACACTTAGCTAGCCTGCTCCCGAAATTAACGTGTTAAATTTCCTTTTATAACGGACCCCTATTCAGCAGACACCTCTTTTAAGTGGACATGGACACTAAAATAAATTGTATTTGGCTAATTTCTATTGTTAAAAACCTCTATTAAGCGGACACCGGACTGAATTGACAATGTGGCATTGGATTACGTCCTTGAAATAATCGATTAAATGTACCCATATTATCGTTGCTGTATGGAAAGGGCATTATTACATACAAATTAAAGTTGGTAATGAAAGCGTGATGAACTTGAACTCTGGATAGCTTCGTCAACAACCTGGAACTTTATGAACCATTGAATGTTAATAATTATTGTTAACAAACATTGTGCAATTGTCATAAACCTTTATTAAGTGAACACCCTCTAATAAGCGGGCACTTGGGAAGGTCCCGAGGGTGTCCGCTTTATAGAGGTTTTATTGTATGTTGTTTCTCAAAAATGGTGACAACAAAGAACTGGAAATAATTTTTGCCATGAATCATACACTGTAAGGTTTGATTATGTCATGTATTAATTTTGCTTTACCCCAAGATATTTTTTACAGCTAGGCCATTGGTATTATTCTGGGAAGAATAATGAAATAATGATGACAGTTCTACACCATGATATACATCTTTGTATCACATATAAATGTACTCACCTTTTCTTCTAATTCTCTTTTCAGTTCCTTTTCCTGTCGTGATTTTATAGCAAATTCCTCTATCTCTTTCCTACAAAATGTACATAAGAATTTTGATAACTCATATTATTGATGACAGTGCTCATAAGCTTATACAAACAGATTTCATAATGAAAATCCATTATTTTTTGTAGTGAATAATTTCTTGCTTTCGAGGGAGCAATTAGGGCCACTGGGCATGATTCTACATTGTTTGAGACTATTATAAAACTATTGTTTAGGCAAAACTGACAACAAACTTAAATTAAAAAATAAAAAAGGCATACCCTTAAAAGTGAAAAAAAAAACATGTTGAATACTACATGTATTGGTGTTACAGCCAGGTACATTTAGGAATTTAAGGGTTACCTAACAAAATTGATATGTGAACATTCTGTTTAAGTATTCATCCCACAACTAAGGCCCAAAGCTAAGGTGGTCGAGTACCAAATGCAATCAAGTTCTACTAAAGTAATTGTTGCTTCGTTCTCATCTCCCTGATGTTCTTTTAAGTACCGTTGCATCTATAAGTCAGAAGAATTATTAGGGTTTGGGTGTTTAACTTGCCTCCAAAGTTGATCCAATAATGGGTTTAAAACAGTTGGCACAAGCTTATTTTTTACCTCACTATTTCATTCTTGGCAAGAACTCCCTCTAAGTATCTCTTGCGACTGTAGTAATTGTAGATATATTTACGAACATAAAACCCTAAAGGAAAAAGGCATATGATTGTAAACTTAATATGTATAAGCATTTATCATAATTCAGTTTACAAGCCTAGTGTGTGTGATGATTTCATACATGTATGCAAGTGACAATTATGCAACAATTGCCACATACAGTTTTTTCCCCAAAAACATATATATCTTGTCACTCCATAGTTAAGATAGAGAGACAAGATAAGTTAAAGGGATAAAAAAAGCTTTTATTTATCATTTTTCTAAGACTTGGGATTACTGGTGGTTGCATCAAGAAAAGTTTTATCTGTAGAGTTTTAATTTCAATTTCAGTCTTACATACCTCTCCAGAATCTTTGAATCTGAAATTATACAAAGAAAAAGTCAGTTAGTCAACTTCTGGTTAATCACCATATAATAAATAGTATTTCTTTGGAAAATTCACAAATTTATTATACTCACGATTGTTGCCTGCTTGTTGTAGAAGTCTATCCTCATCTTGGCTAATCTTTCCTAATCAAACAAGAAATCAAGTTGTTTATTAATTTAAAAAAATATATTATAAATTTTCATAATATTGTTAACATCAAAGAAATTTATGATAATTATCAGCAAAACGTTTTCTAACTAGTGCCATTACAAAACATCCTCCAAAAAGACATTTTTGGTCTTAGGGGTTAACAAATGGTACATAATTTATTGCCCTTTTCATGGTTAACTTTTCTCATTTGAATTGCAATGTAATTCAACATGAATGCAAGGTAATTTCAGGCAGAAACTACAAAATCACCTGAAATTGCCTCATGTTTATATTGGATTAACTGTATATTGTAATGCGAATGAGATAAGTTATCTGTGAAAAGTAGTTATTATTTCACAAAAATATGTTGTGAAACTTCCAGATTTGAATTATTTTTGTCATTGTTGTTTTAACATAGATTTCTATTAATAACTTTGTCTTCCTTATGTACCTGCACAAGTTGTCGGTAAATTTCCCTCCCTTTATGTCCACGGAAATGCCTTTGTATTGTTCTTGCACAGTAATGAAGAAATCTGCCAAAATGAGATAAATTCATGATAATTTTCTAGTAAGGAAAAAAGGTGTAACAAAACTTAGACAAGCAGTATTTTTAACCCAGTAAGGGGGAGGGGGGGGGGGGGGGACTCTTATATAAAAAGAACGGGGTGTTCGTCGGAAATTTAGAAAAGAACCCCTAATAGGTACCAGGGTCCTATTTTGTGGGTGTGGCTTGGAATTTTTTTCAGCCCTAATAGGTATCAGTTCTAAAACACATTATCTCTTGTTATATTTCTTTGGTTCAATAAAGTAATGCAAAAGCTCCCGCTGTGGACCTTTTGAGGCTGAGCACCCTAAGAGTTACCAAAACCGCTTTTTTAACCCCTAAAAGGATCAACCAGCACCCCTGTTCTTTTTGTTTGGGACTCCCCCACTCCCTGGGATGTGATACCCACACAAGTACAAAGGACTCATGAAAACAATACACAATGTATTTGAACGCTTACTTTACTTGCATGGCCATCTAGTAAATATTGAAGGCAAATGCAGTTACATGTAGTAATGTATCACACATTGGGACAATATCTAACAGGCCTTACTTCAAGTATGCTCTAACTTTTGTTCCTCTAAACCAACATTGGATTTTAAGAGCTGCTTGGAACTCTCTTTCTCTTTGCTCTTCAGCATCCCTGTAAGGCAAAAAGCAAACTCGATGTACAAAACTACTGATGCAAGTAGATAGAAAATGGTCCTACAAAATGGAATGTGCAGGATCAGATAGGCTGACACTAACTGTTCTGAGAAAAGTTCTCAGGTCAAATACACACTAGCTGTAGAGACATGCAGCGAAATACAGGAATTGCACCCTATAAAAGAGCTAACTATTCCCAAGTCAGCGCTAACGTAAGGTAACGAAAACGCTACTCAGGCTGACCACAGTGCTGTTTAGGCTAACCAATGTGTTATTTAGGCCAACCGGAGTACATTTTAGTGTGGTGCAATTCTTGTATTTAGCCGCAACAGCTTCAGAGCAGTCACAATCTCACAAGCTTTATTGGCGCATTCACCTAAACAAACATATATTTCCGATTTTCAGCCAATGTAGATCAAGACAAGGAGGTGCAATGAGACACTTATTGATGAAGTTTATCACTGTTGCCCAGCTCTTCAACTCCACACAAACTGCCGTGATTACTGCAAAAATTCACTGACTTGGAAGTGAGTCGCGATCGACCTCAACCTGAGAAATGTTAACAGATTTGAACTTAATACAGTCTCTTCGCGTAAAAAGATATTTCTACGTTCGAAACACCAATCAGAAATATCGAAATTCATTTTCAGCTTATAACAGTAAGGTAAATTAAGAGCATCAACAAGTCTATTACTCATATCAAATGCAACATGATGAGGGAAAATGCCGTTGTAGAAAAACCGAGATCTCTGCTGTCTTGTGACTTTTAAAACAAATGGACGCAACAATCAACGCTAAAGCAATAAATTTACAGCATTAAATAATCAATCTAACCTTTTCTTTCCGAACAATTGTTCGACAACTTCTCTTCTTGACCCCATCAACGTTAGGAAAGTCGCCATTTTGCCTTTCTGTCCTCACCGCTTCCATGGAAACGAGAGCTAAACTTCTCACCCCCAATGGCTTCGCTGCCACAAGCTACCTAGCTTTGTAACTTTTTATTTGCATTTTACATCTGGTCTTCGATTGCTCTGTTTATTCAAGTTTTCCGATTTGTTATCTACAAATGCTTAAAATTTACAATTTTTATCTTACTGGGAAGCTCTTGTTTATTACTGATTGACTCCGGCACTAGAAGTTTCTTGTTACTTGAGCGGCTTGGAAAACTGGGTACATGTAATCTGGGTACAAGCGTTTCAAGGCCTATTTATTTCTCAATCCATCTGCTTGGAATAGAAATAGAAAGCGATGTAAACAGTTATCGCGTTGTACATTTGGCCTTATTAGGGAAGAAAGGCCAGTTATTTCACGTGTTATTTTCTCCTATCATATTGCTATTTTCAATTTCCAGGGAATGTAATTTTCCACGTTGTATAATTTGCTCGTTCACGCTATCGAAACGTGCACGACGCGTGGGGAATATTTTCGGAATGACATAACTTGTCAGCGAGGCTCCAGAAAACATTTCCTTCAGCGCTAGACTGCAGCGACCAATTTTCTTGACCTAGAACTTGAAATGTTTACGTGGGAATTTATTTGCTATGCACATTGAGATATACAGGAAGATCTAAGAAGAGAAAATTACTGTAGGCCTCCAAGATGGGGTCAAACATTAATGACAAGGTCTACAGTATATTATTTATGGCCATGATTATATTTTCACTTTTGTGTTTTAAAAAAATCCTGATCACAGCTGACATGTTAGGACTTTCGCAAACGCCTCTTGTGCCTTGACATTAATTGGGTTTATTGGTTTTTCGTGAGTTGGTTTCTTTTTTTCTTCGTCTTGTTTTGTGTTTTGTTGTTGTTGTTCTGTTTTTGGGAACAACACAGTACTCCAAGAGGCATTAGTTTAAAATTTGACAGAATGATGATTTCATTTGTAGTTTTATTTGTTACTGCTGTTATGCTAAGAAACCAATAACTGGAAATGCTATTTGGTGAGCATAACTGCGATATTGAATTACCAATGTTTCTAATTTGATATGATAAAAGGAGAACAAAAAGCCATTTTCCAAAGAATATATAAACGACCCAGGCCAGTAAAAATTGGTAAAATTGTGCTTCGAAAATCGCCGGGCAAGGGTGGGGGTTAACAGAAGAATATACATGTTCGATATTTTGTACGGTTTTCTATATTGTGGCTCAGATTTGTCTCCAGAAAATATTCACTTTGCGTTTCAGCGTAGTTCAAATTTAGTGACTACCTCACCTAGATACCAGCCCTAACGGGCGGCTGTGTTATACACAAAACTAAACAACTTGTAAGGTTGCTTCCGCGTGTGACCTCGATATGGTTCACTGCATTTTTGAAAGAATATCTTTTCCTTTGGTAAAAATACTTTCGTATCTAGAAAATGTCCGGACAGTTTTGTATTCTGATGTGTACCCACTTGAAAATCGTAAAAATGGAGTTTAAAGAGGGAAGTTGAAACTTCCTTTTGTGTACAGTCATCCTACGCCGATTCGAGAATATGCCAGCACAATCTATTCCCTAAGGAGTGGTCAGTTTCGAGGCTCTTTTTGAAACCTTTTTACAGATATTTTAATCAATTACTACTTCGAACTTCAACGGTCAGTCGCATCTGCAACGAAGATCACATCTTCATATTTTTTTAAACGTTTCTCTTGGCACGGAGTAAAGCTGAAAACGTGATCCCAGCGTTCGGCTTACGGAAACGCTCCACTACCCACACCGGTAATGATTATTTATAGAACGACTCTCACGAACGTTGGTTTCCGCATGGTGTTCGGTGATCTTCGTTCGTTACGTAATAGTGATAACTCCATATTTGGGAGGTGTCGGCAACGATCGTCAGCACTTTCTTGTTGCTATTCGGATGGGCTATCTCATTGGCTCCGAATGACATCACCGTTTCTTTTTGAGCAATCTATTTTTGCCTCTTCGTTTCTCAACTAGCTATGCAAAAGGTTTACTACAATCCGCGGTTCTGTCGAAAGCGAAAAGTGCTGTTCTTTGCACTGTCGGAAAGCTGGGGATATTCAAAACACAGGGAACATAATTCGTATTTCTAGGAAGGATTTGTTGGGATATTACGGCTACACGTGTAGAAAGAGTGCACTGAGCCAAATTACCCACGCCAGCTGCAAACTAGCGTGCGTTTGGTTTGGTTTTCTTGTCTTGAAAGATTTAAAAATTTCGTCTTAATGCCTCCACTTCTTTTCGTGCCCAGACCAGCTGAGTCGAAAGTTGGATGTGTGAATCGAGCCAAAGATATGAGTTGTGGTAAATGGAAGAGTGTTTCTTCAACTGAACTCGCCCAAAGCCTGAACAATGTTGGGGCTTCATCAAATGCGGCCGAATTTCTCATTGTTGACTGTAGATCGCTAGTTGCTTTTAACGGACTTCATATTAGAGGAGCTATTCATGTAAACTGCACTGGAATAGGACGAAAAAGACTATCTCAAGGAAAGGCAAAGCTAAAAGACTTGATTTCTTCTGCAGAGGGAAAAGAAAAGTTTATCAGTGGTGGAGTGGGGACGACCTTTGTGATATACGATGAATTGTCGAGTGGCCCCGATGATTGTAACCCTTGTCGACCGATTTGCTTAGTTTTACAAACTCTTTTAAAAGAAGGGAAAAATATTTCAGTACTAAAAGGTAAGTTCTGCTGATGACGCTTAGTTATTTCTGTAAATACTTATTTCTCGAGCGTTGGAAATCTTTTTGAGTGCCGCGCGCGCTAATGTCAACAGAGAGGGTTCAGTGCTGAACGAATGTTTCGCCGGACAATATTTCCGATATAGTCTGGATTAGTGGTTTTAGTTTCAGAAGCGCATTTCTCGTAACATTAGTAATGCTGGCGGTTTTTGTAGCGTCCTCAATTTAGAAGGCACTGTATGTAACTTCTGTGTGTATCTATCCATGTAACCCTTTGTCACGTTACTTACGCTTCTATTTACGAAAGAATTTTGTGACGCAAAGTGCGGTTGTTGTGCGCGGTCAAATACCGAAACAGCATAGCAATTTAGAGCTTTCCTTTTCGTGGCCAGGCTTTGTTTATATGAACAGGAAATAGTTTGACGTCGGGATTTTTGTTGGCACGAATATTCACGAACACACGAAACGACTTCTTTTTGAAAAGCGAAACTCTGGTGCTTTGCACTTAGGGGAACCTTTTTTCATGTATCTTCTCTCAATAGAAAGCTGTAACGGCAGCACTATCAAGCAAGTGATCTATCTTTGACTAAAGTGTGAAGAAAATCCGGAGCCATATCCTGTAATTGCTAGTATTGTTAGTGATTTTCATGAAACTAAATTTTCTCAAGTACTCCACCACATATTTTCTCTGGTTCGTAAAAGGTTGTGCAATACTTCATGTAGTATTTGATAACAATCTACCATGAATTACTGGTATGAATGATACAGCATACAGCTGAACACAGATGACATAGCTTAAAAGATATGAACGGAATTATATGAACACTGACAACAATGCAAAAATGTGTTGTAAGTTATTTTTCACCTTTATTAAGTTCATTTAAGGTAAAAATGTACAATGGAAAAGAAAAATCACAAACATGATGGTGTTGGAAGTTAAAGGTGTTTAAAAGATGTCTCCTTGGGCAATGTTGCCATTATTGTGAAAATTATAAGAGAAACATTATGGTCGACCTAACTTTTGGAGTTGTTGGTGAAAATTTTTTTGACAGTTTCTGTTCTTTCTATCTTTAAACGCTAAATGTACCAAAGTAGTTCAGTGATTTTAATATCGTTGAGTGCATGACTTTTTTCCCTGGGAAGAATTCAAGTGTTTTCAAATTATTTCTGTGCGAGTATATATAAATAGAAGTGATTGCATAAACTTGTTCCATCCTGTGAAACTATACTAGGCATTTTAAATGGGGATTAAATATTGATACACTATTTCTTGATCTGTTGATCAATACTCAATTATGGCCGTATATTACTGAAGTTCTGTTTTGGTCGACAGAGTCCTGCAACCTATGAAAACAGCTTTGATAAAAAGATAAATTGGATCAGTGTTTGCTTATGTCAGAGCAGTATCCAGTTACAAATGTCCTTATAACCCTGGTAAATTTTTGCCGACTCATCACTAATTCAGCTTTGTTTTGTTAAAATTATGTAAAAAACTGACTTATATCTGTAGACAACATAGCTCTCTTTTCTGGTCTCCAAACCTAGTTGGGAGACATTTTGAAGTGTCAAGATATACAACCTTCTTAGCACTGATCATTTCCTAACTTCTCGAGACTTGGCACTTAGTTATATACCAGTACAAGTACTGAGAAATTTGATGCCGATCTCACTTGACAGAAATGAACACTAGGAATATTTTTAACTCTGCAAACTGTTGGTCCTTAATTTACCAGATCTTAGACCTTTCTTCCCATCAGAATATTGGTCAGGCAGGCAATATTCTAACCTGAAATTAAACTAGAAAAGGCCCTCTTTTCCCTTTGTTATGAAGGGACTCACCCAGAAAATATTTATGTGGTAACAACATGCTCAATGAACTGGAAACATTTGTTTGCCTTAGGTGACCAAAGAGGTCACTTAGCTTCTGAAAACAAAAGGTTGTCTACATAAGGTTTTTTTTTATTTCACAAAATGTTAAATGCAGTTCTTTTTCATCCAAATGTGTTTTCATAGAAAGAAAAGGAAAAATAATTGGTACTTAATCAAACAAAGGTTTTGTCAGTTTGTGTTCCATTTATAATTAACCGGTGTCTCAGTGGATTTTGGTAGGCTCATGTAATTAGTTGAAGGGTCAGTTAATTTGTTTAATCAATTGTTCTTTTGTAAGTGACCCAGAAATTTGCTGGTTCTGTTTTGTTCGAATTACAGACATGAACCTGTACTTGTGAAGTAGGACGTCCTCCTTATTTTACTGTGACACATTCAATAATGTTTATTATACTAATAGGCTTGTAGAAGATCATATTTGAAAGCAATGTTTTAGCCTTTGCTCAGGGAAATATCTAATTTCTGGATTTCACTGACCTGGATGAAATTTAAGTGGGGAGTAAATTCCATGTCACACCCAGTCGATACAGCCCAGTGAAGGGAAGGACATTACAGCATTGACTTCACCTTTCTGATATTTGTTTCTCTTACAAAGTGAACTTATTTGGTTCAGTTGTTATTAGTCAGTGGTTCTTGGGTTCAGTAAGTAGATCAAGACAGTTGGGACACCTGGCCTAAAGGGCTTGCTGCGATGCCTTGTAGAATCTTATCCTTAGCCCCTTTGAATCTACCTCTGAGGAAAACTTATGGTGAGTTATTGAACTAAAATGAGCAGCCTCTCTGGATATAATTACCAGTAATTTAGTTTGCTAGGGTTATTTTCCCTCTTGTGGGAAATTTATCTTCAGTTACTAAATTGATCCATGTAACTTACAGTTTGCCTTGCATATTTACTTGTCACAATAATGTCGGTTTCCAAACTTTTTTAAAGACAGTTAAAGTAATCACATTTGCTAACTAATGCTATTATTTGTTTTATTTTTCGCTAAATGCGTTGATGCAATTATCCTAAAAAAAGTTTTCAACATTTTTCTTGTAGTGTTACAAGTTTGTATAATTTGAGGTCCGTTTAACTCCAAACAAATTTTGTTAATAAACTACAGATGTATGCAGTGTTAGGAAATAAGCATGCATTTATTCTTATTTATTTTTCAAGAGGCACCATCAGTAACACGATTTGTTTTCAAAGCAAGAGTTTTAAAAACTTTTTCGTGACATGTTTAAAACTCCGCACAAGTTGTTTATAAATTGCGTTTGAGTCAGTGAATAGTCGAGTAAAGTATGACCTTTTAATTCGGTTAATATGGACAATTTATTGAGAAGTGTTTGTTTATCCTTTTTAAGCAAAACTAACGTTTCTTCTTTCTTCGGTCAATTTTCGGAAGTTTTTTTCTGGACCAAAACAGACAGTCGAGACAGGGTCAGCCGCCCCATACTAGGAAAGTTAGTGGTAGCAGTTAAGGATCACAGCTTTGCTTACTTCCTACTGGGAGTCACGTATCATTTGTGTTTTCTGCTAAGACAAAGGTTACATGTCAAGACTTCTCAATTATCGTAATTTGGCTTCAACGACAAGTATCAAGAAGTCGTGTCTGAGCGATCGTATGCTCGTCTAATGTGGAGTAGCGAAAAAAGTGCGCTAGTGCTGCAAGCAAAAAGGTAATTGTAGAGATTGAATTGAAGCTGTTTTAGAGTTCAGGTATGGTTATATTTGTTCAACAGTGTGGGAAACTAAGCTGAAGAGTTTTGGAAACTTCTTGTACTTCTCCTGTACCAAAGTCGCTACATATCTACCACATTGTTATGCAAAAAAGAAAATAAAATTATGCTACTTTGAGAAAAAAAAAAATTATAGTTTTATTGTCTTGATCGAATCATGTATTTTTTCTAAGCTCTAGTAAATTTGGAGAAAATATTTAGTAGTTATAGTTTTAGTTACACTTTGGGATCGAGAGAAGAGAATACAAGAACCTGGGTATATGGGGGATGTTCTGTACGGCAAATCGTGATCCAAACCTTACATTAGGGCAGTTCTTCTAAATAACGGCACCTCCCTAATGTTTCAATGGTCTAAAATATTGCTTCGTTGTTGTGTCAACTAATGTGTTTGTTCTTGCTGTCGAGTTGACTATGAGGTCAAGATGATTAAAAACCACTTCACTTTTTGCTGAAATCGCCGGAATTTCGTCTGCTGTGAAATTTCGCGTTTAGAGCATAAAAATGCCTTTCAGCTAAAATTCTGTTCGGCTCAAGCAAGCCCTGCAGGCTTCACAGCTGTACACTGGCGTATTTGAAAAGGTTGGGCGAGCACCTAGATGGGTTTTCCCTGTCAGTCGCTGTCAATGCTCTCGGCTTCGTTTTCGATTGGTTTCTTTTGTATACGAGGCGAACCTTCGCTGCTTTCATGACATTGACCCGCGATTTTGCAGAGTGCTAGCAAGAAAGTGGACTTTGCTGCTAGCAAAACGCGGTCTTTCTTTATGTGCAAATGAGTGAAAAACCTCGTCAATGGCAGGTGTTGTGCCAGCGAGCCACCAGTGCGTAACCCCGGAAAATAATTAGGCAAGCAACAGAGTCTGTAATTGTTAAGTCATAATTAAGTAATACCTGCCTTTTCCATTTTCTCAATGACCTAATGGCGACTTTTTCGTTACGTATGTTTAGCCTGTGTAATTTGAACCTTCGTTGGGCGAATTGGCTGCAAGATCTGCAAAAGTAGACGCGAAATATGACCGCTCGTTGTTGTGAAACTCGAAGCAGGCTTCTGCAAAGGCGGCGTTCTCGCCTAACGGGTAATTCCACACTTGCTCTTAATTCTACAGTGCACTGGTTTAGCTAACAGGTGGTTATGGTCACAGTCAATGGACGTCCTTGCTCCATGTTGTCGACCTCTCTACACTGCAAAATTTCCAAAGCACGATCGCTTTTGCCGTGAAAAGGTCTCTAAACGGCGTAATTCTGGGTTACGCGCTATTTACTGGACGAAGCAAACCCTCAAGCTGCTCGACCTTTAGCGCTTTTCTTGTTTGGTTGAAGTCTACTTCCTGTAAGGCGTGAACAAGAAAGTTGGAACTCCAAGTTGCGGGACTTTGACTGAAATGTTTTTATAACTTAGAACGGTATTTCGGTTTGGATAGCCAGTTTTTTTGCATTGCTGTGTTTTAATTTAAATGATTTTCTTTTGAGCAGTACAGTCATTCAAGCTGTCTTCCGGTTTTTAAATATCAACTTCCGGTAGTTTTGTTGGTACCCGCTGTCTATGTCTGAGAGCTTTGAAGTGAAAGGTTTTTTTTTTTCGCGTGTTTCCAATTGTTTCCGAAGTTTGTAAAATAAGTGATATTTTCACACCCTACAGAGGCGAAACAGCGTTATAATAATCTTTCTCACTGTAAATGTTTTTCAAACGAACAAAAGATTTACGAAGAGTTTACCTCATTGGAAAGTAATTATTGCTTTAAGAGTGTTTGAAAGTGTTGTCTGAAATTATTTCTCGCTTCATTAAATTATACCTCGCTACTTTTGTTTGAAAACTTTTTAAAGTTGTGGTAAATAGAAGGGCTGTTTATTTGACCACTACATTGGAATATATGTTGTTTAGGTTTCACTTTTCCTAACTCGGCTATTTGTTTTGTTGTTACAGGCGGACTGAAAGAGTTTTGTAGAGATTACCAAAACTTGTGTGAAAATGCACCGGTTAACATCTGTCACGTGGCCGATTTCCCGCCATCACCGACCACATGTGATTCGTATCCAGGGCGCCCTCAAGGAACCCCTGTCACTGCTATCTTACCTTTCTTGTATCTTGGCAACGAAGAAGGCGCCGCTGACGAGGCTTTAATTGACAGGTTGTCAATCAAGTACATCCTTAACTTGACGCCCCGATGCCCGAATTTTTTCAGTCAGAGATCGGACATGCATTACAAGCAGATTAAAATCAACGACTCGAATCAAGAGGACATTGGACAACATTTTGACGAAGCAATTCAATTTATAGGTAAGTTTTGATTGTCGAGAAAAAAAGTTATTTTCCCAAAATGAAGGAGCCCTGGCAATTCAGTCTCCAGGTCTACTTAATTGAACCTGGAAACCAGGCGCGCACTTCCCGAAAAGCTGGCAAAGAACCAGATGAAGTACAGTAACAAGTCACTATGGACTTGTGTCAGTATACACAGGAATCACATAACTGTGGTAAAAGTAGGTAAGTCGTCAGAAACCGAAACGTGACCGAAAATTAAACAGCCTGACAGATTTGTGTTTGGAGTCAATTTATAAATCTCCTGTCATTGACGTTGGTATCACGCCATGCTTAAGAGGCTTGGTCACGCAAGTGTCATGACATGTTAGTGAAGCATTTTTACAACTTGAAATCTGACAGTCGTGTTCGACTTTCTTCCTCCGTAGACGAAGCCCGGGAGCAGGGCAGCGGTGTTCTTGTGCACTGTCACGCAGGTGTGTCACGCTCAGCGACCGTGACAGTAGCGTACATTATGAAGCGACAGGGTCTTTGCCTGGGGGATGCGTACAAGTTCGTCAAGGACCTAAGGCCGGTCATCTCACCCAACTTAAACTTCATGGGACAACTCCTGAAGTACGAGAAAAACAAGAGAAACGGCGAGAGTTCCTGAAGCACAGGGATACAAGACAAGTTGTTTTTCTGAAAATTTTTTTGAAGCGTTTTGGGCGTGGAATTCGCTCGTGACACGCTCGTGTTAGTTTCCAGGCGCTCTCAACGTGAGGCAACCGAGAGAAGGCTGAAAACAAGGGGAAACAAGGGGAAACCCACAGATTCCACATGACGTTCGTATGTCTTTCAATGTATATAGCGTACAAATAATCATTATAACTGTAGTTATGTAATAGTAATGTAAACGTGACGAAAGCTAATCAGTATTGGAGGCGTGAGAGAGATGAGATTCCACACACTCGCTACTTTGACAAAAGAGTGATAAGTTTGTTAGGTTTTGTAGCATATGTTAATTTTGGTAATTGTCTCCACTTGTTGAAGGTTTCTTCAAAATTCGTGACGTTGCTACAGCTTTTCGCGTGTAAAACCCTGCAGATAGTCGCTCTCGAAGATTCATGACAGAGTGCATGACGTAACTAGCAAGATTTAAAAATTGGGAACTTGGGCCTTCCCGGCAGACCTCGGAGCTCTTCCTCGGCTTTACACTGAAACGAGTCCTCGGTGTCACAGTTTCGTAATAGTGTATGGAGACTATCTACCTGCGGAAGAGAAACTTTCCTGTCACTTGGTTTCTGTTTTTGGTTTCTGTAGTCGGAGTAGTACTGGAAACGTTATAATAACTTAGCTTTGTCGGCCATAGCTTCCACGCTCGATCCCAGAACTCAAAGCGCGTGTTGTTGCACGCTCTTTTCCTTAAATAGTAAGTACTGTGTACTTCAGATATTCTATGCAAATGCTGTATGGAAAATTAACTTATACAAAATGCATATATATATATAGATATCTAACGGTACGATGGTAAATCGTCCCTATCAGACTGTATAAAGGGGTAGGGATAAATATAAATCAAGTTGCTAAATGAGACGGAAAAATACTAACTAATGTGGAGATTTCATAACAGTTCAGTTTAGTTCAGTTTTAGTCTTAGTCTAGAACTTTTGGGAGTATAACTGTTGCAGTAGCTTTCTTCAGAGACATCTATTTCTAGTTTGACAAGGAAAGGCCTCGTTGACATCTGACCACTAACTGAACAATTTTTAACTTGTTTTCTACAAGTTGAGATAGAAACCTTTAAGGTGAAATGGGTCGTAAATTTGTGAAACGTGTGTCAAAATAGTCTGAACGAAGCATTAAGTTGTCAAACCTAAACTCTGTTAGCAAAATTGGAGTGAGCAGAACTTGAAACCAACTTCTAAAGTTCGGAGCCTGCAAGGTATCAATTGAAATTAACAGATGAATTTCAAGTTTTCGTTTAACGGTGTACTTTTTATCCCAGTCTGTAGATATATATAGTTGTGTGGGGTAGGGGGTCGGGAAAGAGGGAACTGTAGGTTTGGAAGTAGCGTTGCGTTACTGGAAGTGCTCTTCGATGTAACGTTGCGTTTCAGTTTGAGCCTTCCAACCGTTGTCCATTAACAAATCACACAGTTTTTTTCTTATTGTTCGTTTGTACTGTTGTTGTTACTGTTCCTCGCTTTTTACTCAAGGAAGCAAGACTTCTGCGTACACTAAACGTTACTTGAAAAACGACAATATAGCTTATTGCAAAATAGCTCGACATTTTAAATGGCCTCGACATTTGTAGTGAAGTGTAATTTAAATGGCTGTCCGTGGAACAGAAAACGTTTGTCTTCGTGGAAATCGGAGCACCGCCGAACATTGCCGAACATCCGAGAGTCTACCTGACGATCTGTCGGAATTCCCGTGGATGATCGGCAAGAGTCGTACTCCTTCGTAAGTATATCGTGTTAAAATTCACTCATTGTTTAAGTGTTAAGTTTTCTGACGCAGACATAATGATAAAGTTCTTAGATAATTTAATAATGCGTGCTTAGACGACACCAATACCATAGTTAGAAAATGTCAGGTTGATATTTTGTAATAAACAAGTTAATTTGTAGGCCAGTAACTGCTAAGAAATGTGTTGATTTTTGCAATAAAACAGAGTGAACTTCACACTTGTGTGGCTATAATGGTCTGTGACAGTCGCAAGTAAAATTCCGGCATCCATAGCCTCTTCCAGGTGCTCAGTCCAGGCGTTCAAGCGCAGCGCGGAATTGCGCGCTAATGGACTCTCACACCAAGCCTGTCTCTCTCAGGGAAATTGACCATGACCAGCGTAGGTAATTTGGAAAGGCTAACGTTTCAAGCTTCAGCCGTTCGTTGGAGCTAAGAGGAGGATTGTGGGTCAGTGTGTGTTTAAAGATGATACAGTTTTCTTAATTAACTTAACGCTTTTTACTGGCTGAAACACGAGACAGCAGTATGGCAGGTTAAGTATGAATATAGCGCCCAAAAAAGAGAAAAGTTAACTTCAGCTGTGTTATCGCAATCTCTGAAAAACCGAGACCCCATATCCCGTATCCCGTTAATTCAAATTGCAAAGATTGACGAGCATCCTACTCGACATCCCGTTTTATCTGTTCTTAATATCCCATATTCCATTCTTTTTTCCCTTAAATATACTGTACCCCGTTAGTTTTTCACCTAAATATCCTGTTTCCCGTAAACCCCTAACTGGGCCTCAAAACTGCTGGAACTCTATACCCTGTTCAATGTTTGCAACAACAGCAATCTTTTTTGCAAAAATTGTAAGAACAGGATTCAACGTAAAGAAAATGATTCTTAAGTAACGAGTTGTAATAATAACATTGTTAAAGAGAAGTTGGTTTCCTCGGTTTCATCTCGTTTAATAATAACGAGTTGGGCCTGGAACAGATTCGTCAACTTACTCTTCTTACATGACGTACCATATTAAATACAAAATGGCGGCAGGGAGAGATTTGAATTCTTGGCGGCAAGGTCTTTTAGCTATGTCTACCGGGAACTGTATGCTTTCAGAACCTTAAATTTCATACAGTACTGTAGACGGCTCCACTCCAAGGTAAGGTAACTTAAGTTTTCCTTTCGGCCTTTGATTAATCCAGTATCTCTTTAATGATCGAATTGAAAAACTAAGCTTATATCCGAGAAAATTACTTTTTTACCTTCAGAGGTAGCCTAGGATACATATCTGCGGAACGATCATGACATAAAAGAATGCAGCTGTTAACAAGCCATGACAGCAGCGCAGGAGCTCTGCTCCTCTGGGTAAAATACCAAGCTTAATTTACGAGGTGAGAACCTTGACGCTAAGGTCCGCTAAATTTGTTGGAATACGATGTTAATATACGTATACTGTATAAGAATCTGCAATCTACTCGTCGAAGTCAGTAGAACTGCGTCATAAGAGAGAAAATTGATCAAACCGTAACTGAGTATGAGCGGCAGAATCATAAAGCGGATCCTAGCGCATCAGGCTCCAGGAGGTCTGGGTACGAGCCCCTACGCCCCGTGGCTTTGGAGACGAAAACAAACGAAATTATTTATTTGTTCCTGAATTCATTGTTGTTTCTTTTGTTTTATCTCCTTAAGCCTCGGCACTATGTTAGAAATTTAAACATTTTGAAAATTGTTGATGACTCTTACCGTGCCTCTCTCAGCTTCTGTCACTAATATGACAAATGTTATTTTATCTAATTATTGAGGACTGAATTTTTAATAACAACATGTACTTGAATCTTGTTGTCACTTTGTTTTCTTTGAAATCACTATCGTATGCATGTTGTGGTACCAGATCAAGCTAACTAGAATACATCCGGTATTTAATGCAATATTTTAAGTTTAAGGCAAAATCAACGAGGCAAAATGTTGGTAAATTTATTCAGAAAAATTAGGTATTTGTTAAGATTTGACTTGGTTCAGAAACTAAAAAAAAGCACTTGACCTCTTATTTTCTATGAGAGCGTGCTGTGAATATTTTTAATTGGTTTCCAATTGTTTGAATGTCTATCATTCAGTAAAAAGATTTCAACCACTTAATTTGTGCCATGGCAAGCTTGAAAACGAGTCCAATTTAAAAAAAAAAAGTTAAAAAGGCGCAAATTCATGGCGCGAAAAGCTTTCCATCGATTCGTTTCAATTTTTGTTGCGCGAAAATTAACTCCTGCAAAATGGTTATTATTTTCCATGTTAACAGGATAAAGATATGAGTCACTTAGTTACGTCACGTAATTTTTCATAATAAAGGGCAAAACAATGACAGGATAGCAGCTGATTGCCAACGGAAAAAAAATAAGATAAAAATCTCAAAAGTGTACTTTACTGATTATCTGTCAGGTTTATCTTACGTTTTCTGTCTAGATTAGCTTCAGGGCAAACAAATAGATCCTCCACACTGCCAACACGAAATCTTAGAATTGAATTTAGTCAAGGCGAGAAGTTGTTTTTGAGATAGTAATAACTGGTTGTAATGAGCGTTTCAATGCTTTTAACACTGGGACACCTGAAGGATGAGAAGGTCTGCTATTAATATGCAAAATACACGACTACTTTGCGAGTACTGTTAAAATTATTTATCTCTCCACACAGTCTGGAAGGGAGCTGTAAATAAGAGGCATAGAGGACTACAAGAGTTCAAATTTATGTGTGTGTAGGTCCGATCTTTGCCTTGAAATACCTCTGTCTGGTTCTGTTGATTAGATAAACTTTTTAATTCACTTGCTGTCATCGAATGGTAAAGATTTTGAAATTACGAAAATAGTATTTGTAAATATGGATAGAAACTATTTACAAGGCGAAGAGATGTGTTTTTCAAGGAGTGATATGGACGTTGTTTTACCAGCACTTGAAAACGCGACGAAGAAAAAATTTAACAGTTCATTTACTGCGGAACAGAGGCGGTTTGAGAGTTTAGAGAAGCAAATTCGCCGCGAGAAACAAGACGTGAGCCAACGGTTGTCCTTGGAGAAGAAATACTTCTTGCGAAGTAATTTGGTTTTAAAAGAGCGAAGGGAGCTTTCTTCGAGGCGAACTGCCAGGAACACGGACAAAAACCTTGAAAAACCTGCTGAGGAATCGAAAATCCAAGTTGAATCACAAGAAAAACCTCCAACGCTTGTTTTCGAAGAGAGGACCCAATTAGAGCGATCTCCTTATTATTTTCCACCTTTGTACAAAAACGTCGAGAAAGGCTTGAGAGAAATACAAACTGAGACTCAATTACAAATGGACTTGGCAAAGAAAGAACAAATTGATACCGAAACCATAAGGAATTGTAGATACTTGCGGCTGAGTTCGACGCAACAAAGAGCAAATGGAACTGAGAAATCTAAACCGTTTGTATCTGAATTTGAACAGAATTCGTCGGCCGAATTTTACCACAGCTGAACCGTGTTGAAAAGTAAATATTTTCTGTTCAGGTTTAAAAGTTTATACTTGGTATGAACTTTTTATTTATTTTTTAAGGTCATGGCTCAAATCCTATCTTGACTTTGAGCGGTTTTAATATGACAACAGCGGGTCATGTTTACAGATAAAATGAAAATAAACTGACCGCAGGGAGTTGTGGGATACTGAGAAACGTTTAGTTGCACTGTTTCAGTTTCAAATTTTCCCAGGTCAGGAGATGTACGTGGTAGAAATCACTCGAAGTGTCTTGAAATAAAATAGTTTAAAATGTAAGGCTAGTGTTACGAAAATAGAATCGTGCAAATTTAATGTTTTTGAACAGGACCAGAGCAAGAGTGATTTAAAATCAAACGGCTTTGTTCTATTCGTCGGAAAATTTTTTCCCAGTGTTAAAATTGTAGAAAAAACTGTCATAATCCGAAGAGTTATTTTCAGAGATTTAAATTAGCCCATACTCAATTAACGTGGAAACATGGTTATTTGTACTTTACTCGCTCCTTTACGAGATAACCATCACCTCTTTGCGATGATAAGCTTGTTGTGGTTTCATAGCATTACAGATAAACATAAAAGCGAGTCAAATTCGGGTAAATCATAAGATTTTGCGGTTTTTACCTGAAATTACCTCTCTGCTATATCCTTCCATATTGTTATGCAAATCTGAAAGCTGTCTATGAAACTAGTAATTCGCAAATAAGAGCCAGACTGAATCAAAAGTCGGCAAATACCTGGCTCAACTGCATTCGTTTTCAAGTGACTTGAAATTGGTCCAAGGACTTTTTTTTACGCACACGGCAAGTTGAACGTGTAAACTCGATCCAAAACTTCATCAGTATAGCGAGTGATTAGATCAATGGAAAGCAGATTTAAAATAAGCCATATATTTCATTTTCCTGACTTATGAAAGTACAATTCATAGCAATGTTCTGAGACAGAAAAAAATCTATTGAGAAATAATAGACAGAAAATAAACAAGAATTGTTACAGCTGAGAAAGATTAAGGTGGATTACCAACTGAATAAGAGAGTTAAAAAGAAAACAAATAGAAGAAAACAGGATGTCACAGTAAAGACTGTCAAGATAAGGAACAGCTGAAAACAGCCATGACAATTTCGATACGGAAAAGTCTTCAGCATCTTAGAAACATACGTCGTGTGGTTTGGGCTGCTATGAAAAATTGCAGAAATCATATTGGAGTTTGTCTGGGATTCCTGTAAGAAAATACCTTTATATCTAGTCGAAGCATGAGGCAATTTATTGCGATCAGCATGCAGTAACGTAAAATAAATAGATTCAAAAGGGGAGGTTAAAGCAGAATAGGTTTTCTTCGCAACATTACAAAATACCCCGCAAACATTTTGGTTGTATTTGTCATGGTTTTTTTTCACATACCCGGTGACGATGGCAATGATAGTAAGGTTGTTTTTCAACAACACGAACAGTAAAACGTGTTTGCGGCAAAACCCAGTTATTAATTAAAAGTTCTTACAAGAAATGGTTGCTAAGGTTATCTCCTTTAAGTCGAAACAAACAGTTCTGTCTAGACTGAACGAGAACTTTGTTGTTCTTGAACGTTACTATACGTCATCACTTTCCTCTATTACTGTCTTCATATGATAATGCTTTATTGACCGAGCACCGTCTGTGTTTGTTGGTTTATATTTCAAATCGGAGTTGTCAAAATAACTTGCTGTCAGTGAGTTCTCAATTCGAAATGTTAAACACAGTATAAAAACTCTTTCTTTAGCATTAACTCAGCCATAACATGGCTCTTTCTGCCTCACTGTTTTCAGGAAACATCTAAAAACGTTTTCAAAATAATGACGTTTTTGCTGTGTAAATCAACTTAGGCCTCTTAAACACTTCGCCACAGCAATTTGAAAAGGGAGGTTTCACTCTGAAAATGTATCAAATGTTTTCCGAACACACTACGCGGAAGGAATTTAATAACGCAACAATCACCGGTCATTTTGAATTTGTGTTTGAGGAAAACTCGGTCAGAGAAATCACATGATCACCGTGACGCCATCGGTTTCGAAAAGCTCCATTTTCAAAATTTTTCCGTCTACACGAAAACGATAAGCTGGTGTTTACAAATTTCTCCGGTTTGAAGAGCGTTTTCGAAAAGCTCCGTTAGTGTGGACGGTAGGCCTAACCGTATAGAAATAAAGCTGCGTTTTCAAATTTCTCCGGCGAAGTGTTGGCGCTGCCTTAGCTTTAAGGAGAAAAATTCGTCTATGACGCACCTTTCGCTCAGATATTGAATATTTTTTGTAGCTTTGTGAAAAGATTTATATCTTCATACTGTCTAATACTCAGTTTCAAAATAAATTGCCATTGTCAAGCGAGGCGATAACCGAGATCAATTCCGTATTGTAATCCATTTAAAAATCTGTTTCTTTTCACCATATTCATGCGAGAACACACGATATAAATGAACCGCGGAAATCATATCTAACTCTGTTGAGAACATTTTAAATTTTGTTTTTAGTTCTTTGGTGCTAAAATGGATCCAATTAACAAAACTGATTTCTATCGGTGCTATGTCTTTTCTTTAAAAACAAGCAAAATAAACAAAACAGTTAATTACTGTGAATTTCGATTGTTCTATTTGGCAATCAATGTTTCAGTCGAATTTCATTAAGCCACGCCAGTAGATGTTTTATCTTTCGACGCCCCTGCAAGCTTTAGCACCCCTTTTATTCATCATCTATGCGAGACAAAAGGGTGTAATTTTTGTATTTGCGGTTGTCAATGTCTTTAGAGTAATTGGATAGAAATATTAAATTAAACGTAATTTACAAATGGAGATTTAAGACGTTGATGCAGCTGGTGTTCTGTGGTTTTTGTTTTCACAAAGCTTGAGCGACGTTGATGTCACTTCGTTTAAGGCCAGGATATCACACCAACAGTCTCAGTTTTATAATTTTCAAGGTACGTATTACTAGATAAGATTTAATACTGTGGACAGAATCGACATTTTAAGCATAATTTTATGATCGTTTTAAACAGAATAGTAGTTTTAAAAAGTGTATTATTACAAGCGAATAATTAAAGCTACTTTATATTTGGTTTTATTTTTATTCATGAAGTAACCTGGCGTAAATCGTATGGATTCACTTTATTTTGCTCTTCACAAAAATAAGTTATTTCATCTCAAGCGCGTTAGTGTTCTATGCCAGAGGTAAACGACTAAAATTTCAACGTTTTTGGAAACGAATTTTGATTTTAAAAAATCTCGTATACATAAAATTGTATTAAGCGATAACAACGGATTTGTCGCATTGGCAACAAGATCTGTGTATTCAGGTTACTCAATGAAATGAAGAAAGCAACATTGTATTATCGAGGCTATCATCTTGGTTTTATTGAACATTTCTCGTGTATTCAAACAATTTGCTTCCCTTGCATATTGCCCTACTAGCTTAACTGTAGCAATATCTAGAATTATTAATAATATACCATAAACCCCGTTATCTTAAATCTGAACATTAGCAATTTTCCACTAGTGCAATCAGTTCAGTCACACTACTGAGTTTTTTTTTTCGATTCCCCCAGTATGTTCAGGAAATCTGCTGTCATAGAAACCGTTGTATTTTTACCTACAAATTTCGATTCAGAAGCATTGTTGTTAAAATGTGGATTTTCAGTGTTAATTTTTCAATCTTCTATAATTTATATTGCCGGATGTTCTTTAACGAAACTTGAATTTTGCTTTTCCAAACGATAGAATCAATTTAAGTAATTATATTTGTTTCTGGACTATTAACAACTACCAATTTTACCATTTTTGTTTTATGTAAGCCAGGTATTTCTAACTTGATAAATTCTTACACTAAAGGAGATGACTTAGACAATGTAAAGCTATAAATTACTGTTGAATATCCACTTTCCATCGCTGTTCAATAATAATAATAATGATAATAATAATAATAGAGTGGTTTTCAATTGAGTGTCGAAAGTAATTAGACAATTACTTTGGTTTTGGTTTTACCACGGTTGAGATTGGCTGAGTAGTCTAATTGGTAAGTAATTGGTTTGGTTTTGGTTTTTTCGAACTGTAGTAAAACCAAAACCAAAACCAAAGTAATTGTCTAATTACTTTCAACACTCAGCTGAAAACCACTCTATCAAAAAACCTCGAATAGAGTTACTCCTTATGTTTCTAATTACTCTATGTCATAATTGAATTGACATGACACATAGCATGACAGCAAGACATGGTTTTGGTTTTGGTTTTACCACGGTTTGAGATTGGCTGAATAGTCTAATTGGTAAGTAATTGGTTTGGTTTTGGTTTTACGACACTCAATTGAAAACTGCTCTAATAATAATAACAGTAACAGTAACAGTAACAGTAACAGTAACAGTAACAGTAACAGTAACAGTAACAGTAACAGTAACAGTAACAGTAACAGTAACAGTAACAGTAACAGTAACAGTAACAGTAACAGTAACAGTAACAGTAACAGTAACAGTAACAGTATCAGTAACAGTAACAGTAACAGTAACAGTAACAGTAACAGTAACAGTCACAGTGTCAGTAACAGTAACAGTAACAGTGTCAGTAACAGTAACAGTATCAGTAACAGTAACAGTAACAGTAACAGTAACAGTATCAGTAACAGTAACAGTAACAGTAACAGTACCAGTATCAGTAACAGTATCAGTATCAGTAACAGTAACAGTAACAGTAACAGTGTCAGTAACAGTAACAGTATCAGAAACAGTAACAGTAACAGTAACAGTGTCAGTAACAGTAACAGTAACAGTGACAGTGACAGTGACAGTAACAGTAACAGTGTCAGTAACAGTAACAGTATCAGTAACAGTAACAGTAACAGTAAAAGTAACAGTAACAGTAACAGTAACAGTAACAGTATCAGTATCAGTAACAGTATCAGTAACAGTAACAGTAACAGTAACAGTGTCAGTAAGTAACAGTATCAGTAACAGTAACAGTAACAGTATCAGTAACAGTAACAGTAACAGTAACAGTAAAAGTAAAAGTAAAAGTAACAGTAACAGTAACAGTATCAGTATCAGTAACAGTAACAGTAACAGTGTCAGTAACAGTAACAGTATCAGTAACAGTAACAGTAACAGTAACAGTATCAGTAACAGTAACAGTAACAGTATCAGTAACAGTATCAGTATCAGTAACAGTAACAGTAACAGTATCAGTAACAGTATCAGTATCAGAAACAGTAACAGTAACAGTGTCAGTAACAGTAACAGTATCAGTAACAGTAACAGTAACAGTAACAGTAACAGTATCAGTGACAGTAACAGTAACAGTATCAGTAACAGTGTCAGTAACAGTAACAGTATCAGTAACAGTAACAGTATCAGTAACAGTAACAGTAACAGTATCAGTAACAGTAACAGTAACAGTGTCAGTAACAGTAACAGTATCAGTAACAGTAACAGTAACAGTAACAGTGTCAGTAACAGTAACAGTATCAGTAACAGTAACAGTAACAGTAACAATAACAGTATCAGTAACAGTAACAGTAACAGTATCAGTAACAGTATCAGTAACAGTAACAGTAACAGTAACAGTGTCAGTAACAGTAACAGTATCAGAAACAGTAACAGTAACAGTAACAGTGTCAGTAACAGTAACAGTATCAGTAACAGTAACAGTAACAGTAACAGTGTCAGTAACAGTAACAGTATCAGTAACAGTAACAGTAACAGTAACAGTAAAAGTAACAGTAACAGTAACAGTAACAGTAACAGTATCAGTATCAGTAACAGTAACAGTAACAGTGTCAGTAACAGTAACAGTATCAGTAACAGTAACAGTAACAGTAACAGTATCAGTAGCAGTAACAGTAAAAGTAACAGTAACAGTAACAGTATCAGTAACAGTATCAGTATCAGTAACAGTAACAGTAACAGTGTCAGTAACAGTAACAGTATCAGTAACAGTATCAGTAACAGTAACAGTAACAGTAACAGTATAAGTAACAGTATCAGTATCAGTATCAGTAACAGTAACAGTAACAGTAACAGTGACAGTATCAGTAACAGCATCAGTATCAGTAACAGTAACAGTAACAGTATCAGTAACAGTGTCAATAACAGTAACAGTTTCAGTATCAGTATCAGTAACAGTAACAGTAACAGTGTCAGTAGCAGTAACAGTATCAGTATCAGTAACAGTAACAGTATCAGTAACAGTGTCAATAACAGTAACAGTATCAGTATCAGTAACAGTAACAGTAACAGTGTCAGTAGCAGTAACAGTATCAGTATCAGTATCAGTAACAGTAACAGTAACAGTAACAGTAACAGTGTCAGTAGCAGTAACAGTATCAGTATCAGTAACAGTAACAGTAACAGTATCAGTAACAGTGTCAATAACAGTAACAGTATCAGTAACAGTAACGGTAACAGTAACAGTAACAGTAACAGTAACAGTATCAGTGACAGTAACAGTAACAGTAACGGTAACAGTACCAGTATCAGTAACAGTATCAGTATCAGTAACAGTAACAGTAACAGTAACAGTAACAGTAACAGTAACAGTAACAGTAACAGTAACAGTGTCAGTAACAGTAACAGTATCAGAAACAGTAACAGTAACAGTAACAGTAACAGTGTCAGTAACAGTAACAGTAACAGTGACAGTAACAGTAACAGTAACAGTAACAGTGTCAGTAACAGTATCAGTAACAGTAAAAGTAAAAGTAACAGTAACAGTAACAGTGTCAGTAACAGTATCAGAAACAGTAACAGTAACAGTAACAGTGTCAGTAACAGTAACAGTATCAGTAACAGTAACAGTAACAGTATCAGTAACAGTAACAGTAACAGTAAAAGTAACAGTAACAGTAACAGTATCAGTATCAGTAACAGTAACAGTAACAGTAACAGTGTCAGTAACAGTAACAGTATCAGTAACAGTAACAGTAACAGTAAAAGTAACAGTAACAGTAACAGTAACAGTAACAGTATCAGTATCAGTATCAGTAACAGTAACAGTAACAGTAACAGTAACAGTAACAGTAACAGTAACAGTAACAGTGTCAGTAACAGTAACAGTATCAGTAACAGTAACAGTAACAGTATCAGTAACAGTAACAGTAACAGTAATTGTAATGGTAATAGTTACAGTAATAGTAAGTAATAGTAATAGTAACAGAAATAGTAGTAGTAATGGTAATAGTGATAGTGATAGTGATAGTGATAGTGATAGTAACAGTAATAGTAGTTGTAAAAGTAATAGTAATAGTAATAGTAATAGTAATAGTAATAGTAATAGTAATAGTAATAGTAATAGTAATAGTAATAGTAATAGTAATAGTAATAGTAATAGTAATAGTAATAGTAATAGTAATAGTAATAGTAATAGTAATAGTAATAGTAATAGTAATAGTAATAGTAATAGTAATAGTAATAGTAATAGTAATAGTAATAGTAATAGTAATAGTAATAGTAATAGTAATAGTAATAGTAATAGTAATAGTAATAGAGCGGTTTTCAATTGAGTGTCGTAAAGCCAAAACCAAAACAATTACTTACCAATTAGACTTCTCAGCTAATCTCGAACTGTAGTAAAACCAAAACCAAAACCAAAACCAAAGTAATTGTCTAATTACTTTCGACACTCAGCTGAAAACCGCTCTATCAAAAAACCTCGAATAGCGTTACTCCTTATGATTCTAATTACTCTATGCCATAATTGAAATGACATGACAGATTGCATGACAGCAAGACATAGTGTTACATGGTATGAGATGACATGACAGGACATGGCATGACGTGACATGATATGACATAACATGACATAGTATGAGGTGACATACAGTGACGTGACTTGACGTAACGTGACGTGAGGTGACATGTCACGTTAGTCTAGACAAATTATGTTATTTCAAATCCCAACTGAGCCACAAGACACAACATCTCAAATTCTCGCCAAACATGGAAATTTACTTCTTAAACTTGTAAAAAGATGCTGCAAAGACTACTAGGTAATGTTGTCATTTTAATATTCTCAATTTTCATTTTAAAAAACGCAGTTTAATTTACAGAAGATAACAACAGTACGCAGTTTAGATAAAATATCAAGTCGTGATTGCCTATTCGTTAAAAAAGACAAAAATAGTCGGATCATTTTGTAAACGTGCACAGTTTCACAGCGACAAGTAAACTACACCAATGAAATACGTTTATCAAAGTAGTTTCCTTCCGTTTAGTATTATTCTCATTTCAATGTATTAAATTCCACTCGATAAAAGATACCACAATAATTAGAAAATACTAACGGATTTTTTTGCCTTTTTCTAACTCTTTAATCTGTTTAATGTGACAAGAATGCCTTACAATGCGCCCGAATTCGTTCGTGATGTTCTATTTCCTAAGCATATTCGAAATTATATTGAAGAAAATTAGCATATGTTTCAAACAATTACAGCAACAATTTAATCAAGAAGCTTGCATTATCTCGATCGTGTCTGAAATTTCATCAATTGTAAAACCAATGCTTCTTTTGAGTGACATTTTATTGCAAAATACAAAGAGATTCAAACGTTTTAATTCAAACAAGAAATTCTTCATGCTCTCAGACCCATTTTATCGGATCATACAAACGTTTTACGGTCGCAGCCAAATATTGGACACGAGTTTGTTGTATGCGTAGTTAGAATGAAAACCCCCCGCATTTGAAAGTCAGTGACAAACACAACATTAAGTATATGGTTAACAATTAGCCGCTCAACATTGTCACCTTCAGTCTTCGCGATTTCCGACGCCGGAGAAAATATAAAGGGAGAACGACGGTAAATACTTAACGTTTAAGTCGGTAAACTTCGAAATCCTTGACATTTTGCGTGTTGCTATGTTTCAAAAAGTGGCATCCACTTAAATTCAATGCGGCTGATAACAAAGTATTTACTTACATAAATAAGCAACCTTGTTTAGTTTTGAAATGAGCGCTGGGATTTAGGGTCGTATAAATGTCCGCCGAATTATTTGGAAGGTTTTAAAGTTCGTACAGGTATGAAGATATGAATTTTGTCAAAGTCTGAAATGCTGATAACACAAGCTATTCATACGCTGTAGGTCTGAAAGCGGCAAAAAATGAGTGAAGTCGAAGAAGACGAGGGAGTTCGCTTACAAGTGGCAGAAGAAGCTGTGCGTATCGTGAGGCGATTTAACGTGGCAAAGGACAAAGACGAACGTCAGAAAAAGATTATTGAGTTATGTACTGACATTGCTGGAATACTTGATGCAAAACGACGGTGAGTTTGTCATTTTCTTCGAAGTACAGATGGCATGAAAAACAACTGAAACGTTGTTATACAATCGCTTTTTAGCTGTTTGTCACTTAAACGAACGGAATAGTTTTGTTTCATAAATTAAAACAGTCATATTTTATTTCTGACGCTGTAGATTTGGGGAATAAGAACAAAACTGTAAATTGTTCATTTTATTTTTGACACGTTTACATATTTCTGTCCTCCTGACGTTCGATAACTAACGCAACTCCTCAAATACGAGAAAGATATATTTTCAAGGATGTTTGTTCTGGAACGGGTAGCCACTTAACAGGGCGGGATGGGTTTACGAGCCCAAACGAATTCAAAGTTTTTATTTTGATGTTGAAAAAATACACATCTCTTTCTGGTTTATAAAAAAAATGGTTATGAAATAGATGGATGGATGTAATGGCTGTGAAAAAGCCAAAATGAAAACGCGCGTGCGAAGCGGAAGGGCGGGAAAGATGAGGCGAGAGATCGATTCTGATTGGTTTAGAAACACACGTGCTTCCTAATTCTTCCGTTTTATTGGCTAATCTCTTTTATCCGTGTGATGTTTGTTAATTGAACACTTTGAGCACAAAAATGGTTTTCCGAAGAGTAAATATTGAAGATAGCGCTCATTTAAATGCAAATTTCAGAGATCATCTTTTTAATTTGCACGTCAAAACGAACTGTCGTAATTTTGTTAGCACTTGAATGGCAATATGTCATTACTGGTACATGCTCGTTTGACAGGATAATGCGAATATTTGGCTTTTATTTTTTTTTCAAATTGTAGCAGCTGTCCTTTTTCCTCATTATTCATGTTTCAAGCGAAGATTCAGTTTCTTTTTTAATGTTTTTTTTTTTTTCTTAAAAATGGTTAGAATTTCCCCATATTTTTATGTTATCTTCGTCTACACTAACAATCCCAGAACCTAGTATCATAAAATACTGGTTTATGTAGGTCCATACTTTGTTTCGACGAGTCACGTCCTTAAAAGTTTTCGTTAGTCTCTACCCAAGTTCTGAGAGTTTGGTGGTAGATCAAAACGACATCCCTTTTGTTGATTCTCTCAATTCTTATTACATGTTTTCGCGAGAATTTGTAAGTAAATTCGTTAGAAATCATATTTTTGATCAACGATATAAAAACTCCACCGATTTTATTCGACTTGTTGAACTAACATAACGATTATACGAAAAATGAGAGAAGCCCGGACAGGGGACTTTTTGCATAACTTAGGAAGATTCGTAATTCAAAACGGTCGCTTGAAGAACTGTCTTGCACGCCAACAGGTGCTGCTGAAATGCGCATGCCTGAGCAGAGCTGTCGTCTAAGTGGTCAAGGAACCCATGAAAATGTCAATAAAAACCACTCTGAATTCAAAAGGACTGTGGTTGGAAGAAATTAACCTGTATAACACAGCTGAGCCGCTCCGAGTGTTGCCATAGAGAGCGCAGGCTTTATTTACAAAGTTTTGAAAAACTGTTTTACGGCGAGAAATTTTCGTTCAGTCTTTAGCGAAAAGCGGCCTATAATTACTGCGGAATTCAAAACAGAACTTTCAGTCGCTTTGGTGCACAGAACAAGAAAGTATCAGCGATTGGTAAGTAAAACCGAACGAGAATTATTTGTTTTGGAGTAATATAATTTTGAGTATGAATTCATGTAATTTTTAATATTTGGGTGATCTTTCGCTATGATTTCGTGAGCGCAACGGGGTAGAAAACTGGACATAATTTAACGCAATTTATGTTTCATGTCCTTCTAAATGATAGTTTTGTTGCTACATTTTATTTTTCGTGAGATCGCTTGACACCAAATTGAGAACTGATAAAATGTTCTCTTGCTTGAAATATTCCACGAGTAAAGTTTCAAATATAACATTTATCTCCAAGACAACATATACCGTTCTGTTCATAAAATTCCCTGTTCTAAACCCAATTTTTTTATCAAAGCTAAGGAATTAGACCAAAATAATTTCCAGCTCATGAAACCAAGTTGTTTCCAATATTGCTAATGTTTCATAATCGCACAAAATATAACAAGATAATGGTCAAATCTGCCTGTTGTAAATTTTCGAATTTATTTATCCTGTTTATTTTCTCGCTTTTCGATTACCTTAGCAGAAATTCGCTGACATTTTTTGATTGGAGAAATTGTTAATTTCCTAGAGTCGTTCTCAAAAATTTTTAATGGTTTCTGCGATTATCTGCGTCGACAACTCTTCAGTGCAAAAGACGCTTCCAGGTTGTAATCAGGAATTCATTGTTTATGTCTGTTGTGATATTGAACCTGCCGAGGAAGTTGTAATCATTACAAAATATGGAAAACACTGGTGTACGTGTTCCCGTAAAAAGATTGAGATTATATAATTCGGTTTTTAAAAATGAGATAAATAATAAGCGATAGTTGGCGCATTTGGGGTTAAATTATTTATCTGGCATTTTCAGCGGTGTTTTCCTGTAAAGTGTTGAGAGATAAATGATTCATTTTAAAAGCAAGGACATTAGCACCTTCTGTTTTGCAAATTGAAGTGTATGTGAAGTTTAATAGCCTAAGGGCTCTATAATGGGGGCACCCGTGAAAACAATGGAGCCGGTCAATTTAGTGTCGCACTCTTAGCCCATTTTGTCATTACAGGTAGATAGATAGTCGCCTTTACAGAACATGTGTATAGACCAGTTTATTGCTTGACTACTTCACAAGGTATCATGAGTAGATGGCAAGCTAAGATGGACGGAAACTTGTCCCCTTAAGTGGACACCTCAGTTTAGTTATGTATTGGATAATATTCATTTTAATAAAGAGGATTAGTAGAATATTCTCAAAGTGTTTGGCTTCTGTGAACAAAACCTTATTATTATTGTTATTTATTTCCGTAATTTTTTTTATAGATTGGAAGATTTGGTTGAAAAGCAAAGAGCCGAACTCAAAGAACTTCGTCAGCAAACCGGCTCAGCCAATACCACCTCGACATCAGGACGAGGCTCATTAACCCCCGAAAACGCTCACGATTCGTCATCCACGCCGCAATTTTCTTACACTCCCTCGTCAGGACGAGGCACTGCACTGTGTCACAGGGGCACAGATCCATTGTATGAATGGCCAGAAAGGGCTGGTACATCTACTTGCACGCGCTCCACTAGCCCTCTGTCGTTCCCAGACCTCTTGGACATGACGTCACCTGTAGAAACTCGCGAAAATTTGACCAGTCAAGAACTAGGAGAAAAGACGGTTGATGTGGTACATATTGAGCATTTTTGAGAAACTTTGACTTAAGGTGGCTCAAAACAGCTTCCAGCACTTAGATTTTGATGGGTCGTTATAACCACTCTTAATCACTTGATGCTACAATCAAGGTGTCAAAAAAACTGCCCAATCATTGGTGGACACGTTCGTGACTCAATAGGTTACCATAGCAACAGTATGACCTGCTAAAAACACCCTTAATTACAGCTTTAGGGACTTATAATCCAAAAACGGCAGGGTGAATTTTTTTATACCATTAGATTTTAATTATCATAATAAGACGCAACTTTTAGCAAAGTTTAAAAAAAAATTCTGTACATAAGGTTCAGAGCCACCTTAAATTTTCAAAACTTTAACTAGTTCATTCTACCTCTGATAACTGTGTCAACGTATACATTTTTAGATATTTTATAGTAGTTATGTAGTCTTAGTTAGTTTAGTTTAATATTTAGTTCCAAATGTACATCTTTAATTTGTTGTTTTGTTTTCTTGGCGCACGTGTAAACTAGTAGGTGCTTCCTGTAGATTCTGCTTATCAACTCTACCGTTACCATATCTAAGTGTGCGACCAAGTAAAATAAACAATGTCTTTGTCTGTCTGTGTCCGTGTCCGTGTCCGTGTCTTTGTCTGAGTCCCTGTCCGTGTCTGCGTCTTTGTCTGTGTCTGTCTGTGCCCGTGTTCGTGTCTGTGTCTGTGTCCATGTCTCACAAGATGGAAAGAACTTTCTTAACCAACGATCAAGCGTCCTTTTTCTTCTGGCGAACGGGGGAAGAAGAAAAAAAAGAATGCTTGATTAATGTTAATGTTATAGAGATTAATGCTAGGAGAGACTCGACTGATTAGGCTACGGATTTGAGCATTGATATAACAGTTTTTCTTCTTAATTAACTTAAAGGACAAACCCACCCGTGAAAAACGGGAAGAGTATTCTTCCGACGAAGACAACACTGATGGAGATGAACGCCAACAACAGACAAGCAAAAAGAGTGACGAGGGATCAGATGAGGCTGATCAAAAACAACTTGCAGCAAAGGACAATGACGCGAAAAACGAACGGTAAATGAAACTAAAAATTTTGGGGTTTCATAAAGTTGGCGTGCGTTGATGACTTCGCTATGTTTAGTTTTGCAAAGCTTGATAGGGAATTATGACGTCATTGCGTGGCTGGACGTTTTATAAATACAGCATTGCGTGAATCTAGAGATATAAAATCACCTCTAATCGTTTATAATTCATATTCCAGATGAATACAGTTCCATTGAACGAGAAATCTCCTGTAAACTCTGTGGAGGCGGTGTGGCCGATTGGAGCGCTGGATTTGAAATCCGGAGGTCCCTGGTTCAAATTCTCCTCTCTCCCTCCAGCTGGATTTGTTCTCGGTAGTCCCGAGTTCAACTCCTTGACCCCTGACCAACTGGTCAGCCTCCCACCAGTTGGGATTCTTAACAGTTTATGTTCTATTTGCAATATTTGTTTATTAATTTACAGTGTCCCCAATTAGCGCTAAATACATTTGGCACTTAAATAATAACGTAAACGTGGTGACACCCAAACAATTAGAATTTGAAGCACTGAAAGAGATATCAACTTAAAACCCAAGGATCAGTTACTGTAGAGAACCATTCGGTATACTCCCTTCGGTAAGACTGCCGGTAATGATCAACATTTGTATAGTTCTGGCATGCATAGCCGACTTTGTGTTGAAGGTTTGAAAAGAATTCAGGCATCTATCACGGTTATGTTTTTCCTTTGTTGCTTTTAGAGCTTCACAACAGAAAAGTGTAGCCGCAAAGACCACTCCCCAGGCCTCCGCACGGTCTGGCAAGGCGGACGTAGCCAGTGCTAAAAGACAAGACCGGAAGAAAATCCCCGCCGCACGTGATCAGTCGCCCACAAAGAATGGAGGACAATACAACAAACCGACAAAGGAAAAAACGTACAAGACACTGTGGAAAACAAACCAGATGAATTTGTTTGACGACAATCGGAGGTGAAGCAGTTTTAAAGTGTCCTACGAATGTCGAGCTTTAGGTCCCAATCACACCAATGCGTTTTTGAAAGTCTCCGTTTTCTTCTCAACCAAAACGAAGCAAAAGATTTTCGCCCACACTAGCGTTTTGTTTTCACCTGTCCACACTGATGGGAGCGACAGTATATGACTCATTTTTCGGCACCGCTTTCGAAAGCTTCCGTTTTCATAATCGTTTTCAGTCGTTTTAGAGTGGACAATAGGCGAAAATGCATCAAAAGCATGCTTTTTCAAACGAAAATGCATTGATGTGGTCGGGGCCTTAGAATCTTCATTTGTATCTTGAATGGTTTTAAATCTTGATAATAGAAATTTTGAACTTTCTTGTACAAATTATTAAATAGTCTATTCATAGTTTTGTAAGTTTATTTTTTTCCAATATATATCTTTATACATCAATTTTCACATCTTTTCTAGTTTTTAAAGACTTGTATCTCTATTTTCACTAGTGCAAGGGAACGCGAGAACAACGCAAAAAATCGAGCGAAAGACAAAACATCCGCTGGGTGAGTTTGAAATGTCATTTTCCTCTTTCATCAAGAAATAACCAATTCTTAATCATCAAGAAATAACCATTAACCTTTCTTCATCAAGAAATAACCAATTCTACATGAGAGCGATTCCCGATAAAACGAGCTCGTATTATCTCCACAAATGTTTTTTTTGGGGGGGGGGGTAGGGGTGGGGGTATTTTACACTATTAGCGTATGACTGTTTTTATACAAACCTGCTTCAGGAGCAAATCAAAAGAAGCCCAGCTTAGAGCCTCAAACAAGAATGCCGCTGACAAGCATCAAAGTGAATCGTCGTCAAGCAGCTGTGACAGTGAAGACGACGAGGATTTGACGAGGAAGGTACATAAGTTTACTTTCAAAATCCTCAGGGTTAAGCTCTAAATAATTCTCCTAAGTGATTATCACACATTTCTTCTGCTGTAAATTGAGAGAGTTTGGTGGCAGATCAACAAAATGTCTTCTTGACACTAGTAGAGAACTTAGGCAATGGCGACCGCGACCTCGTGGACAACGTCTAGTAGAAATCAATTTATATTTTACCTTCGAACTTGAATTTCGCAATACTCTACATCTGTTCAGAGCGTCTATTGGTCTCAGAACTTGCTCAAGCTAAATATGTGATGCTAGCGTCAAATTCCAAATAAATAAGCGAAAAATTAGCCGCCGTCGTTAGCGTTCTTCAAAATACGCAGAACTTAGTCTTTTCACGTTGTTGTTTTGCAGAGGACGGCATAGCCATTGTTCTCCTCATTAAACCTTTTGTTTGGTGGCGTTCTCGTTGCCGTTGTACTCGTGGTTTGCTTAAGTTCTCTACTGTTTTGATTTCAGGGCAAACAGTTTCAGACCCAACGAATATTCAGTTGTTACTATTTGACTTGTTTGAAAGGGTTAGAAAATGTGTTTTACCAGGAGCCCATCAACATGGGCTACTGGTTTTACTGGCCATATGTGAGTCAGCTGCAAATGTAGTATTGTTAATTGTAATTTCATTAAAACTTTTCGCCATCTTGGTTTTGATTTTGAAGGTTAAACCTGAGCTGACATCTGAGTATTGGGACATTCACAAACTGATCAAATTTCTAAAGGTGAGAGTACTACAAGATAAACGCTCACGAGAGGAAAACTTTGCATTTTGAACATTTTCTATATTATAATCTATTTCAATCCTCGTCATCGTTATTCATCCTCTCTTCCTAATGTGTTCTTGCCATTTGTCCAGTGCTGTTTTACAAAATCAAGTCATTATTGTTGGGTTTTCTGTTATCTAGCTATGATTTCTGCCTCCGTTTTCAGGTTTGTTCAAATTGCAATCCATTTCCATCCTAGCCATCTTTATTCATCTTTACTTCCCAGTGGATTCCTGCCATTTGTTTAGTACTCTTCTACAATTGTTGACTTTTCTGTCATCTAGCAATGATTTCTGCCTCTGTTGTTTGGTTTCTTGTAATGTCATGAGTGTGTTAAGCTTTACAAATCATGCTGACCTGATGTGTGTTTTTTTCCAGGTGGGGAACCCTACTGCTACAGTTATAGCGCTGTGTGCTCTCCGTGACGTCAGCATAGAGCAAGAGTCGAGTCAGCTGGCGATTCTGGAGCTGGGTGGAATTGGCATTCTCCTTAACATCCTCAAAACAGATAACTGGCCTTGTGTGGTAAGATTTTTTTATTTAAATTTTCCTTAATTTTAAAAAAAACCCTGTGGGCCAGTTATCGAGAGTTTTTCGTTACCTGTTATTGTATATTTTAACGTTACGTTTTGAATGGTTTTGAATTTTAGGTTGGTTCCCTTAAAATTCTGAGGGTAATAACGAACACAAAAAGGATAAATACGGAGATTTATCGTCTGGGAGGTAAGCGAGCACGTCTGTCAAAAACGTTGTATTTATCATTTGCTTTTTTCAGAGACTGGAGGCTAAATGATTCATAAATCCGTGAGCAAAGTACAAGAAATGCATGTGTTTATGCATTGACATTCTACTGTTACAGGTATTCAGCAACTTATCGAGTGCCTTCAACACAAAATGAAGGAGGTTCAGTCCCTCGCGGCGGAGACTCTCAGTCACCTGGTGACATTCCGCCTGGCTTACAGTTCTTTCAGACGAGGTGGAGGGATCAAACATTTGGTGAGAAACTTTGTTGAAGAATAACGGTTTAGCTTTCTTTTTTAGGTCGAAATGCTGAGAGGTAGCTTCTCGTTCTCCACGAATCTCACTATTAAAACACGTAACAGCTCGTAACGGACGGAACGTTCAAAAACGTCTTTTTTTTTCAGTAGTCCAGTTTCGTGTTCTCGGTCGGTTGGACTGAAACTAGCTCGCTACTGGGGCTTATGCAGGGCGTCTTTTCAAAGGCAAATGACAGTAATCTCTTTTTAATGATATCCCCTCCCACGAGCCTCAATTTCAAGCTAGTTCCTGTCTAATATCGAGAATGATGTCCTGTTCATACTTCCGGTATTTCTCAACAACTTTGGTAGTAATGTCGTCGGTCATGTTTGTCTCACGAATACAACTTGCTATTAATCAGTTTTCGATCGAGTTCTGATGTTTTTCTGCGCTTTATGGAGACAGCTGGCAGAGCTCATTATTAACGGAACTAAACTGTAGCTTATACTTCTTTCAGGTAAACATTATTCAACCCGAGAACAAAAGACGCGGCAGACCTCCACCCAAAGATGAAGAAGACTTCCAGCTTACTTGCAATGCTTGCAAGGCATTATGGAGTTGCAGTAAGAACCAAAAGAACATCCAGACCATACGCGCGGCTGGTGCTGTGCCAATACTCGCTTCCTTATTGGTCAGGGGAAGGGATGACGTCATATTACCCGCCATGGGAATTATTCAGGAATGCGCGAGCGAGGTATGAAGACTCAGATGGTAGCAGTACACTCGTTGACTATTGTATCAGGGAAAATATAAACTTTTTTAAATTGAAAACATGGTCAATAATAGAAAGATCGCAGGACTTGAAGTACAAAGTTTCTCTACAGTGCTTTTCACGATACTGACCCTTTAGCAGTAATCTTCACGATAGAGCATTTAAGCATTAGCTCCTATGTTATATTTCACAGCCCGCGTTTCGTGAGGATATCCGAAGGGAGGGGATGGTGGAGGGAATTGTCAAGCACCTGAAGAGAGGAGATGTGGCCCTCAAGACACAGTGTGCGAATGCTCTGTTCAAGGTTTGTCCTACGATTATGATTCTCTTAATAAATCTTAATCTTATAACCATCGACTGAAAGGTAGTTGAAACTCAGCCACCCTTTCTCAATATGAACGAAATTACGACTTAGAGAAGGGATTGAGAAACTTACGTAACCTAAATTTTTGACTTCAACTCGATATGCTATGGAAAGACAACGGCTGGGAAAAACTGAAGAGATCATCAACTATTTCAGTCGTCACTATGACTATAGTTTAACTTGTTGCCTTGCGTTGTTTCAGTTATTCTGTTCTCGTCTCCTTACTACTCCCATCATAAATCTGACAAACTAGTTAGTAACTTGATTTTCTTGTTATTTTCCCGCCATACAGTGTGCTGAGGATGACTCTACACGTGAATTGATTTTCCGCTTCGGTGGCCTGGAACTACTTGTTCAAATGCTGACGTCCAGGTCCTCAGAGGACAACCAACTCCTAGCGGCCACAGTTGGTGCTTTATGGAAATGCGCCTTAAACAAAAACAACGTAAGAAGGTAGGTAAAGTCTACATCAGGCCAAGGCCCACACTGCCGGAGATTGTAGTGGTGTCTGTAGCATGAAGCGACTAGGAGCATTTCTACTCCCCCTGGATAGGATGCTAGTCCATTGCAGGGCTACCCCCAGCATTAAATTCGCCGGTACCAATTTATACACATGGGTGGAGAGAGGCAGTGTGAGAGTTAGTGTCCTGCCCAAGAATACAACGCAATGATCCCGGCTAGGGCTCGAAACCGGTCTAGCACCCTAACCATGAGTTCCCCGCGCCTCCATATTCCAAGGTTAGAATGTAGAGAAAACAGTTTTACGTTTCACAGGGCATCTGAACTTATAAAATTAAACTAAAATTGTTTACTCGACAGCAGCAAGACCCAGTATCAAGCGTCTCTGATACCCTAATGTATATGTTATATCTTAGTAAGCTTATCTTCGTGTTCGATCCGTTGCCGATATAGATAACTCCTTTTTAAAGATGGATTTATTTTTTTTGCGTCTCAGGCTTGAGCAGTTTGGTGCAGTTAAAGCTTTGATCTTACTATTGAAGAACCCAGAACAGTCAAACGAGGTATATATCACACATTATGTTCACTAACATTTATTACTTGGCAAATACACAAACCTTAGCCATTGTGACGTAAAAAAGGACGGTAATTTGAGAAAAGGAGAATGCTTTAAAAAGGACCAGTGCAGGCTAGTGTCTTCCACATTTCTCAAATGTTTTCAAATTTCCAAAGTGTGTTTTTTTTGTGACATTATAACATTTGAGAGCAGAGTCACTGAAAGACTACTTTGAGCTGCTTGATCAAGCGAGGCTGATCTTATTGTTTCTTTCCAGGTTCTAGCCAATACTCTTGGTGCTATTCACGAGTTTGCCTACAGTAAAAGAACCCTTTTGACTCTTAAGGATGACAGAGTGATTCCTGTTGTAGTGCGCGCGCTGAGCATCACGGAAAGTGCTGTGCTTGTCAACGCCACTAGGCTCCTCGCGGTCTGTGCTAAGGAGGGGTCGTGCAGGAGGTTGGTACCAATATTTTCTTGGAATAGATTATAAGCAATCTTGCCAACGGTGCTACGTCACGGCACGGCATTTTGAAAAATTCAATTTTTCTTCTTCTTCTTGACCAGTATTTCTAGATTTCCTTCGAAATGTGATTTTGCACTTCAAAAAACTATTGTGACAAAAATGTGCTGTTTTTTCCTTGATCCTTTTTCTAAAATCGCTTTTCAATTGTTCGATTTAAATAACATTAGTTCAGCTCTGCGCTTTTTAAAATACCATGTACGATATCAGAGTTGAAACTGTTTATTGGGTACATGACCAAACTGAGGTGATTTTTACCTTCCTCGGATTTATCACACATGTCAATCTCTCCTTGTAGCACTATTCTTCATACAGACGGATTAAGGTTGCTCTGGTCTTTGTTGAAGTTTCCTGATCCAAAGGTCAGTGTTATTAGACTTATTATTATAATGGTTACTAGGTAACCAGTAATTTATCTACGAAATGAAAGAATGCATTTGTTTCAGCGGGTTATTAGGGTTAAATAACTCTTTTGAAATTAGGGGCTTTTTTCGCGTGACTGTGCCTCTTTAAGACAAATTCCATCAACGTTTACTAACATAGTGTGTACAGCGGAACCTCTCCACAACGGCCAACTTAGGAAAAGTTGCCGTTGTGGAGAGTTTAAAATAAGAGTGAATGTATGGACCGTCCGCCGGAACCAAAAAAAGTGGCCGTTTTTGAGAGTTTAAAATAAGAGTGAATGTATGAACCGTCCGCCGGGACCAAAAAAAGTGGCCGTTATAGAGAGTTTAAAATAAGAGTGAATGTATGCACCATCCGCCGGGAGCAAAAAAAGTGGCCGTTATAGAGAGTTTAAAATAAGAGTGAATGTATGGGCCTTCCACTGGGACCAAAAATAGTGGCCGTTATAGAGAGTTTAAAATAAGAGTGAATGTATGGACCGTCCGTCGGGGCCAAAAAAGTGGCCGCTGTAGAGAGGTGACAGTTAGTGGAGGTCGACTGTATTAAAACACAACATTGTTAATCTCCAGGTTGTAGCAGGCGCTGCCGATGCCATCAGTGCATGTGTGGTGGATGAAGAGGTAAGAGAAACTGAGTTGGTCGTTTTGTAATTCTTTTTCGCTAGCCTCTTTAGTGTGACAATCAAAGCGAGGAAAAGCATTACATACTGTAATTTACTGATAAAGGCTAAATTAACCTTTTTCATAAAGATTTCATGAAAACCCACCTTTGTTGTGGTGAGAAGTGTAGTCACATTCTAGCATTGCAAGTTATATTTAAACTATGATTTTAAACAAAGATTTTTATGCCCTAACCCCCGCCCCCCCCCACTCCACCCTACCCCTTCAATATAAGTTTATTTGTCCTTCAGGAGTCAGCTGACATGGTGCGCTCATTTGTCGGAGGTCTACAGCTCATTACCAATCTCCTACGGTCGGATGACAAGCAGGTGATCATTAGTTGCGTTAAACCAATTCACGATTAGTTTGTTTTTGTTTTTGTTTTTTTTTTTCTGCGAGTGATTGCTTGAAAACTAGATAGTACTGAGTGTAAAGGAATCAAAAGCCGTCTAAAGAAAAATTGAACTAGTACTTTTGCTCTCAGAGGAAAAACGTTGAGAAAAAAAACCAGTTCGTCTATCATCTATGGTCTTGCTTGTGTTAGAGATCGGATGGCCAGAACGACTGCAATGCGACGCTGTGTATTTAGATATAGTTTTTGTTCTCTGTGACACATGAAAAAGAAGCTTGTATTGTTGTAAACCAATTTTGTGTCTCTTCATCAGGTGCTGATGAGCGTAAACAGAGCAATAATCAATATTGGTAAAGACAGAGAAAATCTTTCCATTCTCACAGATTATGAAGTGGTTCCGCTTATTGTACAACTTGTGAACACAGTAAGTAAAAATATCAATCAATTTTTGTTGATCATTACAACTTCGACCACTGTCAACACCACAACATGAACTATTAAGAGTAAATTATGTAAGAATACAGTAGCTTCAAAGTAGTGAACACGACAAACTCAATATATTATGTTTTATAGCTGATTATTTTTATTGATTGGCTGTCCTATAAATTCAAAATTTTGTCACTGACTATTTTTTTTTCTTTAGGAAGATGAAGAGTTAAAGCGATGGGTGGCTGAAGCAATTGCAACGTAAGCAAAGAATTTTATTCCTATTTCAGTTAAAGTTAGGTTGAAGTTTAGTGGCAAAGAGCGATTTTCGCCGCCGTTGTTCGAATGAACGGACAGGTTTAAAACACGAAATGACGAAATGGCAGGATGGGTGAGAGTCACAATGCGATATACGGCTGTCTGTAAGGGTAACCCTTACAATTTCTGAGGGCTAACCACTGTCGAATAAGAGGACGAATCCAAGCTAGACGTTTTCTAGCACAAATGCTTGTGGGAAATCTTGAAACTTTTACTGGCCGATGAAGGCCCGGCAGTAATGAAGAGGTTAGAGAAAGATCAGACACGTGGACAATCGGTGAACAAGTAAGAGCTAGGAGATGAAAATGGCTGCGTCATGGGCTGAGAATGTCTTCAAACCAAAATCCCAAGGTAGCACTAACATGGGCACCCAAAGGAAAACGCCGGAGAGGACTGTCAAGAGAGACGTGGTGAAGAACGATCAGCAGAGAGAGGGAACATCTCAGATTTAAGACATGGAGGGAGGCAGAGGTGGCGGTAAAACACCGAGTTGCTTGGAGGAGACGGATTGATGGCCCCATCCTCCACAATGAGAGAAGGGAACGATGATGAACCACTGTCGAGCTAGTGATGTTTAGGCTAACTTGAGCGCTATTTAGGCTAACCGTAGTGCCATTTCGTCATTTTGTGTTTTAAACACGCCCCGTATGAAATGCAAACTTGGCGTCACGCACAATTTGAGTCCACACAGAGCACCACTTTTACAGAAAAAACTTGACATGCGCGCTAAATATTGTCAACGGTCTCATTTCGGAGACGATTTATCACATGACATATCAAGTACTAAAACTCGTTACCAGAACTTTTATCATTTCTTAAGCGGACCATAAGCCTCAGGTAGGCCCTTATATTATAACCACTTGAATCCTTAGGTGCAGCGGATTAGACAAGAACGTGAAGTCCTTCTCATCAGCGGTCGTTCCTCTGGCTGACAGCCTCAAACGCTCTTCTGACGTGGCAGTAAAACGAGCGATCGCATGCGCACTGGAAAGACTGTCACGTGACCCATACAACTGCTTTTTGATTCATCAACACGACGCGCTTAAGGTAAAACGATTTCTTGCGAAAGTTGACCTGCTACGCTTCTCACAAGGAGCCTGGATTCCTCCTTGTACGAAAAACCTCCTCGCTCTGAGCCGAAAACATTTATAATGATGACGTAATTTCGTATGGTGTCTGTGATTGGTTGGGTACTCGGTTATGAGTTGGCGATTTTCTCCATTACTATCACCTGTCTCCTTACCAGTGTATTGTTAAGTGAAATTAGAATTAACTTTTCTTTTATGGGTTATTTTTCCATTCTGTAAGGGTCTTATTTTGGTGCTGGAAGCGTGGTAGCCTTATGATTAGTGCGCTCGACTCCGGATCGAGCGGTCCTAGTTCGAGCCTTGGCCTAGGACTCTGACAGTGCCTCTCCCCACCCAGATGTATAAATGGGTACAGGCGCGATCCTAATGCTGGGAGTAACCCTGCTATGGACTGGCGTCCCATCCAGGGACGGGGAGAGGGGGGGGGGGGTGTAGAAATACTCCCTGTCGCTTCATGCTACAGAACTAAGCCCCGGCCTGATGGGCTACTTGGCTCGTATGCAGAGTTAACCTGTGTAAAGGTATATGCGTTCAAACTGTGACGTCGGCATCTCTTCTCTTTGTTTCCCACAGACCTTACTCACATTAACAGGCTCAGAAGATGAACGAGTACAAGAAGCAGCGGCAGGCTGTATAAAGAACATGCGCGTGAATACCATGAACATGCTTTCAAGATAATATTAATTAATTAATTGCCATGCTTTCTCCGGTAGGGTACTTTTATACTTCACTGTACAAACGCTAGCATAACCCACAATCGTCCACTTTGCACCGATGAAACCAATGTGCGCATTTAACAGGGCAATCTCTCAAGTAATTTCTCTAACTCTTACCTTTCCCCCCAACGAACTGGCGGGAAAAATACGAACTATTAAATAGTTTAGTCTTTTGTTAGCCGGGAATACAACGCGATCGTTAGATTGTGTATGACCCTGAAAATGCTGATACAAACAACCTAAGTTGAAGTGAGCATTATAGGTGAATTTTTATGAAACTGGATAAGAGTTGGAATTGTAATAAAATTCGGGAAAAGGAAGAAAAAACAGCTAGATAGCAGACATTTCTCCATGTCTGATAATATCAGATCCACAGGTGTTCCCACACAGTAGCAAAACCAAATTGGAAAGAACTGCCGTTATTATGTCCCGAGTGCTTAGCCCTCCCCACATACAATCAGTGGTACAGTGGTATTTTCCGAGAAGTGTTTATCAGTTCTGAAATGGCAAGAAATGCTTCTTAAAATGCCAGTTATGAGATTTACCAACTGATTCACACTACGAAGGTGAAAGTTGAAGCATCGGAATCCTGTAGCCTATGGACGTCCGGCAATCACTGGGGTCAATTTTGAGATACGCTTCTTTTCTGTGTTCTCCCCACCTGGGAAACTAAATAATCATTGTCTACTCTGGTATCCGATTCATAGCCTCGTCCCTCACTCTCCCCCCCTCCACTCCCCCCCTCCACTCCCCCCCAACCGCTTCATTTCCCCTTTCCTTGAGAGTCCAGCAACGAACATATATTAGGAAATGCTGCGAACAACACAGCGCATTCCTTTTTGAAATGTTTTGTGTAAACATATCATTTGATTTGCGCCTCTAATTCAGATAATCGCACAAGCTTCCTGTGTCGCTTTCGCATGGCAGAGTGCTCAGACTCCGTAAGCGCTGTCATTCTAAAGCGAGTAATGTTTCTGTAATCATGTTTACGCGAATCAAGTCCAATTGAAGCTTATTGACAAATCTAACCGCTCTTGAATGTGACCACAATTCAATTTTATCGATATCTTTTATTGAAAAAATATCTCTCGTGATATTGAATAACAAAAATCCATGCTGTGTAGTGTCTCATTTGTTCACCAAGAAAGATTAACTTAGAACTAAACGTAGACAAAATAAACTATCAAGACAGGTTGATATATTTGACACAATTATCATGCAGAAGTAGTCAGAAGGTTGTTGCGGAGGAAAGAAACTTGAACAAAAAACACCATCAAGACAGTTTGATAAATTTAACAAAATCATGCGTGTTAGTTAAAAGGTTGTTATGGAGGAAAGAAACTTAGATAAGACTAGACTTAAATAAGCTATCAAGGCAGTTTGGTAAATTGAACGAACAACCATGCAGAAACTAGTTAAAAGGTTGTTACAGAGGAAAGAAACTTAGACAGAAAACAATATCGAGATATAGTTTGGTCAGTTTAACAGAACAATCATGAATGAACAGATTTTTCTTGCAGGAGTAGTTAAAAGGTTGTTACGCAGGAAAGAAACTTAGACAAAAAACACTATCCAGATACAGTTTGGTAAGTTTAACAGAATAATCATGAATGAACAGAATTATCTTGCAAAAGTAGCTAAAAGGTTGTTACAGAGGAAGAAACTTAGACAAAAAAACAGTGTCAAGACAGTTTGGTAAATTTAACAGAATAATCATGCAGAGGTTAGTTAAAAGCTAAAGGTTGTTACGGAATAAAGAAACGTCGGTAAAAAACATTTTCCAGAAACGTAAAAACTTCAGTGCAAACGACCTATTGCTGAATTTGATAGCATCTCCCAGTGTCCTAGAGGAGGGACTCTGCGGCGTAGGAACTCTCTGAAGTGCTTCCCTATCAGTCCAGCTCAAAGTTCTTTCGCTTATTACAACTGGACACAAAACTCTTTTAGAGCCCTTGGAAACGCAGTGGAATTGACTGGGGGTCGCAAAGGGCTTTAGATTAGGGACTAGGGGGATATCGGGGAAAGGGTTCAATGGGGGATTGTGTGAGGGGTAATGCTAAAACCTGCTCACTCCGAGTCTCTCCTCTGCTCTCCAAAGGCCAAAAGAGTTTTGTGATAGTCGTCAATGGAAGGAAGCAGTGCAGAAAAAAAACGAAACATGTAACAATTAAAAAGTAGAAAAGTTCTTCCTTACCTCTTTAACAACCTTGTGTAAACGTAAATTTTCCACAAAAGAAATAAGATAGTTTGTACATTAATGGGCATTTTCTTTTAAATAGCTTTGGTTTCTTGTTTTCAGATTTTGTAGTAATAAAAATAAGTAGAAAAACCTCTCCTGCCTCCATAACAACCTTGTGTAAACGTAAAGTTTTCAACAAAAATAAGATAGCTTGTCGAGTGATTATTTCCCTTGAATAGCTTTGGTTTCTTGAGTTCAGTTTTCGGTCACAACAAAAAAGTAGAAAAATTCTTTCTACCTCCATAACAACCTCGTGCGCGTAAATTTTCAAACAAAAATGAGATAGTTTGTCCAATACTTATTTTCTTGGAGATTCTTTTTTTTTTTTTTTTTTTTTTTTTTTGTGAAAATGGCTTTCAGCCTCATTGAGATCTACTTTCTGATTTTGTCTTTGTTTTTTTATCTCTTTTGTATTTTTTTTGGTATTTTTTCGTTTTTATTCATTTGTCAGAGTCTGAGTCAGCAGCATCGAGATTCTTTCTCGATCTGCTTCATCAGCTCCAGTTCGTCACAGTCATAAAAGATTCCAGGACTGGTTCTGATGCTGTTTTCGCCGGTCACAGGTACGGCCGCTTTCCTGTGTGTTGTCATGCCCTGCAAGCCTCCAAGCGATGGTTCAGCGGTTTCTTTAGAAGCTCTCATGCGCGGTTTTCGCATGGTGCTTTCTCCCTTGATAAGGATAGCTGGTAGTGTTTGCTTTCCCTTCAATGGTTGTTGTCTAGTGTTGTGGGAAGACGGAAGCTTAACTATTTTAGAAGAAGCAGAGCATCCCATAGACTTCACTTTAGAAGGTCCTGCCGCCATGGGTCGCATGTTATCTCCACTGGCAACGGAACATCCGCTGTCACAATTCATAGCTTCAACACTAGACGAACTAGCCTTAGCATCCGGAAATCCAATATCCGGGACGCTCGTTGTCTGCGCAGTAGGCTTCTTAGTTTCCATACCACGTGACTCACCCGTGACTTTCTTTCTCGAGTTCGTCTTTCTTTCTTTACTCAAACTGTGTGGCTTCGCTGCTTGTTTACTGTCACCGCCAAGCGTTGGAATTCCTAAAATCTCTTCGATAGTTTCGTCCAAGTCAATTTCTTCTGTATGCTTGGACTGGCTGGGCTGTGCTGTAGAATTCTTCTTTTTAAAAATTCTTGTAACGTCAGTACGATTTTCCACTGAAGCGCCAGAGTCTGCCGTTGGAATTCCTAAAATCTCTTCAATGGCTTCGTCCAAGTTAAATTCCTCTGTATGCTTGGCTTTGTTGGGCTGTGCCGAGGAAGTCTTCTTTTTCAAACTTGGCCCAACATCAGAGGGATTTTCCACCGCATCACAACAGTCTCGTGTTGGAATTTCCATAATCTCGTTGATGATTTCGTCCAAGTTAGTCTTTTCTGTTTCCTTGGGTTGTCTCGTGGGATGTTTCTTTCTCAATCGAGTACCAGTACTTGCACTTGACGCATTTGATCCGATTGAGGCCGCGTCTTTAGTATCTTGTAACGTACGGTCGCTCTTTTTTCCTGTCATGACGTCTTTTGCATGTTTTTGTTCCCGAGGTGAAATCTGCGGCGACCGCGTTACTGTGCAAGAACTTGAAGCGATTTGCTCACCGGAATCAACATCTTCTAGGATTAAAGTATCTTTGGATTTCCTTGTGGTATTGTTCCTATTGTTGGTGCGTGGAGCTGCGCAAGCCGTCGACGCCATTTGTACATTTGATGCACCGTGCACAAAACCATCTTTTGCTGATTTGTAGGGTGCCTGTCTTGGTTTCCGAAGAGAATCTTGTTTTGGACGTGATAGAGCACGAGAGCTAGAAGCTGCTGAGGCAGAACTTTGGATGTGGTTAGCTAACATACGTTTTGGATTTCTGGTCTTCGGACGTCGAGGCAATGAACCAGAACTGGAAGAAATTGGCTCAAGTGATTTCTCAGTTTCTAAGTGTCCTTTCAAGGTATGATCTCTGTCCTTTGACGCCGTTTCGTCCTCTGTTGTTTCTTTGCTCCTCGTGGAATGTGTTCTCTGGTGTTTCTCTGTGCCTGAGCTTGGTGAGAAATCGTTTTGTGATGGCGACGCTGAGCTAGTTGATGTAACTGACGCATTGGAATCAGTTTCCCCTGGCACGTCCTCTACGATCGTCATATACTTTGATTTCCTTCTTCGGGTTTTCTTCCTAGGGCGTGGAGATGCCCCAAAACTTGACGAAATTGTTGTATTTGAGACACCATCAACTGTTTCATGATCCTCTGCCAAAGTACCGTCTGCCTGATCTGAGCAATCTATCGACGCGGGATCAAAGATCTTGTCCATCTCCATTGCTAACGTAAGCCTAGGATTGCTTGTCTTAGGTCGAGGTAATTCGCTCGGACTGGACGTGATTGCAACAACCTCTGGGTTGACAGCAAAAATATCATCTTCGTGCAAAATATACTCTATATCCTTGGCCAATTGTTCATCTGACTGTTTAGAATGTTTCCTCACAAGAGGAGGAAGTGCATCAAGACCGAATGATACTTTTCTACTTGAACCATCTTCCTCATCCTGTGCCTCGTTATCATCAGTTTGCTCCGGTTCCTGAAACGACACATTTTTTTTCTTTGGCGAAAATTTGCCAGAAGAGATTTGACCCTTGACTTCTTCAGCAGTAAGTATGTTATCTTTGACATCCTTTGCGATGCCCTTGTCATCTATGAGCTTGTTTTCACCTCTAGATTTTTTCATGACTCGCTGCACCTTTTCATCGGGTGAAACTGTACCAGCGCTGATTTCTCCGTTCGATTCAGCTGCAGGGATATGGTCGCTCAAGATATAATCAATATCATCTGCCAGTTTCACATCACCTGTGACTTTATTTTCCCTTAAGGATTTTTTCTTGGGATGTTGTTCGTTTTTTGAGGGTGAAACTCTGCCAGCACGGAATTCATTGGATTCAGCTGCAGGGATATCGTCATTCAAGATGTAATCGATATCCTCCGCCAGTTTCTCATCCCTTGAGGACTTTTTCTTGGGTGAAACTCTGCCGGTGGTGTTTTGGCCATTTGATTCAGCTACAGGGATATCATCATTCAAGATATATTCGTTATCGTCTGCCATTTTCTCGTCCACCGAGATATTGTTTTCCCCAGTGCAATTTTTCTTGGGATGTTGTGCTTTTTTCGAGGGTGAAACTCTGCCGGTGGTGTTTTGTCCACTTGATTCAACTGCAGAAATATCGTCGTTCAAGATATATTCGATATCGTCTACCAGTTTCTCTTCCTCGGTGATCTCCTTTTGCATCATGGAATTTTTCTTAGGACGCTGTGTGTTTTTCGGCGGTGAAACTCTGCCAGCTGGGATTTCTCCTTTAGATTTAGCTGCCGGGACAATCACATGTTTCACTTTCCTTGCCGATCCCTTTCTTGTGTGTTTCTGAGCTTCACCAGCACTGGGAGCTGTTGGTTCATTTGAAAAGTTTAAACAATCATCTTTAAGAATGTTTTTGATTTCCTCCGCCACTCTTATGTCCTCTTCATCCATCGTCCTCTGAGGTTGATTCTTTTCCAGTCGTGAAGTTGAGACAGAACTTATTGCAAGGGGAGAACTTTCTACAACACGTTCTTCGGCGTCTCCCATTTTAAGCTAAATAAGTATATAAGCAAAATAAATCAATCGATAATTTACTTTATTTAAAGAGGCTGTGACACGATAATACGCATGTGCGACTTCGAATGGCACTGAATAGAAATTGTATGACTCGGTACCATTCGCCGCCCGGAAAGATAGGCCACACTCTTATTCTCGGTATTGGACTGGAACTAGTTTGCAAATGAGGCTTAGGAGGGGCGTCTTTTCAAATGCAAATGACATTAATCTCTTTTAATGTTATTCCTCGGTATGAACCTCCATTGCAAGCTAGTTTCAATCCAATATCGAGAATATGAATATGGCCTTACAAATAAACTTTATCAGCTTCTAATTTTCAAATGTGTTCCTCCCTGTCATAATTCCTAGACACCTAGAACCAAAAACCCGTCATCAAGACCGCCTCTAAGTATTGCAACATATCAGATCACATCCGACACACGCGAAATTAATGTATGATTGAATATGGAATCCTTCTTTTTTATTCTTGGGCTTGGTATCGCTCCAGAGCATGTCCCTCTATGGCACCCTACCAATGTGTCTATCTGAAGACACGCCCTGAGAAGGGGATTTAAAAAGTGCAACCCGTGTACGAGACACTCCCCATTAAATTGCTACGAAAGTTTGCCATTGTTTACGATAAACGTTATACCACTTACCTGAATTTTATCACCCGCCTTTCTGCTTCTCCTTTTCGCATAGATTTGTTTAGGGCCTTGTTCTGCAACAGCGCTGGTTACAGTTGTCCCATTTGACCTAGCATCAGATTTGGCATCACTTAAACTGCACTCGACATTCGTTGCAAGTCTGTTATCTTCTGTCTTCTTGATTCTTCTCGGTGAGGGTTTTGATACGCCGGCATGGCTAGAACTCGGTCCAGGTGACCCGGCCAGTGCATGCCCTACATCCGGGACTTCCGGAATCTCCTTCTCCACAATGCTGTCAATGTTGTCAGTCAGCATGATCTCGTCTTTGTAATTAGGTTGACGTCTGCTGTCTTTTTTCTTAAGTCGTCTCATCGCACCCGAACAACGCGGCTTCAGTGGTGTACCTTTGTTGTCTCCATCCTCGTTTTCCGTGGACGACTCTTCACTCCACTCTGCATTCCAGCGAGGCTTGTGCACCAGACTTTCCCAACTTTCCTTTCTTTCTCCCGGGCGATGTTCTGCCTCCCACGTGGGATCTACACTGGTCTCAATGAATGCACTTCTCGAGCTCTTCTCGTTAAAATCTACTACACTTGCTGTCTCCACTGCTTTTTCAAGGCGTGAACGTGTTTCTTCAATACCGCGCGCCAACGTGGAATCTTGTTCGTATCCGTTTTCAGTTGGAAATAAACTCGGCGAGCTATTAACTGAAACATAGTGTCGTGATGATGCGCCTGTTTCTTTGGCGGTTTTGGAACAACACGCGCCCATATTTCTCTACGAAAATTACAATTTTTTTCCGACCGATCCGGCAAATGCACAACTTCCCTCTGGAATTTGCGTTTGACTCTGAATTTTCTTTATGACGCATGCAATACGTAACTTTACGAGAAAAAAATCGAACAAAGCGCGCGCGCAAGGAGAAATCAGAAAGATCGCGTTTTAGAGCATCATTTAACGGTTTTTTCTCGTTTTAGAGGACAAAAAATTTCTCATCTGTTATTTTCCCCATTGTTAGCTTTCGTGATTGAAAATATAATTCCTGAACATCGAGACTCGGTAAAAAAGCGCAAAAAAAAATTATAAAGGGAAAATTTATGGAGGTTCAATAATTTTAAGGCTTGAGTGCTAATTTTGAAGATGAAAAATTGATCGGGAGATAAGCTTCGATTTTGCTATTTTGCTAATGATAACTAGGACCATACTTTTATTGTTTGCTTATTTCTGGCGTTATCAAGAGCTTTCGAGGCTCGGAAGACCGCGGTGTTCTTGAAGATATTTTCGACAAATGCTACAGTTGCCTCAGTCAACGAAAGTAGAACCCTGTGGCAAAAGCCTTCCGTGAGGAGATAAGGATAATCACAGTGGCAGATAGCGTCCTCCGCAGCCAAGAGGAACCTTAAGAGTGTCGCGTAGGTTACAATCGTAAAGCACCTTGGGCTAAATAGTCAGTATTTTCTACTACTCAATGTGAGATTTATGGGTATTTCCGACGACATCTAAGTCGCAAAGATCGCTATTGATGAAACCACGATCTGACGATTCACAAATTATTGCATTCAGACAATTGACCAATATTGTCAGTATAAAAAACGTCTGGAACAGGTTACCCTTTTTCGGTTAATCAATAAACTGACTATAACATTACAGTGTGCAAATTCCATTGTAAGATAAAGTTGACTCGCTTTTAACTTTCATTTACTTGACATCTATACTGCATTTGACTTGATCTGCACAGCATGTTTCGAAAGCACGAGATGATAGTTTTTTTTAGCTTTGTTCGGCTTACATATAATTTATATCTAAGGCTTACAAGATTACAACAGAAGAGCTATCAAAACACGCGACACCAACACCTTTCTGTAACCCAGTCTCCACTCAGAATAGCCTGCGTAGCAGGCGTATAAAGGGGATGGGGTGGAGGAGGAGAAGAGATTTCCCCGAATTCTCTTCCTTCTCCCCCACCCCCCTCCCCTTTATACGCCTGCCACGCAGGCTACACTCAGAACGTTCAGAGTTTCGTCCCAAGACTCCCTAGAAACGGCGGATGAATTCAAAATAGCGATGGCCGATAACGTTGTCAGCAAGTGGCTTCACAGTGCACTTTTCTTGTATTTACATCCTTGGGTCTCAGGAATTTAGTCGTATACACATTCAGACACTATCCTCTCCACCAGGAACAACACCAACAGTATTGAGGTAAGGAGGTAGGCGACTGGATAATGGGTAATTCACGGGTTAACAGACCAGGGAGGCCGACCAGGGAGGCCGACCAGGGAAGGTATGAAAAAGGCTTATGTGATCAAAAAGAGAACGCAGAATTTATGGCAGTACACGCCACAAAAAGCGCGTGGAATGGAAAAGGGGAGAAATAGAGTATACCCCACTGAAAAAGGTGGGAAAACGGAGAGAATACTAAATGCATTTGCCCCCAGGGATTTTTCAGAACATGAACATTCAGGATCTGGGAGTGTGAGGAAGTCATTCTCATTCCCAAAGCCTCCATTTCTTAACGAGTAGCACTGGGAATGAGAATGGAGGAAAACTAAATTTACCACTTTGTTGAACTGTCCTTTAGAAATTTGTTTTAATATTTATGGTGAATATCTATGGGAAAACGGGCTTGCAGCCTGTACTCTTGAATGTAGAGTTCACAAATACTTTTTTACAAGTTCCTAAGTTAGAGTACTTGCAGAGATGAAGGAAACAGGTTATATTGTTGACAAACGTTTTTAGACTTTTTAGGGATAGACTGTATGTTTCTGAAGCACAGACAGGTTGGGAAATTACCAAATTACCAAATGTTTACTTTCTGTAATCATATCAAGGCTTAAAAATAAAGAATTAAAATTATTTGCTAACCACAAATGTCGAAATTGAGTGCCTTCTCTTTGTGTTTTCCTCAAAATTCATTGACAGATGTTGGTTTTAATTTTTCCTACTCCAAGGCAGGATGCAGCCACTTTTGAAGTCTGACCTTGGCAAGACTAATATTCAACCTCTACACTTACAAAATTTGCCTGGTGTAGATGGGCCCCAATTGAATAAAACTACTTTACAATAGGCACCTTCTTTACATATGGTTCATTTTTCTCTAAAATGAAAATTTGGCACAGAATTTCTAAACTTAGGTTTGTTCTTATACATGTAGTCTACAGTTGATAAAGGAAAAGATTTAACAGAAAATGTCTGTCTTTGAGGTGTACGTACTTTTTTCACGAGCAATATTTAAAAACGTATTATAGCTTGCTCCATGGATATCATGTTAAGTACTTCACTACTAAGAAAATTATTATACAAGTAACTATCATTCCTCCAAACACAATCCATTTGTCCTGTTGAGGGAAAAAAACAGAAAGCTCTGATCAGTTTATTTCAGATAAATGTATTTTTTATTTTTTATTCCTCCAATTCCTAGCTAATACAGAGATGTGTAAATATAATGTAAAGAAAATAAATAGTAACCGATAGTGCTTTGTAAGGACGAAAAAAAAAACGCATAAAACAGAAATTACATCACTTGAATTGAATAGAAGATTGAACAGAAGATATCTGTTGTGGTTGAACATTATACTTAGTACAATTGGTACTTTCATTTGTTATATGCATATTTGATATACTTTATACCCACATTGAACATATCAAAACAATACAATCATGTACAAAAGTTGTTGAGACATGAAAATTACCATCCCTTTTTCCCTAGGTGTAAATTTTCCTCTCTCCCCTCGTGAAAGGTAGCCCCCTCCTTCCCCCTTTTTCAATGTTGGAAACAAATAAACATCAACAAAGCGTTTTGCAACATTGTTTGGGGGAAGCGGGGTGACTATAGATGAAAAAGGTGTTTTCATTCAAAAGCAAAGTATTATTGTTAGTTTGAAAGCATTAGTTTGGCTAAAATGTCTCAACACTTCTGTCCATGATTGTAGATATATAATATATCACTTAATTGCTAACACACTTACCTGGGTAGCTCTCTTGTCAATCAATCTCATAACGGTATTGGAAAGGCCAAGAGTGCTGGCAATATCTAATATTCTCTTGTGAGCTCCCTGTTGATAATCACAAATTAAAGTCTCTGTTATCACTTACATTAGAATCACCATTAACAACAGGAGTCAACTATTGATGTTGGAAACATGTGATTGGGATGTCGTCCTTGAAATCAAAGGCTCATGAATGATTCACATCAATCAACATTTTCATTTGTCCATCTCAGCAATACTCTTCATCCAATCACACATGAGTCTTGAGTGGTGAATGGAAATTGGAGAAATTGAATGGTAACACCAATGTATCTAGTATTAGCCCCAGGCATTCGTAGAGTTGAAAAGAACCAGAGAATAAGAGATGGAGTGCCAGAAATATCAAGACAATGAGCCCCTTAAAATACCTGCCTGTCCAGTAAAAAAGGCCGTTTTCAAGTTACCTTTTACCTCATGTGTCAAAACGAGTCTTTGTGCAAAACTGTTCATATGAAAATATGTTTGCCCTACAGGTTCACTTTCATGCAAATCATCGACAATCTCATTTTCATCTAAAAGGTTTTACATGAAGACTCCTTTTGAAACAGAGGCACAAGGCAACTCGGAAATGATCTATTCTCTTGTTTGTTTGTTGGTTTTTTTTTTTAATAAAACCATTCCCCACCCCTCACCCAGTGTGTTCATATGAAAGTAACCATAGCAATAATGAACATACTTTTAAGGTGAGACGCTGATCTCGTAAGCTTGTCAAAATACTGGACCCACTGGACAATAAATCACTTATTCCTCTGTCAGCATTTTGAAGGGAAGTGTTGTGTTGTAGGGCATGGTCTATCATGATAGATGTTTCACCACTATTCTGAAAATGAAAAATCAAAAAAGGAAGTATTGAAACACACAGCTGTGTATGAGAAAAAAATATGTCCATGAATGATCAATCCAGTCACAGGAGATGTGTTTAGTGTTTTTCTGAATCTTTCTCTGTAAACTATAAACTATTAACAATGGAGTAAAAAATTATTATGAATATGATCCAATTGTCAAGAATCTTCCGATTGCTTCTAACACAAGAGATTTTCCCGATAATCTTCACGTTTGAACGACCAACAAACTCGAATCACTTCACTATTTTTAATGTCCCAACTTGAAGGAAATTAGAAGGATTACAATCTCTAGATCTCACACGACACGCACATGGCTTTTTTGAAATCCTAAACTTACATCATGTGATTACAGCTTATCACTAAGCAACGAGAAATATAGGGAGCAAAGTTCACTTCCACCGCGTGACAGTCACGCAGTCCCTTTTCTAACACAATTATGCTTGTAGTACTGTCTGACTCAACAATAATCAAGAGAGCATTTGCTATTAATTTGTCAAGTTTTAACTTCCAATGGAAGCATGAGTAATTATAACACAAATCAAATCATCTGATTTTCACAACTTACAGTTGTGAACCTTCTGTTGAGTAGTTCTTCTCTTTCCCTTTCTTCTTGTTCCTGATGAAAAAGGAAAATTCCAACTTATAATTTTTGAGCTAACTGCAAGTGTTCTGATTTCAAAAACAGGATTTATTCATGTCATGTGATAAGTTGTGTTAATGAACTGAAAACAAACTAATCACCACATACCCTCATCATTTTACGCTGCTGGTAATTGTTGAAGCCTGTCTTCAGGTGTCTTAAATCATATGTTAGTTGGTCCACTTTTCTGTTATAAATTTAAAAATGAGGTATTTCAATTCAATGTCAGACATTCTGTCAGTCAAATTGTTTTGGAGCACTTAATCCTGTAACAGGCTACTTACATCCTCGCGCTCTGTTTCTTCTGTGGTGGTTCCTTGTTAATGAGGATGGTCAGACGATCACAGTTGGATGAGACCTTCTCCAGGTTTTGTTCTATTTCCTGTTCAATGGCTGTATGTGCAGAGACAAGCAAATTACTTAGGGATCCACTTTTAATATGTTTTAAGTCTACTTTAATTTACCTTGTTCCAGGCATTGAGTTTAGTTGAAGAACAGGACAAATATGGCAAGAGGAAAACTAAGGGGGAGGGGAGGGGGTTGAGATGAAGAGCA